>NC_049230.1:41141667-41444417 GCF_011100685.1 Canis lupus familiaris | reverse complement strand
GTTGGAAAATATTGAAGACAGGTGCAATTAACTAAACTTTGGTTTTTAATGATTGTAGAGGCTGTATTAGAGTAGAAAGTTCTGTAACAGAACAGCTAGGACTAAGGATGCTAAGACGAGAACAGAGTTCACAAATAGATCCTTAACATCCCAATGCCAAGCTGCCCATTGGGTCTTGGATGCCTGCAGCCCAGTGCTTCTGGGAAGGGACCACAGCTTCTTGCATCCTGGAATAAAAGGCAGATATGAGCCTGTAATCATCGTGGTTCCATGTTTTTCTTCTTTGTTGGTTGGCTTGGTGCATGTTGGTGGGTGTTGTTATGCTGTTTTGCTTCTCCCATTGAAATAAAGAAACTGCCAGAGGTTTTCTGTTTAAAAAAAAAAAAAAAAAAAAGTGGTATTTCCATAACAAGTTTTCCAAGGTATGCTATTTCTTAAATTTATTCACTATTTCCCTCTAGTGGAATGAATGGAATGAATTCACTTGAAGTACCTCATGAAATGATCAGCGTTGCACAAATCAAAATTGAGCTTTCTTTGAACTGCAGAAATACTTTTGATCAGTACATCCTAGAAATTGGAAAACTTCCTAAGGTTTAAAATATACCTTGTTTAGAAAACTTCAGATTTTTTTTAGGAAAATCTAGATTTCTAAGTAACTAAAGTGAACATGAGTTAAGTCTCATCACTGTGCTTCCCCTGTGAAATAAAACACTCTTTTAGGCCTCATACCATGACCTACGCAAGAAATCGGAAGCTCAGAGCAAGTTTCCCATTTTGCATAATCTGATGTAAGTTCTGTAAAGAACGTAGAAGTAATTTGGGGTTTGTGGATGTTACCCCCTGATTTTTTAAAGAGGCAAACGTAATTAACTCATTACGTTTTCGTTGTGCATAACCCACCTGGTTTTATCACTGCTCCGGTCCCAGGGATGTGCCCTGTTTGCCAGCATGGAGAACACAGTTCAATGGCTTTGGGGGAGAGCTGTGAGGCTCTGTCCCTCATCCACACGACCAACACCTGCCCATTACTGAGTGCCAGCCCCACACGGGTCCTGAGCCCAGCGCTGAGGACACCACGGTGTGCAGTCAGCTGCCACCCCCACAGGATGGAAGCTGGCAGCCCTCCCTCCCTGCTTAGTGGGTTCTAGAGATTTTCAGTTTGTTTTGACTTTCTGTTTGTTCTCATTTTGTTTTACACCCCTCGCAACCCTCCAGGCATAAAGAGGCATGTCTTAATGTTATGCAATGGACTTACACAAAAATTCACTCTTCGTGTCAGCCACACAGTTTTTTTTAAAACAGTATATTCACCTGTAAATAGTTTGTGTAAAATTTGACAGAAAAGTATATTTACTACACTGTAAATACATGTGATGATATATTGTATTATTTTGCTTTTTTGTAAAGCAGTTAGTTGCTGTACATGGATAACAAAAATTTGATTATTCTCGTGTTAGTATTGTTAACTTCTTCCTGCAACTGCGTCACCTCATTTAAAGAAAATGCTGTGTATTGTAAACTTACATTGTATATGGTAACTTCCTCCCCTTTCCATCTGGGCCTAGACTCTGGCAGTTCCCTCGTCTATGACCTTGTTAATATTGTATGCCAGCAGGAGAGATACTGCCCAACAGTCAGAACCGATCATTGTAGGGGAAAACTGTAGAACTCCATTTCAGATCACTGTTGTTCCCCACCCCATCTTCCTCCCTGTGTATGTACTTCCCCCCCCCCCTTTTTTTAAGTAAAATGTAAATTCAATCTGCTCTAAGATGTGGGGAGTGGTTTAATTTCTTCACATGCCTCAGCTCTGTGTTCTCACTCCCCCCGCCCCCACTTCTCCCTAACCTTTTGAAACATCCAGGCCATTCCCTTTCTTTTAAGGACCCCTTGGGTTCTCCTCCCTCCCCCAACCCCTCCATGGGAAAGATCCTTCTATTTCCAGAACCTTTCTAAACTAAAAGTAATTTTGGTGAAAGGTGTAGGGGAGGAAAAAGCTTTCCTTGAGCCTTTTAGGGTCCCTGGCTGGGTCTGAAAATCAGACTGACAAGGACAGCCCAACAGAAAAGCACACAGCACAGATTGGTTCAGTACAAGTTTGACGTGACAAGGAGCCTTCCTAAGAAAATGAAGACCCGGACGAACCATTCAAACACTGAGAGCTGCTGTGCTAGGTGTGATGAAGAGTGGGCAATCGTGGAGGAACATGATAGGTCCAAGAGTATGAGGTAAGTGTAGTCAACCCTGGGAAACTTAGCGAGGCCCCAATGTCTCCTTTGTCTTATCTTTGGAGATAAGGACGCTCCTTTTTTCTGGGCTCAGGGAGGACGCCTCTCACAGGAGGGTTTTCTGCCCTGTTTTCGGGGCAGAAGGGCAGGGTCAATGTCAGAATGCATGCCTTCCCCCATTTTCTCAGACTCCTTCAGCTTAAAATCTTCAATATGCCAAGGTGCCGTATTTTGGGGTTGTATGTTCTGAACTCCATCAAATGCTTTCTCAGCACCTGCCGAGCTGAGGGTGACTCTCTTCTCTGGGATAAGCTGTCTTGACTTCTTTTAACCTGAGCACTTAATCAGAAATGCCAAGATACCCCGAGGTCGAGCAGTCAGAGGGCCTATGTTAAGACCTCACAGTTTCTCCAATATTTCAGCTCTCCGTCGACGGACTCTTCCATGACATTACGTGTGTAAACACTGGAAAACACTTTCCCTGGCTCCACTGCTATGAGCTTTACTATTTACCCCCTTATGTCGGCTACTCCCACCTGGAGAAAGAATCCAGTCTAAGCTCCATAGGCAGGACAGAGCTGGCCCTAAGGAGGACAATAGTGTCTGGCATTAAATAAAAGACTAAAACACCATGAAACAGATTCCTGCAGGTCTGAGGCAAGTGCTGATCTGTTAACGGGAAGACTGAGAGCAGGTGTACCTCGCCTGAAGAGCTTGCTAATACTTTTTAGGCCCATCTCAAAACTCTGAGGCAAGGGCAGACTCCAAGTATACTGGGAGGGACAGAGTTTAAAGCTTCTGAGGTGATTGCGCTGGGTGCCCAGGCATAGTGCAGATAGCTGTCTTCCCTGGGGTCTGAAGCCTGGTAGTCAAAACTAGGGATGCTGTTAGGGTAATAACCCTTTGGGCCACACATCCCCATCCCTTGACAATAAGCTCCTTGAGGACATGGACCATATTACTTATCTTTTGTGGGACCCCATGCCCATGTTTTGTCTGCAGACTCTTACTCTCTGGGACACCCTCAGGGATTTGAGAATGATCAAGAATTCTGTGTGTCCTGGTAGGGTTATGTCTGGTGAGCAGCTGAAAGTAAGGTTACATTGAGAAGGCAACAGAGGTTGGGAATGACCTGGCCCAGGGAGCACAGGCAGCAGAACAGCATCTAGGCAGGAAGCAGCACACTAGAAAAGGGATTCACTCAATTTCATTTGTTCCACTTCAGGGAATGCACCCTAACTTTCTATACTTTAACTCCATAAAAACATGCCTTAGCTCCAGAACAGCAAAAATAGGGGTTCTCTGTATCTTTTGTTGTTGTTGTTGTTTAAGATTTATTTATTCATGAAAGAGGAGAGAGGCAGAGACACAGAGGGAGAAGCAGGCTCCAAGCAGGGAGCCTGATGTGGGACTTGATCCCAAGACTAGGATCATGCCCTGGGCCAAAGGCAGGTGCTAAACCACTGAGCCACCCAGGGATTCTCTTCTTTGTATCTTTAAGTCTGGCCCAAAGTCAGAGTACAATGAGAAATTGATGACAAGGGATCCTGCTCCCTTACCAATCAAATAATCTGTGGATGGAAGGCAGAAAGTATTAGGCAATCTGTGCTTCAAGCAAAAACACCACTACCACCCCCAATACTTATATCTAGGATTCTATAGGAGACAAAAAGTTGTTTTTTTCTATTAACAAAATAGTTATTTTTTGAGTTTGCAGCATCATTCATTTATGGAGGAAACATTTATTGGACCCCTTGTTTTCACAAATGAACTCCAGCATCAGCATCTCCTGGAAAGAGCTCTGTTCAGGCCCTTCTTTGTCTTGGTTGTAACAGCTTATGGTTAACAGTACTGTGACCAACCGTTCCTACTCCCCTGGACTCTGAGCCTCCAGTTACGTGCTTGCTTGAAGATACTCAGCACGTGGTTGCTGAATAACGCTTAAGGCTCTATGTTATCAGGGAACTATAGAGATAGATGTAATTGACAGAAAGATCCCATTCACAGTAGCTATCCTAATGCAAAACTCCTTACCAAAATGGAGATGACCTATGTCTGTAATAAAGTCCTGTTGAGAACTGTTACCAGATTTTTCAGATTTCATCTATCAAGGAAATTTCCAAAGTATATTTTGTCAACTCATGCATTTAGAAAAAAGCAAAAATTTTAAAAAAAGGGTTTTATGAAAATGGAAAAGCCATTTCAATCCCAAAAGGGTAGGGAGAGGGGGAATTCTTTGAGAGGAATTATTTTTGCTTTATAAGGAAATCACTGTGTTGTCCTTATTTTCCTCTCTCTGCTGTTGATTCAGTCTGCCACAGCCTCGCTCAGCAGGCAGACATGTGAGGGGCCGGGTCTGAAAGATGAGCTGAGTAAATGGAGAGACAAACCACAGTCTTGGGTGGGAAAATTGAATATTATATGGAGTGCCAATTCTTCCCAAGTTATTGGTTTAATGCACTTCCAATCAAGATTCAAACAAACGATTCTAGGGTGCATCTCAGAGAGTAAACAAGAAAGCATGGCTTAGGGGAAAAAATAAATATGTATGTGTGTGTGTGTGTGTATATATATATATATATATATACACACACACACGTATACATATAGTTAGAAACTTCCTAGGTGATACAGCGATTTTTAAGTATTTTAGACTGGTAATTAAATTAGATAGAATGTAACAAGTATAAAGGTCCTAATTATGTTATAGTTTAAAAAGTACATCAAAAAAGCTCCGGTAATCCCTCAAATTTCATTGACGTAAAAGCCACAAAAGCCTGTTTCCCACCCCGCTACACGTCCACTACTGGTCGGTAGGGGGCGCTGCTCATCCAATTTCTAGGGCTTCCGAGCGCCTGGCGCCCCCCCCCCCCACCCCGCAAAGGTCTGGTCAGACAGCAGAGGGAGAGAGAGCTCAGGCAGTCCCACCCAGTCTCTCCCTCGGATGATGGAAATGTCCTATATACACACTGTCTAATATGGTGGCCACAGCCACATGGGGCTGTTGAACTCTTGAAATGTGGCTGAGACTGAGGAACTCCCCTACTTTGTTTAAATAGTTACATGTAGCTACTGGACTGGACAGCCCAGCATCTGAAGGGTCTCACCAATTCTATGCCCAAGGCCAGATGTGCCATCACTTCTGCTCACAGTCACTGCCAGATCTTGTCACACAACTCCACAAAAATAAATCACACAGGTCAGAAAAGCTATTCTCCACTGTCTGGAAGGGCAGCTAGAAATGTTAGCCAGGAACACCAATTACTCTCACAATAGGGAAACCTAAAAGCAGTGGAAGAAATCTTAAAGATTATGCTTAAAATGTCCTCATGTCCAAAGAACTCACGCCCGAAATTTAAAGGCCAGGAAACCAGGAAATTGCTCTCATTAGAAAGCGTTCATTAAAATCAACTTTAAGAAGAGGCCCACGTGGGGGGGGGGGGGGGGGGATGTGCAAAGAACATGAATGGCTGATCCATAGAAAGGAAATACTGTACCTTGCTAATTACTATACAGTGAAAAAGCTCTTAGTAAACAAAACAAAAAATGCCAATCGAAACTGAAATATTTTCACATGTCAAATTAGCAAAGATCTATCTAATACTTGGTGGTGGTCAGGAGAGAAGTGTGATGGACTCTTGTACTTCATCTTTCTGTACCACTAGCCCTAAAGACGTTCACACTGTTTGCCCCAGTTATATTGCATCTGGGAACCTAGCCTGAAGGAATAAGTGATCACAGTGCAAAGACTTCCATCAAAGGGTCACTTATCAAAACATCTGGAGACAACCAAAATGTTGGCTAAATTATCTACGTTCATCCAGCACTTTCTGAAAGCTGATGGAACCTCCTTGCGCAGCCTTTTTAAATGGGCTAAAAGGGGGCACTTAGGTGAGTCAGCTGAGAGGCCAGATCTTGATTTTGGCTCGGGTCATGATCTTGGGATCCTGGGATGGAGCCCCCCACCTCCACGCTCAGCGGGGAGTCTGCTTGAGTATTCTCTCCGCCAGCTCGTGTTTGCTCTCTCTCTCAGATAGATAAATCTGTTTTTAAAAATAGGTTTGAAGATGGGGTGGTTCAGCGGTTGAGCATCTGCCTTTGGCTCAGG
The DNA here is from genome assembly GCF_011100685.1 of Canis lupus familiaris. Lineage (NCBI taxonomy): Eukaryota > Metazoa > Chordata > Mammalia > Carnivora > Canidae > Canis > Canis lupus. Next base: position 41,438,078 of record NC_049230.1, on the reverse strand, counting down.
ATGTGATCCCGGGGTCCCGGGATGGAGTCCCACATCAGTTTCCCTGCAGGGAGCCTGCTTCTCCCTCTGCCTGTGTCTCTGCCTCTCTCTCTGTGTCTCTCAGAATGAATGAATAAAATCTTAAAAAAAAAAAAAAAGAAGAGTTAAAAAGCCTCATACGAGGGCTGATCCCAAATTATGTTTATATATTTATACATAAATTTATAAATTTATAAATTTATTTGTAATTTATTTATAAATTTATAAATTTATATTTATACATATACATGTCCCTAAATCTCAGTGATCTCGGCTGGCCCAGCCCAGCTCCCAGCCCCCACACCTCTCCCAAATCTGTGTTCAGCAAAACACGGACACCTTTGATTTATGTTTTTTTGGTCTTTAAGCTAATCTTTTTTTTTTTTTTAAGATTTTAAAAATTTTATTCATGAGAGACACAGAGAAAGAGAGAGAAAGGCAGAGACACAGGCAGAGGGAGAAGCAGGCTCCATGCAGGGAGCCCGACTTGGGACAACCCCGGGGCCACGCCCTGGTGGAAGGCAGGTGCTCAACCACTGAGCCACCGGGGCGCCCCAAGTCTTTAAGCTTCTCGGGCAAGGGTGGCAGAATCAGTAGCTGGGGCTTTAGCCTAACACCCAAGATTCTACATCAGGCGCTGCAGGATCACCTGCCCCACCTCCTGCCCCAACACATCCGTGTGGAAAGGAGCACCAATGGGGGCCGGGAGGCCACCTACACCGTGGTCCCGTCTCTGCCGCCAAAAAGGTTTGTGATCTTGGGCACTTGCTTTCCCTCTTGACACTTTGGGTTTCCCAATGATCAAGGAGTGAGCTTGGATCAAAGGAGTTGGCAGGAGAGTGTCTCCCATCCTGACAGTCTCTGGCTCTCTGGTCATCGGGACTTTGGGATAACCAGGATCCCTCCTTCTATGTCATTCAGGGTGGGCCAGTTACCCTTCAGTAACAAATGGCCCTACCTCACCCCCATCTCACCTTTACCCCATGATAAAGGCTGACAAGCAGCATCTATCCAGGACATTGCCAATCCCAAGGCAGGAGCAAGGAGACATGGAGAACCATGCTTTGGCCCGTAAGTCTATCCATGAGTAACACTTCTTCCACATTTCACTGGCTGAAGCTCATCACACATGACTACTTTTGAGTTCCACAGGGCAGAATGTATGATACCCTAGAGGGAGGGGTTTGGGGGGGGGACTAATAATTAGCACAGTAACACTGCCTGCTATTTACCCATTTATTGAGTCCTTGTAAATATCCCAGGCATCTTGTGGGGTGCCTAGGTGGTGCAGTCGATTGGGCTACTGACTCTTGGTTCCTGTTCAGGCTGTGATCTCGGGGTTGTGGGATTGTGCCTCATGTCTGGCTCCACGCTCAGTGAGGAATCTGCCTGGGACTATCTATCCATCTCTCTCTGCCCCTCCCCTCCCTAAATCAATAATTAAATCTTTAAAAAATATATAATTGAGGTATCTTGTGACGTGAGTCCCAACTCCAAGATGAATAACTATAGAGTCAACCGATGGAAAGCACTATGTGCACCAAACATTAGTCTGTGTTTACACCAGTATTTTGTGAGAATGTTGAGGTGGGAAGGTACACATGATCTTATTTTGTCTTTACAACTCTGTGAGGCAGATAGGATTATCCCTGTTTTACAGATAAGAACACTGAGGTTAAGTCACTTGGGTCAAGGTCACATGGCTTCTTAAGTGGCGGAGCCAGATGAGGATCCCAAGCCCTCTGATTCTGAAACCTATACTCTTAGCCTTTCTATCACACACCTCCCACAAAAAGCAGCAGAAGCCCAGGATGGGCCAGCCAGGCTCCCAACAGTACAGAAGACAGGCCAGCCTACTGGGAGTCAGAGGAGGTCCGCAGGTGGCGGCCACTGGCGCTGGCCAGGCTGTGATGCCCGACTGGACCAAGGAGCCTGTGTGTTCTGCGAGACGAAGGGCCCTGGGACTCATGGGCTCTGTATAATTCCTCAGCAAAGACACATAGACACTCGAGCACACCTTGCTGGGGGGGCAGTGAAGACAGAGACGGGTGCTGTCAGAAGATGAAGCCGGGGGGAAAGCCAGGCCTCACAGAGAGAGGGCTCCTGGAGCCAGACAGCTCGGATTCAAGCTCTGTGACTTTGAGCAAATTATATCACCCCTCTGTGCCTCACTTCCCTCACCCAAAGATGGAGCTGTTGGAGACAACAGAGTTGGTTTGCAGAGAGGCCCTGGCATAGTGCCTGGCCTGTGGTAGGCCTCAGTAAGGGGTTGCTGGTGTTACAGAGGCCAGAGAAAGGGGCTTGCTGAGGAAGAATAAAGTAGATCCAAAGGTACCCCTGTCAGTGTCAGCAAGGTCACCAAGGAAGATAGCTTCCGAAGATAGCTTTACTTCCAGTAAAACGTATTCATCTGGATTTTATTTTTTTTTTATTTATGATAATCATACAGAGAGAGAGAGAGAGAGAGGCAGAGACACAGGCAGAGGGAGAAGCAGGCTCCATGCACCGGGAGCCCGACGTGGGATTCGATCCCGGGTCTCCAGGATCGCGCCCTGGGCCAAAGGCAGGCGCCAAAGCACTACGCCACCCAGGGATCCCCTTCATCTGGATTTTAAAGGTATGTGTATGTGTGTGCATACACAGGTACACTGGACCCCGGAATGGACATGCGCACAATCACGCTGGATGAGAGCAGGGCCCTGACGTTGATGCCCACTCTCCTTTCTTGGTCTTGGAATGATACCTTGGGTCTTGAAGTCCCGAAGAGCAGAGACACAGAGGGCCTGGTGTCCTGGCCGGGGAAAGCGCAGTATGTGGGCAGGGCATCACCAAGCACCACGAAAACACTCTAGGGGAATCTGCATGGAATTCTGTAAGAGCAGAGCAGTGAGGGCAACTCACTCAGGGAAGACTTCTTGGAGGAGGTGGCATCTGAGGGATGGCTGCGGAGACGAGAAGAGGAAGGACAATCCAGACAGAGGGAACAGCATGCTCAAGACAAGCCAGGCATTTCATCGATTGACTCATCGATGTTGAGTTGATGTCTTGGAGTCAAGGCCCATGCTCGATAAGTGGACAGTGTGGGAGATGGCATGACTGTCCAGCCACCTTACAGAACAGAGTGTCCCACTGGGGTCAGACTGTCAAGGCCATGGGCCTGTTTGGCACCCACTCTGAGGACCTGGGAGTTTCTTCTGCGGAAGGGGGCAGCAGAGAGCGCTGGAAGCCGGCAATGTGCGGCTCTGTGGGGAGTGGACTTCTGGAAGGTGAGACCTGCTGATGGAGACACTGCCCAACCCCAGAGGATCCCGGAGCTGCTGCCCTGGCTGGAAGCCACTTCTAGGAGCCATTTCTGCCGCTGGTGACAGGACTGGGAACTCAGCAGGGAGGAATAAGTAAGGTTTGGCACTCTTCCTAGAATCCTAGAAGGAAGGTTAGCAATCGGTTGGGCCTGCTCCCTTCTGAGGATCAGAGAAGGTTCTCTGTGGGCACCCCCGGTGAGAGAAACCACCAGCCTCCTGGGCACCTCTCTCAACTAGGAAAGACAAGGTCTGTAGATGCCCTGCTCACCCGGATGCCCCATCCTTGGCATCCAGGCAGTGCCGGCTGCTTCTGCAAGCACATGGGTGCCCTGTCTCTGCTGACCAAGCATATTTTAGGACAGGTGAAGAAAGCACATGAGTTCACACCACTTTCCTCATCTCCAAAGGGATAATCATTCATGGTTAAAAAACAAAACAGCAGGTTGTGAGCAAGAAGAAACTGGACCCTTCCCCATTTCCATGCAACATGGACGATGAAGTCCAGGCCCCCTACATGAAAATCAGAAATGCCTCCCCCTTTCGGATTGGTTCCAAACCTCTCCATGCTGACACACGTACCCGCCTGCACAGACCAGCCACTACACTGGGCACCGCACACACGGGCCTGCTACGTTCATTTTCTCATTACAAACGTGCAGGACCTCTGCGAGGTAGGGACTGCTCTCCCTACTCACAGACAGGGACACTGAGGCTCAGAGAAGCGAAGTTGGGTGGAATCATAGGGCTAAAAGAGCAGAACTTGCTGTCCAGCTCAGCTCTTCGGGAATCCCACCTGGCTCTTCATCATTTTTAATAACTTCCCCATGATATTCGTACATGTATGAGGTCCCTGTGATGACTGTAACAAACTGTCACAAGTTGGAGGGCTTAAAACAATAGAAATGTATTCTTTTACAGTTCTAGAGGCCAGAAATCTGAAAATCAAGGGCCATGTTCACCCTGGAGGCTCTAGGGAAGATTTTCTTCTCTTCAGCTTCCAGTGGCTGCTGGCATTCCTTGGCTTCTGGCTGCTGCCTCACTCTGATCTCTGCCCCATGTGGTCATGTTGTCTCCTCCTCCGTTTCTGTCAGATTTCTCTCTGCCTTTTTTTTTTTTTTAGATTTTTTTTTTTTATTCACTTGAGAGTGCAACCTAAGCAAAAACCAAGAGTGGGATGCCTCTTTCTTATAGTATATGTGTGACTGTTTTTATTTTTTTAAGATTTTATTTATTTATTCATGAGAGACAGAGACACTAGCAGAGGGAGAAGCAGGCTCCATGCAGGGAGCCTGACATGGGACTTGATCCCAGGTCTCCAGGATCACGTCCTGGGCTGAAGGCGGGTGCTAAACCGCTGAGCCACCGGGGCTACCCTGTGACTGTTTTTAGAGCTCACCTAGATAACTCAGGATAATCTCCCTATGTTCAGATCCTTAACTTAATCACACGTGCAAAGACTCTTGTTTCAGTAGGGGAACATTCACAGGTCCCGGGATTAGGACACAAATATCCTCAGGAGGCATTTCCAGCCTACCACATTTGCCCATTCCTTCCTTAATTCCTTCACAGACCTGGATTGTGTGTGTTGGGCACTGTGCTAGGAGCTGGGAGCTAGAGAATCGAGAAAGGACACAGTCCCTGCCCTCGAGGACCTTTCATACCCATTCCCAACTGCTCTTGTGGTAACAGGAGAAGAAGACACAAGGACAGTCACAATAGCTAGCACTTACTACCTGGGCACTGACATTTACATATATTAACCCACCTGACCCTCATGACAGCCTTATCCCCATTGACAGGGTGGCTCCACAGTCTGTATGTGTCACCTGTCTGTACAGAATGCTACAGGAGCAGAGGGGAGAAGCGGTCAAGATGAGGGAGGGTATAGTCAGGGAAGGCTTCCTGCAGGAGGTACCATGCCACTTCCAGGGAATCTGGAAGAACAGGAGTTGGCTAAAGGAAGTGGCTTGGGGGAGGAGTAGGATTGAGGAGGCCCCCCAAGCAGAGGGAGGCAGGAGGAAGCTGGGATGCTCTAGGACAGGGGTGAGAAGAGACTGGAGATGGGAGAGGCTAAAGCCTGTTGAGGCTTCTCCCTAGAGAATGGGCTGGAATCCCATTGTTCCTTCCATGTGTATTTCCCAGATGTGCTTGGTGAGGCAGCTGTTGAAAATCACCTGGGGAATTGGGTCACCCGGAAGAAGGGGAGGACAGGAGAGAGGCTCTGAGTCTTCTTGCTCACTGCTCCCCCAAAGGGGCCTCATGCTCCCCTGGGGCAAGCCCCTCCACTCTGAGGTTCCAGCTCTGGCACGGCTCCTCTCTTGCCGGAGCTGCTGGGGCTGCACTTGGAGCTCTTTGACCAAGGACTTGGGAGCTCTGGGACTCTGGTCCCAGGTCTGCCTCCAGCCACCCGGGGTCTCCGAGTCTGGGCCCTCAGTGCAGGTTACATGTGTCATGACTGCCCAGTTATCAATTCGGCAAGGACAGGACTGTAGCTGCTCCTTTTTCTCTGTCCCCCCAGCATGCCCATACAACATAGGCACTTGACAGAAGGAATGTGACAACACAGGGGGCATGCCTGCAACGTCTTGCTGGCCCCAGTGACAGTGCTGAGCCACAGACCCAGTCCTCAGGTGGGGGAGGCAGGTGTCCATCAAACCATCACCCAACCGAGGTAAAGCTGCAGACGGGGAGTGGTTGAGGAGAGTCAAGGGTCAGGGAGGGCTCCCCTGAGAAAAGGAGCTTTTGAATTTGGTGTGACCTTGTCTTTGAGGAGAAGAACCACAAATCTGACTGTGAGCTTTGGGCTTGGTTCACCTGGGATTTGTTCATGCTCAGATCTGAGCCCCCCACCCCTGCACCCCAGCTGAACTGGGTGAGGTGTCTGCATTTCCTGGTCCCCCAGTTAGGGGATGTGATGCCAGAGAGGGCTCTGACAGCCATTTCTGCAGCTTCCCACAGACAATAGCCCCAGCTCCTGTTCATCTCCTTTCTGGGTGAGCCTCTTTGGTGAGAGAAAATGGGCAGGCGGACTTGGACGAACTCACAAGAAGGTTCCAGGGGCAGGCGGCAGCCCCAGCTGCTACAAGCCCACCTCCCTGCCTGCAGGCTCACTGGACCTCCTGCAGCTAATATGCACACGTTAGTGCTAATGTTTGGCCTGCAGCAGGTACTGTATTACCCCCATTGTACAGACGTGGAAACTGAGACTCAAAGTATCTTGCTGAGGAGCATCCAGCTGGCACAGAAGCCCACACTCTTCCCAGAACCAGCACCACCCCCAACCTCTAACCCTACCCCATGACCTCCCAGTTTGGACTTTCACTGCATCTTGAACTCTCCAATCCTCAAACTCCCAAGCCTCTCTTCTCAGGAGGGGCTTGCAGAGGAATTCAAGTATCTAGGGGGTGGGGAGGGCAGATAAAGGCCACACCCACCCCTGGAACTGGGGCTGCACAGAGGAAGAATGTGGCCCAGTATTCCAGAAGCCACATGTAGCCCCATTCAAAGCTGAGCAGGAAGACCAGGGGCCAGGGAAGAGAGGTTCCTCACCGCCCACTCCAGACCCCCTGCCTGGGTCTCCAACCCGCTCTTGGCTCCCCTAGGTACGGGGCTGGGGCTTCCTCGGGACCCACCCTTGGCTGGAGATGAGGGACAAGAAGATGCTGAAGACACATCCTGTCCTGATAGGTTTTCCAGCATGCTGGGGGAGATGGGCACCCCTCCCCCCCAGAATTATACAACCAACTCTGCATCTGGACGAAGGCAACTGAACTCAGTACTTCAGACTAACAGGCAAGATGGTGTGCCATCAGGGAGGGCTTCCTGGATGAGCTCTCTTGACCCCCTTGACCCAGCGAGCGGGAAAGCTAAGCGGGAGTGGACTCAGCCGAGGCCTGCATTTGGGCTGGGGACAACCGGAGCCGCAGGGGCCCGGCATGCCCAAACAGCAAGGCGGCGGGGAGAGGAGACAGGCGGGATCCTGCAGGGCCCCGGCCCTCGCCCTCGGGGTCAGCATAGGAGCCCCCGTGGAGGCTCGGCTGAGTGCTGGCTGGGGGAGGCTCAGGTCCGGGTGTGCAGGTGCTGTGGGTCCTCGGGGACGAGGCTGGGGCCTCCGGGGCTGCCACGCAGGGTGGGAGTGGACGCCTTCCTAAGTGAGCTGTTGGGTGTCCCTGGGCCCTGCAATAAGCACACCGAGTTGCCTTGTTTTCCCTTCCTCCGCCCGCCCCGGGCCTCCTCTCCACCTCCTCGGTCCGAGTGCCCTTGGGGGCTGGAGCTGTTTCCTGCCCCGAGTCTCCGTGTCCTTCCCCAGCAGCGACCTGGCCCCAAAGTGCTGTTGGGGGACCTGCGGCCCGGAGCCTGGCGCTGGTTCTTTCCAGCCAGAGGTCAGGAGGCGGGAGTCTAGAAGCGTCCAGGTGTGCCTGGCCCCGAGTCTCTCACGCTCGCGTCGGAGGCTCGCAGCAGCGCCTGGGGGCGCGGGGGGGGGGGGGGGGGGGGGGGGCCGGGGGGGGGCGCGGGGGGGGCTGGGCTGCCGAGGGCCGCGGGAGGGGGCGCGGGGGCGGGGCGCGGGGGGGCGGGGCGCCGAGGGCTGCGGGGGGGTCGCTGGGGGCGCAGGGCGCCGAGGGCCGCGGGGGGGTCGCGGGGGGGTCGCGAGGGGGGGCCGCGGGGGGGCGGGGCGCCGAGGGCCGCGGGGTGTCGCGGGGGCGGCGCAGGGGGGGCGGGGCGCCGAGGGCCGCGGGGGGGCGGCGGGGGGGTCGCGAGGGGGGCGCGGGGGGGGCGGGGCGCCGAGGGCCGCGGGGGGGTCGCGGGGGGGGGTCGCGGGGGGGCGGGGCGCCGAGGGCCGCGGGGTGTCGCGGGGGGCGCAGGGGGGGCGGGGCGCCGAGGGCCGCGGGGGGTGTCGCGAGGGGGGCGCGGGGGGGGGCGGGGCGCCGAGGGCCGCGGGGAAGTCGCGGGGGGTGCCGCGGGCCCCGCGCCTCGCGTCTGCCTTCCCGAGAGGGCGGGGCGTCCGTGCGGGGGGGTTTCCGGGCGCCGGCCGCGCGCCCACTCCGGTTTCGGGGGCCGGCGGGAGAGCGAGGCGGCTGGGCGGGGTCGGCCCGGCCCGGGGGAGCGCGGCTGCTTTTGTCTGCAGCCTCCGCGCCGCGGCCCCTCCCCGCCCGCCCGCCCGCCCGCCGGGAGCGCGGGGCTGCGGCGCGGCTGGACACGGCTCGGCCGCCGGCGGGCGGAGGCTGCGCGTGGCGGCGGCGCGCGGGCGGCGGGCGGCGGGCGGCGGGCGGGCGGCGGCGGGCGGCGGGCGGCGATGGCGGCGGCGGCGCGGGGCGGGCTGCGGCGGGCGCGGCGGGCGGCGCGGGGCTCGGGCTAGCCGCGGGGCCGGCCGGATGGCGGGCGGCGCGGGCTGGGCGGGCGCCCCCGCGGCTCTGCTGCGCTCCGTGCGCCGCCTGCGCGAGGTGTTCGAGGTGTGCGGCCGCGACCCCGACGGCTTCCTGCGCGTGGAGCGCGTCGCGGCGCTGGGGCTGCGCTTCGGCCAGGGCGAGGAGGTAAGGGCGCCGCGCGCCGTCCCCGGGCTGGGACCCGCCGCCCCCAGCCCACCTCCCCTCCCCCGCCCCGCACTGCGGGCCGCCGGCAGGGGTGACAGCGCCGGCTGCTGGGTTGGGAGCCCGCCCTGCGGAGCCCGGCGCCCGGGTTGTGGGAACCGAATTCCAGGACGCGGAGGGGGGGGGGGGGGACGCCCCGCTGGGCCCAGCCAGGGTGGGGGCCAACGAGGAGCGCTCTGCGGCCTGGCAGCGCCCACCCTGCACACGGCAGGGGGGTGACCCGTGCTGGCCCCTCACGCCCCGCGGGCGGCTGCGGCAGGCCAGCCAGAGCCCAGCAGTGTCTCCCGTGCTAGGTCCGCGTCTGTCTGGGGAAAGCAGTTCCGGTGGTTGTTAGCAGGGCAAGCCTCAGAGGGTGGGTGTTGCCAGTGGGGTGGGCAGAGGAATAGCAGTAAATGCCCCCTCGACCATGGCCATGGGCACGGGGACTGGTGACTGAGCCTGGGAGGAAAGGCAGGGGACCACCTGGCAGGAGAGCATCCACCCCCAGCCTCCTGTCACTGCCCACTCCCACCCGCCCAGGGTTTTCTCCTGGGAATAGAAGTCCCGCCTAGTGAGTTAGGCCACGTAAGGCCTCAGGCTCCGCAAGGGAAGCAGGGGGGCTGAGGGCCTCAGGTGGGCCAGTGGTTCACATTCTGTCCCTGGGGACCCCAGGCCTAGCATTCTGGATTGTGGGAGAAACCTTGACGTGGTTAGGTTGGACCCTTGCCTCTCTGTCACCTGGCAGGGGGGAGATGATAGATGATTCTCTCTCCATAGCACTTGGGCATGGCGAGGATTTGGGAGCAGTAGGTGGAAGAGGCTGAGGCAGGTATCAAGTTTAAGAACCCAGATTCCCCATCCCAGGAAACTCAGTGCTGTGGTTCCTGTTGGAGCCCACATTTCCTGCAGCCATCATGATCCTTCTCCTTCCCCTGAGGCCAGCCAAGCCCCTCACCCTCACCAGTGGCTCCCTGTGAGACCAGCTGAGCAGCCCCTTAGCATAGGGAGAGCCCCAGCACACGGGACACAAGGCACAGCACCTGCCTCGCTCTGCTAGAACCTGGAGTTCCAGAACAGCAAAGCAGTTCTTCCAGCAATCTGGGCAGGAAACCACCTGAGCCCCCAGCAAGTGTCGTCACTTTACTCCCGAGCTGGATAGCTGCTGTTGTTAGAACCTTCTCCCTCCCGCACTCTCAGAGCCAAACCTGTTTGTTACATAGTCGGCGCGGTTCTGCAAAGGGACTCTCCTGGGTCTCTCTTCTATGTGACAGGCTATAAATATTTGAAAAGAGCGCTCCTGCCCCCTTTGCTGCTTCCCATCCACTCCTTCCCATCTTTACTTCTCTGGGTCGAATACCCTCTATTCCTGAAGCACCAGCCATTTCCATATGACCTGACAGAGGGGCCAAATCTGTGGCTTATGGCCGTGGAGCCGCCCTAGTAATAACACAGAGGCCCTGAGTCAGGAGCACCCCCCCACCCAGGGATGGCTCCAACCCCAGCAGCTGACACACACGCAGGTGATTCAAGGTGAGGCTGCCTTTTGCGTGGTGTACCACACTTTTCTTTCATATTGACTTTATGGCCACCAAAACCCCCAAGGATCTTTCTTAGAAACCTCTGCCAAACCAGGATTCCCCTCAATCCTGGAGAAAGGTCAGTGATTTCTTTCCTTTGACAGCATCATCTTATATTATTACAGAAGCAGTTTATAATCACTGTAGGAAGTTAGAAATATGGGCAAGCAAAAATAAAAGTATTATGTTCCATCTCCCAGGCAGATCTGCTATAACACCTTGGTCACATCCTTCCAGAACTATTTCTATGCTTATATGTAGATCTCCCTCATAAAATGAGATCATGCTGTGCATACTGTTTTGTAACCTGATTTTTTTCCAGTAAATGATCATCACTTTCTGCTTCAGTAAATTTTCATCTCATTTAATATGCAGACCGTATTCACATTTCCCTGTTTGGCCCCAAAATGTCGATTTTAACTGTTTTGTTTAAACCAGTTTCCTGTCTAGAACTGTGCAGTGCGTCAGTTGTCATGACCCATAGGTCTCTCTGTTCTAATGCAGTTCCTTTTTAAGAAAAACAAAATTTTAATGATCCTGACTTGTTGAGATCAGGCCTTTTATCTGTGTCAGTGATTTCTTGAATCAAAATCTGTTACTTGGCCCTTATTCCTATTAAATTTCATCTTGTCCATTTTGCCTCCTGGTAATAGACGATAGAGAAAATTTAAGATCCCATCTCTAGCACTCTCAGCCACTATCCTGCCTGCAGGTTGGAAAAGCAGGTGTTTTGTCTGAATCCACAGGCTGATTACAAACACAGGGCAGGACCACGGACAGGGCCTAGTAGAGGCGGCTCTATTCACGCTGTATTGTTGATCGAGACCCACAGACAAACATTTTGCTTCCCTACTCACTATACATTACAATGGAGGAAAGTCATTTCTCTACAGGTAGGGATCCCTTCAAAACTACGTGCTTGGACAATTTCTATTTTATTTGTTCAAAAATCAGGTGGAGACCTAGATTTCCCAACCCACTAGTGCTCGAGGCTGGATAACTGTTGTTTGTTAGATATGGGGTTCAGCAAACTTCTCAGGGCTGGTTACCCACATTTTACCAACTACCCTCAACACCAAGGATGCCAGAATCCTTTGCAGAAATCAAAATTTGCTACTAGATTGCAAAGTATAAAATAACCATGAGGTCATACTAATATAAATAAATGATTGAATGAATGAATGAACAAATGTATACTAGGAGCATTTCCCATACAGAAGTAATTTATAATTAATAATAAATGATTTCCTCTTCAAGGACGTAGAGCATAACTCCCGACCCCTTAAGCGAAGTGTCAGATGTGCGTAGTGACTGCCTTCTAAAGGGGAAGGAGTGAGTTTCCAGCAGAGAAGCCTGAGAAGCACTGCCTCAGCCACATGATCAAGGTCAACATCAACAGTGATAAGTCAGATCATGTGTACCCTTGATGTGATGTCATAAGAGGCACTTTACCTCACTGGTCTTCCTCCTTGAGCCCATAACCCCAGTCTAGTCATGAGAAAAATATCAGACAAACCCCAACTGAGGGATCTTCTGCAAAACACCTAATTGGTATTCCTCAAATTTGTCAAGGTCATCAAAACCAGGGGAAGTCTGAGAAACTGTCACAGCTAAGCACAGCCTACGGAGACACGGCAGCTAAATAATGTAGACAGGATCCTGGAACAAGAACAGGACATTAGGTAAAAACTAAGGAAGTCTGAATAAAGTATGCACCTGAATTAGTAATGATATTATGTATATATAAGGTTAGCCTCTGACACCCCCCCGATTTATTATTGGCTTAGGAATCATAGTAGAAAAGAGAAGAGAGAAAATTTGATGAAAATATGAGTACCTGAAATTGCAACACAAAGGCTGACCTTTTGAAGAATGCGAAGATGGGGGGGAAACACCCCTGTCCAAACCCTGAAAGTCATTAGTATGTGGGAGCAGACAATGACAAGACCATGTTGACTTCTTATGTCTTTTTTTTTTTCTAACCTTTCTCAGCCTCTGTTTGCTCATCCATAGAGTGGTGATGATAATAGTCCCCATTCCACTGGGTCATCATGGGGCTTGAACCAGCTCCTATATGTGACATACATAGTCCAGGGTCGCCGAGTAGGCACACTGTCAGGACTGCTCCTGCACTTGTTATGATTGTCTTCTAAAACCTGCAAGCACCTTTGTGAGGCTGTTCTGGGCCAGGGGTTTTCTGGGGTTGAGGTCAAGGTCTGTGACTTGCTCTTGCACCACAAGGTCTGTGGTGCTCTCAGCTGAGAGCTGTCAGCCTCTCTTGCAACCTTTCAGCAGTCTGGGGATGGAAGACTGTCAGAGCAGCCAGAGGTGGGCCACATGCTTGTCCTCTTTCCAGTTTGAAGACCATCCTTCCTGCTAGGAAAATTGCAAACAAAAGTAGTTGAGTGTCATCTCTGCCATCTGTTAACAGAGCACCAGCTCCCCTGAGCAGGGGGCCTGTCCTTCCCACTGGGAATGAGGCATTCATGTCCCCCACAGGTGCGGCTGGAGCTTGGGAGGTAGGGAAGTGATAGCAAGATCAGGAAAGCCTCAGCCATTCTCTGTAGAAGATTGGATGTGTGTTTGGGAACAGAGGCTGGCTCTAGCAGGAGACTATGACATACAGTCAGAGAGGAGGAGGGTCTGGACTTGGGCAGCACTGGCGGATGGAATCAGCAGGGGCCCAAAACGCCTGCAAAGCCCAACAAGTCACTCCTAGACAATGCAGTTCAAGGCATTATTGGTGAACAGGTGGCCTCTATGTGTCCCAGCCTAATGGGGACATGCTAGAGATGACTGAGCTGACAAAACAAAGGGGAAAGGCCTAGGTCCTGAGCTTTGAAGACAAGGTCGGGGTGCCTGTGGCCCACGAAGGGGGAACAGAACAAGAGTGAAAGACCTCTTTCCTGCACTTCTGCTCCTGCTGGGTGCTCCCTAGAGGGTGCAGTCCCTCAAGCATAGGGGTGAGTGCAAGGTACCAGGGCTGGGGGTGGGTGGTGCAAGTCCTAGCTGGGATGCAACACCCTCTGGCCTCTGACCTGCCCGCACCACAACCTTGGCTGTGCTGGGAGGAGGGCTGTGTGATGAAAGCCCATGGGGTCTGGTCCATCTTGTTGGACATTCTTGAAGTGGCCTGAATCCATATGGCACACCTCTCTAGGTTATAGCTTTCTTCCCAAGATACTGGGTTCTAGAAAAGATGAAAGCTCCAGGGAGTGTAAGACTTGGTTGCAGGCAGATGCCTGGTGCCTCCCTGTTGAGATCTGAATGAGGGAATAGAATCAGGCCTTCCAAACAGCAAGACACGCCCCCAAAGCAGTTCCTGTGGCTGGAGGAGGATCTGAGCTACCAGTGGGTGCTGGGCTGTCCCCCTGTGAAGTAGGACTTGCCCCCCCTTTCACAGGTGGGTGCCCCAGAGCTCAGAATTACCAGCCTGGGTGGGCAGAGTGGATATTATACCTGGCCCCAACTCCAAGGCCCAGGAATGTTCCCTGGCTTCAGGAAGAGAACCAAAGAGGCAAAGAAGGCAAAAGGAGGTGGGGTGGTGGAAGCCGGGACAGAGGGAGCAGCGTTTGGCCTGTGGCTGAGGATCTCCCTCATGCCTCCCCGGAGTGGTGGGCCTAGAGGGTGAATGCAGGAACCTGGTGGGTGGGGGGCAGATAGCTGAGAAACCAGTCCTCCTCCCGTGGCCTGGGTGGCTCCTCCACTGTCTGCACTGGTCAACAACCCTGTCCGGGGGCCCCTTCCGTGGACTTGGGGAGGGAGGTTCCTCACCTGACCCTGGGGTAAGTGTGTGAAGCCACGGGGCTCCTATGCCTCCTGCTGCGGTGGGCTCTGTGGCCCTTGCAGCCATAAGTCAGTCCCAGCCCCAGCCCTCAGCAGTCCCACCAGTGCAGAAGGAGAGGCTGCCAGTCCCAAGTGACGGTTAGAGCTGGGCCAGCTGGTGGAGGGAGGGATAGGGGACATGCCTGCTGACCTGGAAACAGAATGAATGTCATGAGTGCGTTAACTGCTGTCTACACACACATACACACACACACACACACACACACACACGATTGGGTGAAGGCCCTGAAATTTTTATAAGTGTAGCCTTAATGGAAATGCCTTTTCATGTAAGCGTTGTCTTTAGATGTTTTCAGGATTAAAAATTTTATTTTTCTCTCCATTAACACCTTGCATGCCTGCTGTATGCCAAAACTCTCCCTGGCACTGGGAGACCAGGGTGGCCTGGAGTTGGAAAGGAGACAGGCAAAGGAATAAAAATTGCTATCAGTTGGTGTTAGGTACAAAGAAGACACTAGGTACGAGACGAAACCAAAGGAAGACTTTTGCCCCTTAGAAAGACTGGGAGGAGGCCTCTTCTGTCCTGGGGCACATTTGTGTGGAATGAAGTCGGGAACTGGTTGCACCTGCAGATATCTGCAGGTGGCTGACCCTTGCAGAGACAGGAGCAGGCCTGGAGGTTAGAGATGTGCCAGGCGGCCTGTGATGTGAAGGGAGATGGGCAGGGAGGGAGATCTCTCCAGGCAAGAGATGCTGGAAGCCCGAACAGAGCAGCCGTGGAGGAGGAGGAGTGGCTGAGTTTGGATACTAGAGCCCATGGGAAGTAGAGTGTGAGAGGAGAGAATTTGGAGAATTTGCTGGATGGGGAAGACTGAGGTGGGAGGCGGGTTGGGCAAGAAGTCAGGAGATGCACCTGACATCCACGTAGAGATGTGTGCCAGCACTGGGTGGATGAGCCCAAGGAATGCGCCTCGGGCCTGCTTCTGCTGGCAGACCCTTGACTGACCTTCTTCCACACTGGCCCTTCTGTCTCACGGCCCCACAACAGAGGAGTTGTTTTGAGGGAAAAACAGAGAACCTGATTAAGGTGTGATTCAGCCCCCTTTAAAAGCCAGGCACAGGTTAGGGCCCCAGGGACTCAGCTGGGCTGGCTTGGGACATCTCAAGCCTTGTGTCTTCCATCCATGATGCTGACTGCTTGTCTGTCAGCTTGTCCATCTCAGAGCTACTCCTTGCCCCCTCCCTGCACAGAGTAGGAACTGGCCAGGGCCATAGTTCGTTGCTTGAATATGCTGTTGACATGACTACTGGCCTTCTCCAGTGGACTCTGACTGAAGCCATCCCCCAATTAGACTGGGGCTCTTTGTACCCTTCTGCTCTATGCTGTTCCCCAACCCCACCCACAGCACCCTCTGATCCTTGGACACCCCCCCCCCACTGAGGCATACCTTAAGGCCACCAACCTGCCACCCTTGGGGTCACTGCTGAGGGCTCCATTGTTCATAGTTGCACACTCTTGGGGATGGAGGAACAAAGCAGCTCAGAATGTAGAAATTTGCATACAAGTGATGCAAGAGTAGAGTAAGCCTCCAGGTCGCCAAGTTCCCTTTAGACCTAAGACCCTGAGTCTCACCCATGTCTCACTTGCTGTAGCACAAAACTCAAAGAAGATGTCCAGCTTCCTCCAAAAGCCAGTGTTGATTGCGCATTAGCCTATAGTGGCCATTGTCTCCAGGAAGATCCCAATCTAAGACCAATAAATACCTGGACAGGGTAGACAGGTAAATCAGAGGGCTGATCTATACCAAAAAACAAAAACAAAAGAGGGGAGTAGGGGTACATTCAGTGCTTGTGTGACTCTGGAACAGCCCTGCCAAGAGCTGAGGACTCACTGCCTCCCTAGGCCAGCCCATTCTGTCCTAACAAGGCTCTGGCTGAGTTCTTTTTCATATAAGTGAGCTAAGATCTGTCCCACGAAGCTCCATCTTTTGCTCATTCTTCCCTCTCCCGATCCATCCAGCCATCTACCTGCATATTTGACAGTGCATCCACTTAAACATCCACGTAGCCAGCCAGCCATCTATCTGCTCATCCATCCATCTGAACATCTGCCTCCCTGTTGACCCATCTACTCATGCATTTGTTACACATCCATCCATTTGTCCATCCATCTGTTCACTCACCTTTCCACCAGCCTCCCCTGCCCATCCATTCACCATACAAACAGCATTTACCAGTCTCTTCCAGGCCTGAGGCCTAAGCACAGATCCAGGGCTGGGGACTAGAATTTTCAGGGAGTGACATGTGGCTGTTTGTGGAGAAGGTAGAGGAAGGACAGGGAAAGTGAGGGTGAGGGCTGGCATAGGGGCCAGACGGTGACCTCATGGAGGGCTCAGGAGCTAAGGCTAGCTGGCTGGCTGGCTCCAATGAGTCGTGGATGGGCAGCAGCACCCCAGCACGTGCCTCCCTGCCTTGGAGTTAGCTGGTTTTGATTCCTCACTTTCCACACTGGCCATTGTGTCTGGAGAGGGCTGAGCCCTTACCGTAAGAAGCGAAGGCCTAGATTTTTTCAAAGCTGCTTATTAGGATGGATGTACCTGTTTCCTTATCTGGAAAATGGGGGTCATCACCCCATTTGTGGGACCGTCTTGGGAACTGGAGCATGGTGCCTCTTTCTTCAGGCCACCTATTCCATGATCCTTGTTGGCATCCCCGCTGGTCTCAGTCCTATTGGTGTGCCTCTGACCCCTTTCTGCCTGGTACTCTTCTAGACCTAGACCTCCCTTGTCCAGTGGCTCAGCCTCTAATGACTTTCCTGTGGATGGGGGGGGTGTGTGTGTGTGAAGAAATGATTTGTGCTATCTTCATAGTTCTCATTCTCTTTCATCCTGGAAACAACCCTGAGAAGCAGAAAGATAAAGTGAGTCATCCAGGGTCCCCCAGTAAGTGGAGGAGCTGGGATATGAACCCAGGCCTGTCTGGCTCTAAAGCGGCCTCCTTGGGACACCTGGGTTCAGCAGTTGAGGGTTTGCCTTTAGCTCAGGGCGTGATCCCAGGTCCAGGGATTGAGTCCCACATCAGGCTTCCTGCAAGGAACCTGCTTCTCTCTCTGCCCATGTTTCTCCCTCTCTCTCATGAATAAATAAATAAATCTTAAAATAAATAAATAAATGAAGCGGTCTCCTTAGTGCCTCCAGGTTTTTCCAGGCGAGGGGGAGAGAGAGGGGGAGGATGATCAGGTCTGAGTTTCAGAAATTTGACGTTGGAGAAGCCTCAAATATGAGGCTTTGTCTGGCTTTCTAGATCTGGGGTGGCCCCAGTTCAGGAGGTGGAGCAGCACCTAGCTGGAGCCATAATTAGAAATAGGTTTATAATCTGCAGGGTGGCGGGGGGGGGGGCCCTCCAGGTGCCCGGGATGGGCCCCACAGCCCTGGCTGCCCTGGCTGTGATGGAAAGGCAGGTGGCAACAGGAGCTGAGGTTTTAGGGCGGAGAGAGGCTGCCAGCAACCTCACTGCAAATTGTGTATCTCCACTGTTTCATGTGGGTTTCCTGCCAGGCACTCCATCATCCTCCATGGTCTCCAGGCGTGTAGGGCAGGGGCAGGGGGCCAACTCCCAAACAGGACACCCGACAGCGCCCTGTCCCCATTCTCTGGGCTCCTTCGTCATCTTGGCCCATGCTGCAAGCCCTTCCCGGCCACGAAGGCCCTGCAGCCTCAGCCAGCCTTGACCTCCTTTTGCTCCCCGTGCCTCCACCTCCCCCAGCATCTCAGTTCAGGCCAGGCCACAGTAATACTTTGTCAGGGCGCTGGCTTCAGGCACACTTGGTCTGAGAAGGTGGCTCTGCCACCTTCTAGCTGTGTGAATCAAAGTTACATAACCTCTCAGGTGGCTCAGCCTCACCTGTAAGGCAGGGATAATATTAGCAAGCTCTTAACGCCACGTGTGACACAGATTAAGTGTCATAGATATTTGTTAATATCACTATGTCAGGTTTGGGGCTAGAGGGCATACAGCTGGTTAGGACAGGGCTCCTTCCCTGAGGGGCTCACCCTGGGAGTGGGGATAGCGGGGATGTTCCAAGAGGGAAGTCGGGGCTCACCTCTGTGCCCCGGGCAGCACTGGAGACTTGTCCAGGTGGCTTGGGTGCCAAGACAGGAGACTCACTCTGCCTGGGGAGGGAAACGCCTCCCAGGGCTGACGGTGGAGTCTTTTTTTTTTTTTTAAATTTTTATTTATTTATGATAGTCACAGAGAGAGAGAGAGAGAGAGAGAGAGGCAGAGACACAGGCAGAGGGAGAAGCAGGCTCCATGCACCGGGAGCCCGACGTGGGATTCGATCCCGGGTCTCCAGGATCGCGCCCTGGGCCAAAGGCAGGCACCAAACCGCTGCGCCACCCAGGGATCCCACTGACAGTGGAGTCTTAAACAGGGTCGACCAGGGCAGAGGGAAAGGATGGCTATACCAGAAGAGAGACCCGCAGGGCAGGAGGGATGGCAGGTAGGAGAGGGAGCGAGCTGCCAGGCAGGTGGAGGACAGATGGGGAGGTGGCTGGATAAGACATCGAAAGGGTTGAAGCAAATGATAATGTGGCTCCGCTGTGTTTTAGACAAACCCGCCTGGCAGTCCCGTGGGGCTGGGGGAAAAGAGGCTGACATGGAGACCACTGACCTGGTGCAGGGGGCAGAAAGAAGAGGGTGAGGCGACAGAGGAGTGGAGGGTCAGAGGGTGGCTTCCAGGCCGTCCACTGGACTTCACAGCACTGTGCCCGATGAGTAGGAGAGGGCATCATGTCACAAGTGTCCTGTGCTCCCCACTTAGGTGGCTGGGTGATAGGGCCTGAGCCCAGCTCGAGGATGTCTACCCACCTGCACAGCTCACGAGGCCTGCCCTCATGCTCAAGGATCCCTCCCGGGACAGCTGCTTTTTATTTCAAAAACAAGAAAGTTCCAAATATTATCAATTTATAACAACTCTATAGAACAAGAAAGCTAACCAGCACCAAATGGTATTTTTATGCCTTAATATCCACACTGTGTCTTTGGCAGTGACCCACATGTGGTTATGACCAGAGTGTATGCGCTGTATGGCCTCTAGAGATACCTGGGCTGGCTGGTCAGCCCCTGGCCCCTGAGCTGGTAGGGGGAGGGTAGAGCCCAAAGGAAGCTTTGTTCCTGGATGATGCCCCAAGAGAGTGGAGTTGGGGGTGCTTGGGGGAAGAGTCCCGGGCCCTCCCCATAAGCCTTCTACCTGCACTGCACACTGGGCTGGCCTCCCTCAGTAACACTCACTATCGCCAAGGTCCCAGCCTGCCTGAGCTCTGTTCCTAGCCTGCTGCCTGGCTGCCAACTAGAGGACTGGCCTCTGCTGTGGGCTTCTCAAAACCCTGACCCCGAGTGGGTAGTGCCCGGAGATATCTGCTGCCATGTCCTAGACACTGAGTGGGTGAAGTCAAGAGCCTATCTGACCATTCATCTGAGCAGAAGTATTGGGCTTCTGGCTGCCCTTGGTGGGGCCATCCAATGGTCTGGTCGTCGGCTTCTTCCTATCTGTCCCCTCCTCACCCCTCCCCTGCCTCTGATATGATTCGCCCGAGGCATGAGGGTGCCTCTTTCTCCACATCTCCAACAACACTGAGTATTATTTTAAATTTGTTTCTGCCAGCTTGATAGATGTATAATATGTAATAGTATCTCAAACTTGGTTACGTTTTCATTTTTGATCACTGATGAGAGTTTGCATTTTTCCCCTGTTGCTATTTGTTCTTGGTATTTCTGCATAAACTGTTGTATCCATCCCTTCTGAGCACTAATCAAGAGGAACTTTTGTTTTGATCTTTATATTTTTTAATTGGTTCTTTATATTTTTTCAGAACTGTTTGTCATTTTCTATTCTTATACTTGCCTCCCTTTTGTATTTGTTGATCACATTTTATTACTTGAAAATTTTCCTACATTTGAATATTTCTTTTTTCAATGATATCATGTCTGCTTTATTTCTAATTATATGTATCATTTTCATAGTAGTGTAGGGGCCGAGGGCAGGCCACCCCAGAATGGACCACTTTGGAGTGAAGGTTATTTTGAGTAAAAAAAAAAAAAAAAAAAAAAAAAATCAAAACCCAGCAGATTCAGGAAAAACTCTTTACCTCCCCCTGACTGCCTAAAATAAATTGAGATAGAGGACCTGCTCTGTCACCTAGTTAACTACATTATGATATGAACTGGATATGGTAGACAGGGAGGAACCTGGCAAGGCCTGTTTAATCAAAGTCCTCTGAGTCTCATTGGTTCTAAGTGGCCCCAACATTTGTTTACCAAACATGTATTCTTTTTCATCTTCCTGTGGTTTTCATTCCTTCCCTCTGAAGCCCCAGACTCCTACCCCCTTCTGCGCAGTTCAGGATGACCATATACCTCATTTTGCCTGACTGTCTTTGGAATTTCCACATCTGTGTGGGCTTCCCATAAATATGAAATGAAATCTGATTTTCTCCTGTTAATCTGTCATGTCAATTTGATTCTTAGTCCAGCCAGAAGGACCTCGAAGGGCAAAGGAAATTCTTCCTCCCCAATGGTAGTTAGGAACTTATTTCCCATCTCTAGCAAGAATAAATGAGCTGCTTTCTTTCCAAAGCATCCCCCCCTCCATTTGTAAAAATATTTAACTTTAACCCACTTGGATTTTTTTTTTTAAGATTTTATTTATTTGAGAGAAAGGGAAAGCATGAGAAGAGAGAGGGGCAGAGGGAGAAGCAGGCTCCCTGCTGAGCAGGCTCCATCCCAGGATCCCTGAGATCATGGCCCAAGCCAAAGGCAGAAGCTTAACTGACTGAGCCACCCAGGCACCGCCTCCCAAGTTGGAATTTATTTTGAAGTTCATCCAACATTCAGTTCTATTAATATTTTAAATTTATTTCTAAACTAGAACTGAATTCCATTAGTTTTTTCCTTTTCTGTTTTTTTCTCACCCTTTATATTCAAAAGGAAAAGTTAAAGAATATGATGAACACCCAGATATACCCTTCCTAGATTCATCAGCTCTTACCATTTGGCCACATACACTTTCTTTTACTCTACCGGTAATTATCCATCTATAACTTATCTTCTTCGGTGTTGTTTTGTTTCACAGAAGCATTTTAAGTAAGTGATGACATCTTGACAGTTCCCCCATAAACACTTTGGAGTGTAAGAACAGGGACAGTCTCCCACCTAAACAAGTGTCATCATCGTAACTAAGAATTATGTTAATTCAACAGTATCATCTAAGATTCAATCCGTATTCCAGTTTCCACAGTTGTTCTCAAACTGTCCTTCCTAGCTTCTTTCTCTCTCTCTCTCTCTCGTTTTTTTTTTTTTTGTTTGTTTTTGTTTTTGTTTTTTTTTTCTTTCTCTTTTGATCTGGGATCCAACCAGGGATCACATATCATATCTGGTTTGTCACATGCCTCTTTCATCTCCTTGAAATTAGAAGTATCTCTGATTTATTTATCTATGTTCTTGGCTTTCACTACATTGACATTTTCTTTCAAGTCCAGGCCGTTGTCCCATAGGCTGCCCCATAATCTGGATATGTCTGATTGTTTCTTTGCATTTTTGTCAAGGAGAGGTGACAGTGTGGACTTTCAGAGCATCACATAAGAAGACACGTGACACCAGTTTGTCCCTTTATTGAGTTTAATCACTTGGTTAAGGCTCTGCCTGCCTGACCCCTTCAATATAATGTACCTCTTCCCCTTTATAATTAATGAACATTCTAGGGGGCAGTGCTTTGAGACACTGTAAATATTTGATTCCCCAGCAGCTTTTCACGCACTGGCTTTAGCATCCACTGATGTTCCTTGCTGCGTAAATTACATTGGTGGCAGCAAAATGGTGATTTTTTCCAATTCTATCATTTCTTCTAGAGAGGGCATGTTGTTCAGCGAAGATCTTTCCTTCACCCCGTTTTCTGAATGTCACTATGGACTCACGCATGCTTTTCTTTCCAGGGTGTTGTTATAATCCATTACCATCATTCCTATTTTTGATGCTCAGAGATATTTTTGTTTTGTTTTTAAAGCAACATAAAATTTTGCTCATTAGTCAGCATAAAACATTTTAAAATTGAGACATCAATCATCATTACCTTTAGAAAAAACTCTCTGAAAAAAAAAACCTCTCTGACACTCTTTACCACTTATGGATTTATAAAGCATATAACACGTTCTCAAGGTCTTCATTTGGTATTGTTTTTAAATTTATTGTTAGCCATCTTTACTATATGTTTAATTTTCCCAATAGGAGCAAAATATTAACATAAAAATAAATGCCTTACAATTAAGCTAAATTAATGTTTAATATTTAATGTGTCTTGTTACTACTGAAGATGAAATACTTTTTTCCCATTGATTTTTTTCCTAGCTGCATGTCACTAGCACATAGAATACAATAGATTGATTTTTCTAAATTTATCTCATAACTCACCACTGGTATTTACTCATGTATTACTTTTAGTAATTTTCTGGGTGATTTCTTTGGATTTTCTAAGTAAGCAATCATGTCCTCTTCAGAAAGCAATAATTTTATTATGTCTTCCTTCCCTGTATTTATGACTTCAATTACTTTTGCTTCTAGAAGTAGTTGGAACAGGGGTGGGTACCGGAATTGCTCTAACTCAGGAGGGCCTGGGAATGAGGCGTGCTGGGATGTTGACTACATGACCTAGCTGCAAGTTAGGAAAATAGGCTGATAGGTGCCTGGGCTGCAGTTACCCTGGTGGTCTCGCAAGCAGTGCTGCCCAGGCTCCTGTTGCTGTGGGAGGTGGTCTACCTTAGAGGGAAGGGGCTGGCAAGAGGCAGTCAGGTGTTCTTGGCTGTGGATTGGTGGGGGACTCCAGCCTTGAGATGCAGGCAAACCCAGGCAGAAGCAGCACAGCAGGGGGGATGGACAGGCTGAAACTAACTTGCTGCCCACAGAGCACCAAAGAGCTGGCTTTGGGCAGCCAGAAGCAGCAGGTAGGGCTGAGATTGTTCTTTGTGCCCTGCTCTGGTCTTGGACGAGTTGGTGGAGCCAGTGAGAATAAGGGTTGGTGGGGCTGGCAGAGGCAAGACCCCACTATCCCTTTCTTACTACTCTTTTAACTGGATTGACTGTCCATTACTGCCATTAAGTAGGGTGTTAGCCCTGGGGTTTAGGCTTGTAATCTTTAGCATGTTAATAAAGACCACCCTCTCCTTGTCCCATTTTCCTTTCTCTGTTAAATGTGTTCGTGATGTTTACTATTTTCCCAGTTGATGCAAAGAATAGGCCTGGAAGGGGGAATCTTATAGGCCAGTCCTGGTCAGGAGGCCATCCCCAGAGACTGACCCCAAGCTGCCTGGACCAGGAGGGTACAGTTCCCCAAAGGAAAGTCAAAGCACGCTCACCTGGTGAGGGGCAAGTGAGGATGTTGGACAGAGAGAGGACAGACTGCAGGGCAACCCAGCCTGCCCAGTGCTCTCCATCCCCAGCCTGCCTGGGAGGAGCAGGAGGGGAGTTTGCTTCTGTATCTCCCCGGGGAAACAGGCTGTAAGGACAGCAGCTGGCTTTTTGCCCTGTTCTGCCCCCAGCACCCAGCCTGGCCGGGGCACACAGCAAGGACACAGTGAGTGTTACTTACACACCTGAGTGAGTAAATAAATAAATTGCAAGGGGACCAGCCCAGAACCCAGGCACCTGGCTCCTACTAGTAGAGCTCCACCCTACAGCTGTTGATTGGTAAGCAAATCCCTCTCTACCTCTGGGGGCTGCGTGATGGTTTGGGGGCCGAAGGCTTTGTGGTCAAAGACTCAGCCTCTGGGGCTGGACAGGTCAAAGGTCAAGTCCCAGGGACTTGCTGGCTCTGTGACCTGGGCTGAGTCTCTGAGCCTCACCTGTGAAATGGGGATATGATGCCATTCTCCTTGACAGTGGATTGAGAGAATGAGGTGAAGCACTTAGCGCCATGCCTGGTGCACCCTAAGCCCTCTATAGGGGGGAGTTATTTTTGTGAACCCTCTAGAGCTGAAGGGACATTTAGAAGAGGAAGTACAGCACTGGGCATGGCCGGCTGCGGAGGTGCTGGCTGCTGCCCCCATCCCTCGTTGTGTGTGGCCCCAGGTTGTGGATGATGATGATGACGATGGAAAAACATGTGAGCACAGCTCTGTGATGGGCATTGTGCCTGCCACAGTGGATACAAGGGGGAACTGAACAGCAGGAAGAAGTACAGGCTCTTGAAGTTTGAAATCTGGCTCCATCCTTTCCTAGCAAGCAAGCCCTTATTCCCTGTGCCTCAGTGGCCTCACCTGTAAAGTGGGGATAATAATAGAAACTCCTCCATCAGCTTGTGACGTGTACATGGGTTATTGCATGTACACCTGCCTAATAGTAGCTAATAGTACCCCCCACCATGTCATTGTCTCATTGTCAGATTATATCATTGTCATCATTATTATTGCTGTTATTCAGCGAACACTCAGCCCAGCCAGGGAGCCAGCCAGAGAGCCAGCCAGGACCTGTCACTCCTCTGGAGAGGTTGTACCATGTGATCTGAGTCTGTGCAGGCTTTGCTATCACCCCCACTGTGGCTGGAACATTCTCACCACAGCCACCCAAGCACCCTCTTGCCAGCCTCAGAGGGCATGTGCCAGGCTCAAAGCCCAAAGGCCCCAGGCCTGCTGTCCCTGGCTGTGTGAGGTCACTAGTCACTCAATCTGGATTTCCCTCCCAGGTCTCGTCATCAGACACTCCAGGAAGGCCTTTGAAAATGTAGGAACCACCAGACGCTGCAGGCCTGTGCTGGAAATGTCCCCCAGGCTTCCACCCAGAGGCTGCACAGGCTCCAGATCATAATGCTGGGGTCCCCTCCTGGCCCCTGGTGCTGCTGAGCCTGCTTCCTGGTCTAGTAAGAGGGCACGAACTCTCCCTTCAAGGGCCCATATGAGGGTAAACGAGGTGTCCCAGGGGCTCCCAGAATGGTGCCAGGAACCCTCTTAAATTGCTTGCTTCCTTTCAGCCCACAGCTCCAGTCCACTTAGTTTGGGGGACAGGTATACATTTTTTTAAAGGATTTATTTATTTATTTGAGAGAGAAAACATGCGTGAGCAGTAGGAGGGGCAGAGGGAGAGAATCTTTCAAGCAACCCCCTGCTGAGCCAGAGCCCCACACAGGGCTCAATCCCACCACCCTGAGATCATGACCTGAGTGGAAGCCAGGAGTCAGACGCTTAACCGACTGAGTCCCCGGGCACCCCAAGAGGTATACATTACGAACAAGGGTACAAATCATGTATGAACCCTCCTGCCTCTGCTTTTTGCTGCTCTGCTGCCTGGAAAAGAAATTTGCCTCTGCAAAGCGCTCCCTCAAAGCAAAGGATTCAACCCGCTGGCCCTAAGGAACTTCCCCCAGTGTGGTGTGCTGCTCTGCATGGGACCAGCCACTGGGAATGCAGGGCCTCCTGCAGAGAAAGAGGGATGGGTGCAGAGAAAGAGGACAAGAGGACGAGAGGGCATGCGGAAGAAAGTCCAGACGTGGCAGCCCCTGGTGCCTTTATGCCCCCTGGCACTCAGGGTTGGGGCCCCAGAGCTTCTCCTCCACCCAGGGAACTGCTTGGTTCTGGCAGGACCCACGGAGATACCTAGTGGGTGGGTGCAGGCAGCCTGGGAGCTGCACCCCAAAAACCACCTGGCCACGGGGAATAGGGCAAGTGGACTACACAAGTCACATACCTCCTCTCTCAGATTCCATTTTACTGGGGAAATGGCCCATTTAACATCCTGTGCAAAAACCGAGAAGCTGCCAGTGGCAGTGGCCAGAGCAGGGGTTCCACCTTGAGTTTGAGAGGTCAAGCAGATTTGGAAAGGGGCTTACATATCCCTCACCTTAGTCTAGCGTGCCTCTGACGCCTTGACCTCAGAACCCCCTTCTCACAGGACGCCTCAGTGCTCCCTAAGAAGTACCTTCCTGTGACCTTGGGCAAAGGCTCAGCCTCTTGAGGGTCCCCTTGGCTTCCGTTGTGAGGCTGCCCCCCCCTCCCACCTCACAGGACAAGGGACCGGCAGGACGGGGCCACATTAGTCTCTGCTGTCCCCACTGGCACAGCAACCCGACCACAGTTGGCCCTCTTGGTGAGAGACACGGGGATCTGAGGTCATGGAGTCTGGCTATGGACCCGAGCTTGATCCAAGCTGTCTTAACCATCACCTCTGAGATCCTTGTGAGGTTTCTTCAAGGGGAACTGCTGGGAGGCGGGACATCACATCTTCCTCTGCAGTCACCACAGGCGTCTGGCTGACCTCTTCCGCAGCAGGAAGGGAGCCTGAGTCACGCAGGGGAGTGAGGCTGGCGGGGGTGTCATTAGACAAAGGCCTGCTTGGCCTGGGGCTCTCAAATCCATGATCTCTTTTGGCCCCCTGGGCACACGGTATGAGGTGGGTGGGTTGCCCACCCCATTTCACAGATGGAAACACTGAGGCTCAGAGAGTCAGGGTTCACCCAGCATCTCATGGTAGGTTTACAGCAAGGCTTTCTTCTCTCCTTCATTTAGAAATTCCCTAATGAGGTTTCCAGAACTAGTGAGCTTTCTATTGTGCCGTCTTCTGGTGTGTTGACAGCAACAACATTGGAATTTCTGGCTGGAGCCACCACATTTTGCTTTGTTTCAAGTAGCTAAACCTCAGCTCACGGGAAGGCTGTGAGATGCTCCGGTGACCTCCACTCTCGGGGTAAAGGGGTAACGGAGGGCAGGCAGGAAGGCATTTCTGTTTGAGTTTAGTTGACGTGTCAGTGTCTGAGGGAGGGCAGCCTGGGGCTGAGGCCTGGTGCAGAGGGCGGTGGCTTAGAACCAGGAGCTGGGTCAGCTGGGAGGGCAGCAGAGTGGGATAGATGGGAGAGGTGGGGTCCTGGGACCACAGCCTGGGAGGGAGCACTGGTGAGGGGCAGTGTTCCCAGCTCCAGCAGGCCCACACTCCCCTTCAGTGAGCAGATATTCCCATTGCACGTTAAATAAAGGGCCCCAAACCAACCAGAGCTCTAGAGGGGGTGACCTATCGGCCTACCCCAAGGATCAAAGATGCCAACCATGGGCCTGACGCTGAGGTCAGAGCCAGTGGTGGATGCAAGCCGCACCTTCCCGCAGTGCCTCCTTTGAGCACGGTGCCTCCCCCGAACCCCAGAGCAGTGTCCCAGGACAGACGCCCTTCCCTTTGCACAGTGAGCTCCCTGCCTTCGTGGCAGGAAACCACCTGGGGTGATGACACCTGCATTAGGGATAGCCTGTCTATCCTGGAGCCCACCCTCAATTTCCCTTCCTACTCTGCGACCCCAGAGTTCCAGCTGGTGTACACAGATTAGACTCCCTCTTGTGGTCCTGCTTCAGAATCCCAGGAGGGTCCTTGAAGGTCACCTAGAACATCACGATCCAGAGTGCTCCAGGGACCAGCAGCTTGTTAGACATGCAGGACCCGCCCCAGCCCTGATGAATCCGAATCTGCATCTCTACAAAATGCTCAGGTGTCTCACAGGCACGCTGAGGTTGGAAGTGCTCAGGACAGGCCAAGGGGGCATTCATCCCATGGAATAAACAGGGCCTTGTTTCTTCCTCCTTTTCTTCCCAGCACGGCTGGTTCCTGGACCTGGCGACATGGGCGGGCACTGGGGTACTGGGCTGGCTGGGCCACTGAGCAAGGGGACCCCTGGGGGACTTAGTCCAGACCTGCAGCCTTCTTGAAGTCCTGGTCCCTTGAAGCCCTCAAGCCACAACCTTCTGGCGCTGAGCCAGGTGGCCACTCTCGTCCCCCATGTCAGAGGCACTCCCTGCATCTGCCCCCATGGGGAGGAGTCAGAGCTGCCACTGCCACCCTTGGAGACAAGTTGATGTCATTAGTAAGAAGAAATGGAAGGGAACCTTTCTCGGCAGCCACCAGGCCTAGCCAGGGAGGTACCTGTCTGAGAGCCTGGGAGACCTGGATGGGTGGTCAGGAAAAGACCCTGGAGTCTCACCCCCTTCCAACCAAAATCTCCTCCTCAACCTGAAGTTGGACTCCCTCACCCTGCACTTCCCCTCCTCCTGGGTGTCTGCCCAGGGATGGCCTTCACTGTCCCTACAATGGGCCTCATCTCCCTCCCTGTACCTCATCCCCACCTCAAATCAAGCCAGTCCTGCCATACATAGGCTGTTAAGTTTTCCCTGGCCCCTCTTTCCTTCTCCCTCGAAGTCCTGGGTCCTCACAGCCTCCTCCTCTGGACTGCCATGTCCTTGTCCCCAGTCTCCCATCTCTGCCCACCATGTACTCTGGGCTCAGGCAATTCCCAGACCTGATTCACGAGGCCCCTCCTAAAACCCCCACCCACCAGAGGGGAAAGTCCACCGGGCCCCCCACATTTAGTGTCCCCCTGCCCTCCAGCCACATGCGGCAACTGGCGGTTCCCAAGCCCTTCAGCCTCGGCCAGGGCCTGGCCTTGGCTGCTCTGTCCCTCTGCCCCCCAGCCCATGCCCCCATGGCTGTGTTCAGTCCTGTGGTCTTGTAGAGTCCCATAAAACTACCACCCCTTTCCAGGGCCCCATGGCATCCCCCACACCTTCTAGGCCCTCTGTCTTCTTCTCAGGGCTCCCTCCCACTGGGGGTTTGGATGGCACCTTCTAGGGGGTTGTTAATTATCTATCCTCACAATCCTGGGAGTAATTTTTTTAAGAATAAAAGATTTCACTGGCTTTTTCCCCACTGATTTAAAAGTGATCCAACCCATTTTGTAAATTTACCCAATTAGAAATGTAAAAAGAAGCGGTAGAAGGACTGGCCTTACAGGCACGCAGAGATCACATGTCCCAACAGGTTCGTGCCCGGCTCCCAGGTACAGTCTGCCTCCCAAATCGCTGACTTTATCTAGAGTTTGCTCTGAGCCAGGTTCCAGGCTAAGTCCCCACATCTTTCCCTTTAAATCCTAACACTCCAAGAGGCAGAGGCTATGGATCAGAGAAGTTGAGTACAAGGATCCCGGGTCACACAACTGGGAAGTGGAGGAAGTGGGATTCCAGCCCAGCTCCACCTGCAGAGTCTAGGAGTGACATTTTCCTGCCCCTGAGCATGTGGCAGTGTTGACAGCCATCCACACCCTTTTATGCTGTTCCCTAGGCTATTTTTACTTCACTCAAAAATACAGCGAGACATCTGTCCTCTCCCTATGAGCTTCCTGGGAACTTGTGTGGCTCCCCACGGGGCAGAGTCTGGCTAAGAAGCGCAGGAAATGTTTGCTGCAGGAATGGACATGGAGGGGATCCCTGGGTGGCCCAGTGGTTTGGCCCCTGCCTTCCACCCCAGGGTGTGATCCTGGAGCCCCGGGATGGAGTCCCACGTCGGGCTCCCTGCATGGGGCCTGCTTCTCCCTCTGCCTGTGTCTCTGCCTCTCTGCGTGTGTCTCTCATGAATGAATAAATAAAAAATCTTAAAAAAAAAAAAAAAAAAAAAAGGAATGGACCTGGAGAAATGGATGGATAGGCCAGTCTACCTCACAGACTACCCAGGCTTCTGTCCCTTTCATTCCTATTGAGGCATCAGACAAAGCCCTCTTGGGTAGCCTAAGGGATTCTGGTCGGCAGCAATGCAGGCTGTGAGTGAGGGGCCTGCGTGGTGACACTGGGACATGCTGGGGGGCTCTCATGAAGGAAGGCTTTTCCAGCCCAGGACAGTGGCCTGGGTACCATGTGACTGGCCCTGCGTGATGCCTGGCCACCCCGGCCGGAGATGCCCTGATGGGCACAGCCCTCTGTTGTGCACTGCACGCCTTGGCTCTCAAAACCAGGCTCCCACCACCGTTTACACCTGCAGCCCCTTGAGGAGGCTTTGAGACCAGGAACCAAGGGAAAATGGCTTAAAGGTTTTCTTTCTCCTAACGCGCCAGCCCAAGGTAGGGCAGCTCCACAACTGTTTCGCCTGCAGGCCCCAGCCCGCTCCCCTCCAGCTTCCCGCGCAAACCCGCAGGGCAGGGGGGGCCCCCCCAGTGCCCCCCCAGAGCGCTGCCGAGGGCGGCCCTCCCTCCCCACCCTACCAGCGGGGAGCAACTCTCAGAAGCCCCTTGCGGATGTCTCCTCACGCCTCATTGGCCAGAAATGTGCAACACGCTTTAGCCTGAGCCAATCACGGGCCAGGGGCACGAGTCACCTGACTGGCTTGGTCCAATCAGGACTCGCGCCCTGGGGTAGAGGCGGCCCGAGGCCCCTGGCCCAGCAGGAGGTGGGCGTCTCAGCTACCAGGGTGGCCCCCGCGGAGGGAGGGGCGGGGCAGCGTAGGGTGACCAGCGGCATCCCTTCCGTCCTTGTCCTTCTTCCTTGACTTCGTAGAAGCGAGGAAGTGGAAGGCTCAGAGGGGTCGAGTAATTCTCCAGGGTCCCCAAGTCGTTTATTTACCTGGTCCTTGGTGAAGCCGGGCTGGACGGGGACACTTGCCCCCCAGCTCTCTACTCGCATCTCTCGCTCTGTGGGGTTTTCTTCTCTCCCTCCACAGACGTCCTTGGGGAAACATTGCAATCATACAGGCTCCAGAGCTGGAAGAGACCTCCACTATTAATGTCATTTAATGCCTTCATTTCCCATTTGCAGAAACTGAGGCCCGGAGAGGGAAGGGTCTTCCCAGGACTCCCCAGTGAGGTCACTGATGGTGGAACCGGATTGGGCTGAGGCTAGGGAAGCACAGCGTCCCTGAGACTCACGAAGGGGCTGAGAGCCTGCTGCACTTTACCACCTTGGTTCCTGCGGCAAGGCAGCCCCTGCAGCCCCCCTGCAGGCTGGGAGGCTCATCCCCACCTTTCTCTTTATGCACTTTTTTCATGGAACGCTTCATAACACTCTACAATCTAGTGTCCTCTACTCAGCCATAGTCCCATTTGATTGTCACAACAGTCCTGTGAGCTGGCCCAGAATGCATTATAATGGGGGAAACTGAAGCCCAGAGAGGTAGCATGACTTACCCAGGGTCACACTGAGTGCCGCAGGAGCCCAGGCAGAGCCGGCTTTGTTGGCATGCCGTGCACTCACACGGCATTTGATGTTCTGTGGTCACCACCTGGAAATTGGGAATAACTTTTGAACAAGGGGTCCAGCTTTTCCATTTTGCACTGGGTGCCACTGGGCTGACCCTGAGCCCCAGCACCTTCCTGTGCACCTGTGGCCAGTCTGATGATGCCATGGGACTGCTCCTCACAGGCCACAGGTGGTCCAGGCTGCAGGGAGTGGCGGCACCCACTCTGGAACCCCTCATTCACACTTGTCTCCAGCTGGTTGTGCAGAAGCTCCCACCTGGCTTCCCTCCCCTCTCCTCTTGAGAATTAATGGAGAAGGCCAGTGGCTGCCTCCCCTCCACCTCGGTGCCCTTGGTCCCTCGGGGCTGGGGGCGGGGGCTCCAGAATACAGGGCTGCATTGTGTGCCCTGACGTCAGGCAGCTGGGCTGCCTAGGAAAGTGGATAAACAAGCAGCTCAGAGCACATAGCCCGGAGGCCCCAGGGGAGGGCCGGAGCCCCTGGGCTGGCAGTGGAGGGGCTGGGGAGCCAGCAGGGTGTTGGGTGCCACCCTTACCTGCTGCAGCCTCTGGATCTTCTGCTGTAATACGGAATGGGCCAGCTTTTTCACAGCACCTGGGTAGATGGGGAAGAGTGAGACTGTGAAGTGCTCGGCACAGCACCTGCCACCTAGTCAGTGCTCAGCTGTGAGCTCTACTGCGGCTGGTACTGCTCCCTTTCCTGCCCTCGCATCTGCTATCCCAGCCTCGGGCAGCCGCCTCTTCTTCAGACCCTGTCCCTTGTCTCTCCGACTTCCTGACTTGCTGACATCTCCCCTTCCTACATGTCCTCCCCACCTTGCTTCCAGCCACCCAGACCACTCCTCTCCCCTGGGATCCTTCTCTCCTTCCCCTGCCTCTGCTGCCTGCCATGCCCTCCCCACCATCCCCCTTCCAGCACCAGACTGTGCTCCCATTCCATGTTCCATACTCCAGTGTCCCCCAGGCATCCTTGTGACTAAGCTTAGGGCCTCCTGCCTGACCACCTGTGCAAGGCTCCCAGCTCCAGTGCCTGCCTCATCCCTTCCAGGGGGACCCCACCCTAGAGCACTCAGAAGGCAGTCTAGGCTTGAGCTCCGGGTGGAACTTTCATTGGTGGTTGGGGGGCAGCGGAGGACAGCACAGCACTGAACAGCTCCCACCAGCACTGAGCGCTGCCCTTCTGGAAAGCACTCCCAGCCCTGTTGAGGGAGCCTGGAGAACCTGTGGCTCTAGCTTGTAGGTGCCCCCTCCCTCTGTTCTTCTATTGCTGCTGCTGTTTTTATGCTGGGGAATTTCAACTCCTCCCTTCCCTGGGCCAGCCCTGGTGCCCCCTTTGCAGGTACAGAAACCTTCAGGAGCCCAGCCCAGCCCCATTTCTGCCCGGGGTAGCAGGACTTGGATGCCCACAGGGTGGGGAAGCAAAGCTGCTTGGCTCGGGCAGGGGACGGGGTGGGGGGGGCAGGAGAATGTGGGGTTTGGGGTTACCGTGATGAACTGGAAAGCAGAGCACTTGTCTGTCTAAAAAGCATGCTCACCTTAGCTGCCGCGCATTGCGGTGGTGGGGGAGCATGGGACCAGGGGTGCCAAATCGGATTTTCCCAGAAAAGTCATCCCAGTTTGTGCCTAGTTTCCTCAAGTTAAAACTTTTTTGATCTTCCATACAGTAAAATTAACTTTTTAAACAAAACATTTGCCCAGATTCCTATAAGCACCACTACATCAGGGATCAGGGTACAGAACAGCTCAGCCCCAAATTCCCTCGGGCGGCCTCTGCCCGCACACTTCCCCTCCTTCCCGGTAACCTCTGATGTGTTCTCTGTGCTATAGCTTTGCCTTTTCCCCATCAGTCGAATCATAGCTGGTAACCTTTTGAGACCAGCTTCTTTGACGCAGCATCATGCATGTGAGATCCACCCAGGTGGGCATATCAACAATTCTTTTTATTATAGAACAGTCAGTGTATCCATGCACCTGCTGGAGGACGTTTGAGAGGTTTCCAATTTTTGGCAATTCTGTATGATGCTGTTCCAGACATTTGTTTACAGTTTCTTTGTGTGAATATGCTTTTATTTCTCTAGGATAAGGAAGGATAAGGAAATTCTCTTCTATTCAATTTTACTGAGCATTTTTACCACAAATGGATGTTCAGTTTTGTATTACTGAAATGATTAGTGGGTTTTTTTTCTTAAGGTATAGTTGACACACAATGTAACATTAGTTTCAGGTGTACAACATAGTGATTCCACAAGTCTAGACATTATGCTGTGCTCACCACAAGTGTGGCTACTGCCTGTCACTATGCAACACTATTACAGTATCACTGACTATATTCCCTGTGCTGTGCCTTTCATCGCTGTGACTTATTCATTCCATAACTGGAAGCCTGTATCTTCCATTCCCCTTCACCTATTCTGCCCACACCCCCTTCCCGATCCCTTCTGGAAACTATTAGTTTGCTCTCTGCATTTATGGGTCTATTTCTGCTTTATGTTTTTTTGTTTTGTGTTTTAGATTCAACATATAAGTGAAATCATACAGTCTGTCTCTCTCTGTCTTATTTCACTTAGCACAATACCCTCTAGGTCTGTGTTGTCACAAATGGCAAGATCTCATTCTTTTTTATGGCTGAGTAATATTCCATTGTGTGTATATATAGCACATCTTCTTTGTCCATTCATCTATCAGTGGACACTTGGGTTGCTTGCATATCTTGGCTACTGTAAATAATGCTTCAGTAAACATAGATGCTTCAATAAACACTGCCTTTTCAGATTAGTGTTTTTGTTTTCTTTGAGTAAATACCCAGTAGTGGAATTACTGGATCATATGATAATTCCATTTTTAATTTTTTGAGCAACCTCCACACTGTTTTCCACAGTGGCTGCACCAATTTACATTCCCACCAGCAGTGTACAAGGGTTCCTTTTTCTCCACCTCCTCGCCAACACTCGTTATTTCCCGTCTTGTTTATTTTAGCCATTCTGACAGGTGTGAGGTGATAGCTCATTGTGGTATTGATTTGCTCATTTTCCCAATGATGAGTGATGTTGAGCATCTTTTCATGTGTTTGTTTGCCACTTGTCTTCTTTGGGGAAATGTCTATTCAGGTCCTCTGCCCATTTTAATTAGATTATTTGGTTTTGGGGTATTGCCTTGTATAAGTTCTTCAGATGTTTTGGATATTAACCCCTTATCAGATATATCACTTGTGAATACCTTCTCCCATTCAGTAGGTTTCCTTTTCGTTTTGTTAATGGTTTCCTTTGCTGCACAGAAGCTTTATATTTTGATGCAGTCCAAAAAGTTTATTTTTGCTTTTGTTTCCCTTGCCTCAGAGGCTGCCTTTTCCTCATTGCATATTCTTGCCTCCATATAGGCATGACTCACTATTCTGTTCCATTGATCTATGAGTCTTTTTGTGCCAGTACCATCCTGTTTTGAATACTACTGTTTTGTAGTACATCTTGAAATTTGGAATTCTGATACCTCCAGCTTTATTCTTCTTTCTCAAAAATCGCTTTGGCTATTTGGGGTCTTTTGTGGTTCCATATACATTCTAGTGTTATTTGTTCTAGTTCTGTGAAAATGCTGTTGGTATTTTGAAAGCGATTGCACTGAATCTGTAGAATGAGTAGTATGGACATTTTAATAATACCACTTCTTCTCATCTGTGAACATGGAATGTCTTTCCACTTGTGTCATCTTCAATATCTTTCATCAGTGTTTTATACTTTTCAGAGTATAGTTCTTTCACCTGCTTGGTTGAGTTTATTCCCAGATACTTTATTCTTTTTGGTGTAATTATAAATGGAATTGTTTTCCTAATTTCTCTTTCTGCTACTTTGGTGTTTGTTTAAATATTTGATTTATTTATTTGAAGGAGAGAAAGAGTGAGGAAGAGTGTGGGGCAGAGAGAGAGAGGGAGAAGCAGCTCCCCGCTGAGCCGGAAACTTGACGTGGGGCTCGATCCCAGGACCCCGAGAACATGACCTGAGCCCAAGGCAGACGCTTAACCAATGGAGCCCCTGTTACTTTGTTATTAGTGTACAGAAATACTACTGATCTAGGTATTTTGTATCCTACAACTTTACTGAATTCATTTATTAGTTCTAATAGTTTTTCTGGTGGAATCTTTGGGGGTTTTTAATGGATAATATCATGTCATATGCAAATTGTGACAGTTTAACTTCTTTACCAATATAGATGCCTTTTATTTCATTTTCTTGGATGGTTGCTATGGCTAGGACTTCCAGTACTATGTTGAATAAGACTGGTGAGAGTGTGTGTGTCTCCTTATCTTGTTCCTGATCTTAGAGGAAAAGCTCTCACTTTTTCACCATTGAGTGTGATGTTAGCTGTGGGTTTTTTCAATATATGCCCTTTATTATGTAGAAGTATGTTCCCTCTAATCTGTGGGGTTTTTTTCCTTCAGTCATCTTCAGATCACTCCAATTGGTTTTCAAGTGTTGAATGAGCTTTTGTGGCTAAACTCCACATGTGATGACTGTGTTGTATTATTCATGAATATATATATGTATACATATACCTATATTTGTTTCCCAATATTTTGTTTAGGATTATTGCATCTATGTTCATGCAGGATATTGGTCTGTAGTGTTCTTTTTTTTTAAAGATTTTATTTATTTATTCATGAGAGACACACAGAGAGAGGCAGAGACAAAGGCAGAGGGAGAAGCAGGTTCCATGCAGGGAGCCTGATGCAGAAATCGGTCCCAGAACCCTGTGATCTGACCCTGAGCCAAAGGCAGACGCTCAACCTCTGAGCCACCCAGGCATCCCTGTAGTGCTCTTTTCTTATCCAGGTATGTCCCACTATTTGAAATTGCACATTACAACACTTTACTTTTACAAAAGACCTACATCAGTACCCATTTTTCCTAACTGAAAGAAATCCAAAGAGGATTTCCACTTTCAAGAGAAAAAAGCAAGGGGAGCCTGGGTACCTCAGTTGGTTGAGTGTTGAACTCTTGGTTGCAGTTCAGGTCATGATCTCAGGGTCCTAAGATCGAGCACTGCATCAGGCTCCGTGCTCAGTGGGGAGTCTGCTTGAGATTCTCTTTCCCTCTCCCTCTGTCCCTCCCCTCCCCCTGCTCTCTCTTGCTCTCTCTCAAATAAATAAATACATCTTTAAAAAAGAGAGAGAGGGCAGCCTGGGTGGCTCAGTGGTTTAGCGCCGCCTTCGGTCCAGGTCGTGATCCTGGAGACCCCGGATCGAGTCCCACGTCGGGCTTCCTGCATGGAGCCTGCATCTCCCTCTGCCTGTGTCTCTGCCTCTCTCTCTGTCTCTCATAAATAAATAAATAAAAATCTTTAAAAAAATGAAAAAGAGAGAGAGAAAAAGCAAAATCCCATTCAGTTTGTTTTGCAACAGACTGTTACAGAGGCAGCATGCACCCCAGGCGGCAAGAATAACCCCACCAAGCTCCATTCTTAGGAACTATAGTCAGCATCTCAGCACGAGCTGCCAGAGCTTCGAACTGTGTCTTTGAGCACCTATTCTTTATCTTGATTTATTTTGCATATTGGTTAGCAGGATGTGTCCCTAAGGTATCAGAAAAGCTTAAGAGATTTTTTTTAAGGTCTGGGAATGCTCAAAAAAAAAATTTCGGTATAAATTAATGGTAATTGCTGCTTCTTTACAGCATTTCAGCTTATCATAGGAATGCTCTATTTTTGGAAGGTGGGGAAAACCTGTACTGCTTTTGCCTGCTTTTAGTATCAGGGTGATGCTGGCCTCATTAAATGAGTTGAGAAGCATGCTCCCTCCTCTTCTCTTTTCTGGAAGCAATTGTGTAGAATTTATGTGTTTGTTCTTAAACATTTGGTGAAATTATTTGGATCTGAATTTTTCCTTTTTGGAACTATTTAAACTATGAAATTAATTTATTTAATAGTTAAGGCATTATTCAGATGATCTCATTCGTCTTCTGTGAATTTTGATAGTCTGTGTCTTTCAAAGCACTGAGCCATTTCATCGAGTTGTAGAAATTGTGTACAGCAATGTTCATAGTGTTTCCTTATTAACCTTTTCTGAAAAGACCTTTTAAAGCAGTTTTAAGTTGACAGCAAAATTGTGAGGGTGGTACAGGATTTCTCATATACTCCCTGCCCCCACACATGTGTAGCCTCCCCCATCATCAGGTTCACTTACTAGAATGGCACTTTTTTTTTTTTTTAAACCAAGGGTGAATCTATACTGATACATCATAACCACCCAATGTCTATAGTTTACATTAGGCTTCACTCTCGGTGTATGTTCTGTGGGTTCGCACAAATATATAATGACATATGTTCCTTATTATAACATACAGAGTGTTTTTAGTGCCCTAAAAATCCTCTGTGCATATTAACCTCTTAAGTCTGTAGGATTAGTGATATCTGCTTTCATTTCTGATATTTGTGATTTTTATCTTCTCCCCCCACTTTTTTTTTTTTTTTTTTTTTTTTTTGTCAGTTTGGCTACAGATACACCAATTTAAGCTTTTCAAAGAACCAGATTTCGGTGTCATTGATTGATTTTTCTCTGCTGTTTTTCTGTTTTCAATTTTCCTTCCTCTTGCTTTGGGTTTGAATGTTATGTTGTATTTTTATTTCATTTGGTTTCAAATATTTTTAATTTCCTTTGAGACTTCCTCTTTGACTCATGGATTATTTAGACATGTCATTGAATTTCTAAGCATTTGGGAGGTTTTCAGATGTCTCTCTGTTATTGATTTTTAGTTTAATTCCAGTATGGTCAGAGCTCGTAGTTTGTGTGATTTCAGTTGTTTTGAATTTGTTTTGTTTAAAGGATATAACCTATCCTAGGATAGAATCCATATTGGTGAATGTTCTGTGTGCACAGAAAGAATGTGTGTTCTTCTGTAACTGAGTGTGAATTCTATAAATGTCAATTTATAGGTGAAGCTAATAGTGTTGCCCAAATATTTATACCCTTATTGTTTTTCCATCTAACTAGTTTTATCAATCACTGAAGAAAAGTGTTAAGGTCTCCAATGGTAATTGTCAATTTGTCTATTTCCCCTTTCTGTTTAAGTCTATTGTTAGGTATGTGCACATTTTGGATTGTTATATCTTCTTAGTGAGTCGAACTTTTATGCAATGTTCCTCTTCATCTTTGGTCACTTTCCTTGTTGAGATTAGAGCACTTTTATCATTCTATCTTAAGGCTACTAACCATTTTTTCTGTCATCTCCATTCTGCTATTGATCCTACCCAGTGAATTTGTAATGCTTCAGTTACCGTATTTTTCCATTCTAAAATTTCCATTCAGGGGGATCCCTGGGTGGCGCAGCGGTTTAGCGCCTGCCTTTGGCCCAGGGCGCGATCCTAGAAACCCGGGATCGAATCCCACGTCGGGCTCCCGGTGCATGGAGCCTGCTTCTCCCTCTGCCTAAGTCTCTGCCTCTCTCTCTCTCTCTCTCTCTGTGTGACTATCATAAATAAATAAAAATTTTTTAAAAATTAAAAAAAAATAAATAAAATTTCCATTCAGTTCTTTTTTATAGCTTCTACCTTTCTGCTGAGAATTCCTATATTTCTATTTATTCAAGAGTGTTCACCTTTCCTTTATGAAACATAGTTAACTGCTTTAAAGTCTTTGTCTCCTGGGGAGCCTGGGTGGCTCAGTCGGTTGAGCCTCCGACTCTTTTTTTTCTTTTAAAGTTTTTTTCCATTTATTTATTTATTTATTTGAGAGAAAGAGGGAGAGAGAGAGAGAGAGAGTGTGTGTGTGTGTTCAAATGAAGTGGGGGGGAGCGCAGAGGGAGAGGGAGAAGCAGACTCCCCGCTGAGCAAGGAGCCTGACCGTGGGGCTCAATCCCAAGCCCCTGGGATCACCACCTGAGCTGAAGTCAGTTGCTTAACCACCTGAGCTACCCAGGCACCCCAAGCCTCCAACTCTTGATTTTGGCTCATGTCATGATCTTGGGGTCATGGGATCAGGCCTGTGTTGGGCTCTGTGCTCAGTGGGGAAGTCTGCTTGAGATTTGAGATTCTCTCTCCCTCTGTCCCTCCCCCCACAATGCACTTCTCTCTCTCTCAAATAAATAAATATTTTTTAAAAATAGTCCTTGTCCTCTAATGATAGCATCTGCATCATTTGGGAGTTAACATTTATTGACTCTCTTTCTTCTTATGAGTTATTGGGCTTTTCCTATTTTTTTTTGGCATGTCAGGTAATCTGGAATTGTGTCCTGGATGTTTTGAATATTATATTATGAGACTCTGAGTCCTGTTAAAAGTATATAAATTTGAGGGGTTTTGTTTGTTTGTTTAAATCAGGAAACCAACCCTGTTCAGTTGAAATCTCTGATCCCAACCTGCCTTCTGTTCCACTGTCCAGTTTTCAAATCCTTTGAAAGACTATTCAGATCCACTTCAAGTATGTCCTCTCCTGGGGCCAGTCTGTCCACTATCTACACTGTCGTTCAGTTCTCAAAGCCTTTGGTGTGCTTGTGGTTAGTTCCGGGTACGTGCAGCTCCTGAGTGGCTACGGGAATTCAAACACGGCTTTATGGGATCCTGTTCTTGAACTCCTTCCTTTCTGTGACTGCACCCCCTCCAGCTCTCAGGGGTCCCTTTTCTTGGTTCTTCGGCTAGAAATATGAGGCTTTGTCTTCCCTCTGTGCTTTCATCTCTCCTATGATTGATCTACCTCCAGGATAAAGTGGTAAGAAGAAAGAGAGAAAGAAGTAACAGGAATCCCCCCACCCTGGCTGCCGCCCCACTTTGACCCTTTTTCCTAGATGCTCATTCCGCAGAGAAAGATTTGTCTTCTCTTGGAGTTCTAGATGCCTTGCCTGGCTGCTATTACTGCTGTGACCCACCCCTCCAACTTTGAGACTGGGGCTTGCCTCAGGGTAGGGCATTTCTTCTACTCTCTCTGTTCCCAAAGGGCCCCCTTCCCTGGCCTCTCATCAAGAAGGAAGAGCTTCATATGAAGTTTTCTCTGTTCACACCTACTGTGCGATTCTGGGGTTTGGGCTACCTGGGTCTCGGCTGGAAAATACACAAGGGAAAAATAAACCAGGAAATGTATTGCCATATTCATCTTCAAGCCTTTTGTTTGTTTGTTTGTATATTTTTGCTTCAAGTCTTAATTTCCCTCCCAAGTTGCCTGCTAGTAGTTACTCTTCAGAGTCCACATATAGTTGCTTTATGTATGCTGTCCAGCGTTTTTAGTTACAATCAGTGGAAATGATTTAGAGGATAGGGAACTGACTCCATCTTAGCTGAAACCAGAGGCCTTCCTTGGGTTTTAATCTTGGCATTTAATTTTTAAAATTTAAGTCTGGGGACCCCTAGGTGGCTCAGTGGTTGAGCGTTTGTCTTCAGCTCTGGTCGTGCTCCCGGGATACAGGATTGAGTCCCTGCAGGAGCCTGCTTCTCCCTCTGCCTGTGTTTGTCTCTGCTCTCTCTCTGTGTTTCTCATGAGTAAATAAATAAAATCTTAAAAAAAAATTGAGTCTGTCTCCAGGCTGCATCTGGGATAACAGTTGGAGACGTGCTTTAGCAACACAACACTTAAAATGATGCTTTTCCCTTTAAATATTCAAATTTAAGTAAAGGTTTCCTGCACCCATACCAGTTTTTCTAGGGGAAAAGAGACCAGGATAAAAATGTATTAATTCTCTGGTCCGAGTAAGCCCCCAAACTTGTGAGAAAAAAAAATAGCAATTTGGTTAGTAGAAATAATAATAATTATTGGTAAAAACCATGGACTTTGGAGCCAAGCTGCCTGTGTTCACATCCCAATTCTGCCTCCCACTAGCTGTGCGGCCACAATCCTGAGTGACTCAGTTTCTCACCTGTACAATGGGAATAGTAATAGTTTCTGCTTCAGAGCTGGTTGTGAGGATTCAACACATTGATATGAATAGAGAGCTGGGAATGGGCCTGGCACAAGGGAACAGTCACCAAACATTTGCTTGATTGGGGACAGTAATTGCTACCACGTATTAGGCACCTCACCTGCAGACTGCCACTTATTTCCCATGTTTGGATGAGGCCGCTGAGGCCTCAGAGAGGCAAATGGCTTGCTTGAGCCCATCCGGCTGGCAGATTGCAAAATGAGGGAGGCGTGAGTGGCT
Source organism: Canis lupus familiaris (assembly GCF_011100685.1). NCBI lineage: Eukaryota > Metazoa > Chordata > Mammalia > Carnivora > Canidae > Canis > Canis lupus. The sequence goes on along the minus strand of NC_049230.1, from coordinate 41,396,681 downwards.
GGGCACAGGCTCAGGGAGCATCTGGCTGGTGATCAATCAGATGGCAGCAACAGTGAGGCTCTGAACATCGCCTGGTTTGTGCTTCGAGAGATGTAACCCGGGGGAATGAGTGGGAGAAGAATCAGCCCAAAGAGAAAAGCAACAGAAATAGAAGGGGAAGCCTGGTAATTGAGTGGCCCCCAAATGGAAAGATCAATATTTTACTGCCAGTGAAAGGACCGTTTCCCTGGCAGCCAGCTTCATGACCCAGCTGTATGTGCTTTAGGGACAACACTGGTTCTGTAGGGCTGACAGGCCCCGGGTGCCCTCCTCCTCCAACGGAGAACCAAGTGGAACCCCCTGGTCAGCCCAGCCGCAAGTGGTGGGTACAGCATGGGGATGGGGGCAGGGGGGGGTCAAGTGCCTGCAGCCTGCCTTCACCATGAAGACCACATGTGGGGGTTATTTGCTGTACTTGCCCTGTGACCTTGAGCAAGTCCTTCCCCTGCCTGGGACTTGGCTTCCCTATCTATAAAATGAAGAGCTGGGTCAGCTGAATGCACCTTTGGGGTGCACTGGCAAAAGGTTATTTGGTGTCCAGAAAGGTTGAGACTCTTGGTGATCAGGTGAGAGGCCCCCAGTTACAGCGGGGAAAGATGCTCTGATACACAGAGGCTGGGGGATTGAGACTACACCCCAGCAGGAAGCCCACAGAAGTGGATCCTCTGTGCCAGCAGAGGCCAGCAGGACCCAGGTTTAAGAGTTACCACTGCGGTGACTCTCTAAATGTCTAACCTCCGTGAGCCTCAGTCTTCTCAGCTGTGGAATGGGAGGTTATGATTGTAGCTACTGTTATCGTTGTTGGGAGGACTAGAAAGGACATTGAGACACCATGCTGTAGTTTCTGGCAAGCTCTTCAGGAACCCAGCAGGACTTTTTATCTTTTAAATGATTTTATTTATTCATGAGAGACACAGAGAGAGGCAGAGACATAGGCAGAAGGAGAAGCAGGCTCCCTGCGGGGAGCCCGATGAGGGACTCGATCCCAGGACCCCAGGATCACACCCTGAGCTGAAGGCAGACGTCTGCTCAACCACTGAGCCACCCAGGTGCCCCCTCAGCAGGAATATTAATACCTTTACACATAAGCTCTGCTATTGTTTATTTAGAGTTCTTGAGCCTACAGTGATGGTGTTTATTAATTTAATTGGTATTTCTGTTATAATAATTTTGCCATGGTCCCGTGCACCTTCTAAAGGGCTGCATGGCTGTTTACGTGGCCCTTCCACACACACGGGGTGGGGGTCTCTAATGAGCCCTGTGGGAGTCGCCTAATACATAGCTCAGGGGTGTTCAGGGACTTTGAAGTGGTCCTCAGGACCTCATCTATCTGCCTGTCATCAAACACCCCTGCATCTCTGCTCCGGGCTGGCTTTCCCTGGAGGTGGGGGGCCAGGCAGCCTGACCCCACCAGTGTCCGCTGGCCCCAGGGGGTGACAGACACCCTGGATTACAGAATCAGAATGCACAGCCTGCTGCCTCAGGTGGTCCTGAAGCTGGGGCTCTGCAGTCGGTAACGACTCCACTCTTGACTGCATCAGAGATAATTAAGGCACAGCCTCTGACCCTGGAGGGGAGTGTAGGGATGAGTGCCAGGAGGCTGGGAGGTCCTGAGGGCTCCAGCCCATCCATGCATTCAGAGTCCTCCTACCCACCCCTGGTGCTGGTGGTAAGAGGGCAGGAAGACAGGAGGGGGAACTTTGGCTGGGGGCGGGGGGCTCCCTGCAGCCCTGCGGATGACACCTGGGCATTGCTATTCTGAGAGGCCATGTCACTGCCTGGCAGTGTCAGGCTCTTTGCTGTGGGGGTGGAGGGGGGAACAGCTGCAGGACTGGGAGCCTCTGGCCTTGGTGGGAGCTGGCAGGGAGCCACCTTCTTCCTTCACTGGAATTCCAAGGTCCCGGTAGGTACTGGATTCAGGGGCTCACAGAGAGGTGGTTTATAGGCTCTGCCCACCTGTCATCCCCAGACTCACACCCGAGGGGAAGAAGCAGCATCAGCTGGAAGAGAGGTCCCAGCGTAGGGCCACCAAGCTCAGGGAGGGAGGGAGGAGAGATACCTATGTGGGGTCTCTTCTTGCTCACTGCTCATCTTCGAGAGCCAGCTGGGCACGCCCCATAACGCCAGGCCACAGCCCGTGACCAGGGCCTCAGAGCCCTGCTGCAGCTGCCACCATTGGACACATGGCCCGGGGGCATGCAGGAAACCTGGTCCTTAACGAGTAAATGAATCCCCAGCACAGCTTGGGCTTTGGAGCATGTGGTGGGCGGGGTGGGTCAGGGGATGTCTGCCAAGGCATTACAATACCGGTGCTAACAATACCGGTAGCAGTTACCCTTTTCCTGCATGCCGTGCCCTACAGTTTCCAGGGTGTTCTCATAGCCACCCCCTTCAACCCAGCCCAAAAGGAGTCTGAGAACGAGCTCTTCCTTGCCCTACAAGGCTTTAGACATTGATGGTGATTACTGGGAGGAGAGGGAAGGTGCCTGATGACGAGCGTGTGACAGTGTGTGCAAATGTGCGTGTGTGTGTCTGTGTATGTGTGTCTGTGTGACCACGTGTGTGCTCAGCCATCAGCCCCCGGCAGGGTGCCCGGCACACAGGAGATACCCAATGAGGGAATGAGTGCTTGCATGTGTGCTGTGGGGTGGGGGGATGCCACTAAGTTACAGGTTGATTTAGAAGCAGGCTTCTGGAAGGAATATCAGGAAGCTGACTTTCGGGTGCTGGAACTATGGGCGGGGTGAGGGGGAGCGGGGGGGATGGGAAATGGCACTAATTAATTAGAAAAGATACCTCTTACAGAATTGGTCATTGCCAAAAAGTAGGAAACTATACCCAGAGCTCGCAATTTTGAAGTCAGTGGCTCTGGTTGAAGACTAAATTAAGACATCTTTACAGAGAAAAATTTGGCAACTGTTATCAAAAGCCTTTAAAATTTAGGTGATTTGTAGAACCATTCATATTCAGTTATTCAACAAATACTTGTGAAGCTCCTACTATGTGCCAGTCATGGTGCGTGCTACCATATATAGAGTGGTGAGTAAAACAGACGTGATCCTTGCCCTCAGGGAGCTTACTTTCTGGAGGGGAAGATACAAAATAATACAATTATCACATCAAATATAATTACAAATTGCAGCAAATGGTTTAAAGGAAAAGTATAGAGTGCCAAGAGACAGGGTAATAGCAGGGTGGACCCTAATTAGATGGGAGTGGTCAGGACAGGCTTGTCTCAGGGAGAAGCCTTTAATACAGGTACAAACAACGACCTGGGGGATGAGTCCAAGTCAGGGGATAAATGGCGGGGCGAGGGGAAGTGGGAGGTGAGGATGAGCATTTGAGATTGAGTAAAGCATGTGCAAAGGCCCTGAGGCAGAGAAGAGTTTGGTTTGCTTGATGAGCTGACTGAAGGCCAGTAAGTTGGAATGCAGTGAGGGACAGAAAAAGGAGGTGGGGCTGGAGGGACCAGAGTTTTTATTTTATCCTGAGGGTAGTGGACAGTCACTGGAAGGTTTTTAAGAGGGGAGGTGGTGACATAAGCCAGTTGGAGTAGAGAATGAGGTGGAGGGCTAAAAGTGGGAAAGGGTGGATGAATCAGATACCGCAGCAGTGAAGAAGGGAGATGATGATGTCTCTGATTGGTGGGATCCCAGGGGCAGTGTGGAAAAGAAGGTGGCTTTAGGATGCGGTATCTGCATAGGGATTTTTAAAAATTATTTATTTATTCATGAGACAGAGAGAGAGAGAGAGAGAGAGGCAGAGGGAGAAGCAGGCTCCATGCAAGGAGCCCGACGTGGGACTCGATCCCAGGACTCCAGGATCACGCCCTGAGCCCCCCAGACTGCCCTCTGTGTAGGGATTAGAAGTGCATGAGAGGGAGCAGTCTGAGGGATGCTGAAGAACTTCCCGGAGGGCAGGAAGGGAGGGAGGATGTGGCCAGGGAGTGGGACATTTGAGTGAGTGGTACCGGAGGAAGGGCAAGCCCTCCGGGTGGCTGGGGTGGATGAGGGAGAAAGCCATGAGGAAGTCGGGGATCTGAGAGGCCAGGGGGCGACTGGTCATCCACACAGCTACAGAGATCCTCAAAATGAATTGTAATGACAAAAAGTGGGGAAAAACAAAAATGCCCAACTATTCGGGGTGGGTAAGTAGAGGAGGGTGTATCCGCTGGGCAGCGGATCTTATAACCACTAAAAATATGGGCAGCACCGCTGGGCACATGGAAAGGTCTCTGATAAATGGTTAAGCAGAGGAGAACACTCCAAACATCAAGAGTGGCTGACTCCTTTGGGCTAAAAAACTTAACTAACAAACTTTATTTATTTTTTAACATTTTTTAAAAGATCTTATTTATTTATTTATTTATTTATTTATTTATTTATTTATTTGAGGAGGGGGGACACAGAGAGCATGAGTGGGGAGAAAGAGGGAGAAGCAGGCTCCCTGCCGAGCAGAGCCCGATGCGGGGCTCGATCCCACCCTGGGATAATGACCTGGGCCGAAGGCAGACACTGAAGCCACTGAGCCACCCAGATGCCCCCGCTTTTTTAAACATTTTAATTGAAGTATAAAGTACAAATTGAACAGAAAAGTGCATCAGCCACCAGCAGACAGCTCCACGGGCTTCGCTCTGCAACCAGCACCCGGATCGATAGATAGAAACGCCCTCGGTACCCAATTCCCCACATGAAGTTCTGCAAATGTAGCCAATGTGTTGACCATAAGTGGTTTTGCCTGAAGTCTTATTTGATTTGTATTTTTAAATTTTTAAAGAGTGTAACTATAACTATTTCCTCATTGTAGACAGAGGGGAATTTGACCAAGTGTCTCTCAGAACTACAAAAAAAAAAAAAAGTGGTTAAAACTATGTGTTTTAAAGAAAAGTGGGAAGCAGCAGGGTTTCATTCTCCTTTCTGGAGTCTCTGCAGTGAGCTTGTGTTATTTTTGTGGGAAAGAAACCACTAGGTTAAAAAATCAGAGCACTCACTTTTCATGTGCCAGGCTTTGTTGGAAGGCTCCTTGTGCTGTCTGTGGACCTCAGCAGAATTGAGTGACCCTGCTGCTGTCTGGGGCTTGGTGCTGACCCCAGGGTGGGGCGTGGAGGCCTAGGAGGGGACCCCTGGTGTTCCCTTGGCTCAGGTGACAAGCCTCCCCAGCCAGCCTTATCCCAGCTCCATGAACCCCCTGGAGTGTCTCTGGGGACCTCACACCTGTCTCTCCTTCCCTCTCACAGGTGGAAAAACTTGTAAAATATTTGGATCCCAACGACCTTGGGAGAATCAACTTCAAAGACTTTTGCCGAGGGGTGTTCGCCATGAAAGGTGAGAGCTTCGAGGGCAGGGGGTCCCAAGAGTTTCTCAGGATCCTGTCCAGCTGCAGAGGCTGGCCTGACTTGGGTGGTTTTAGCTGGGTTTCCTCCCGGCAGGGCTGAGGAGGATGATCTGGGGCTCCCGCAGCTCCCCAGCAGTGCAGGGCCTGTGGGGAGGGTCTCTGAACCTCTGCCGTGGAGTCCCACACCAGTGGGACGGTCATTTCCAGCCTTCCCATCCTCTGTCCCGCAGAGAAAGACTCCCAATTGCTTGCCTTCTCCTTGCGTCCTCCTCCAGGTCGCCTCCCTCCAGGATGATCAAACTCCCAAGCAGTTTCCCAGGACCTGGGACTCACATTTTTAAAACCAGGACAGCTGTGGGCAAATCCACAGGCTTGGGGGAATGTGTGCATCTGGAGTCTCTGTGAACCAGGCAGGGAGTATTGTCTTATATCCCTTCCTCCAGGAAGGCCTCCTTGATTCTCTTTGCCCCTGACCTGCCCTCTGCATTTGGGAGTCTCTCTTTTGTGTGTTCTCTGTTGGGGTTAGTCCTCATGGAAGAATGCCCGCCCGGAGGGCAAGGACCTGTCTCAGTTCCATCCCCAGAATCCTGGGCCAGCTCCTCCGTAGCCTGATGCTCCATCTCTGCCTTTGCAGGATCAGCTGGTCTCTTGGAGCCTTGGGCCATGTGCCTGCCCACGGCCCTTCCTCCCCAAGGCCCGTTAATCAGAAGCAAAGCTGCTGAGGCTCTGAGCCTGCACTGTCTGTCTGTCTGTCTGCAGGGTGCGAGGAGCTGCTGAAGGATGTGTTGTCTGTGGAGAGTGCAGGGACGCTGCCCTGCACGCCAGAGATCCCGGACTGTGTGGAGCAGGTAAGAAGGCACCTCCTCGTGTAGAAGGAACAGAGGAGCCTCCCAAGGCCCTGCCTTGACCTTTCTGATCTTGCCTTTGCTCTACCTTGTTAGTGTCTGGGAGGCCCCAGGACCTCCCCTTCAGAGGACCCTTTGGCTTCAAAGTCAATAAATGGTTTTGAGCAATGAAAGAGTGCAGGGACTGGGCAGGGGGTCCTCAGAGAGCACGTTTACTCCCCACCTTCTGGTTCCAAGGAGAAACTGAGTCTCAAACAGAGAAAGTGATAGACTTGAGGTCAACAGCAGGCAGGGCTGTGATTTTGTTCTTTTCTCCTGCGCCACAACCCCTGAGCCAACGGACCCCTGGCTGGGTTTTCCCGAACAGTTCCTCAGCCTGCCAGTTCTCCAGCACCGACCAGGTGTCTAGCAATTCACTCAGCTCAGCTCCAGACTTAGTGCAGACCCCAGGGCCAAGGACAGCCCCACGAGACCGCCCCACAGAGGGGCAGCCGCAGGTGGGGTGCCTAGGCTGCCTGTGCTTGTGCTGGCTGAACACAAACGTGGGGATTCCCACAACCCAGGTTCAATAATTCACTGAAACAACTCACAGAACTCGGGAACACGCTGTATTTGCGATCATCGGTTTCTTACGAAGGACGCAACTCAGGAATAGCCAGCTGGGAAGGATGCAAAGGGCAAAGCGGAGCCGGGGCTGACTCCCCACCAGCATCGCCAGGGCAGATCCTGTTCCTGCAGCCACGGGCTGCTCCCTTGGCCCCTACACGTGGCCATCCATGCTTCTGGAAGAAAAGGTAAGAGACAGGCACAGAAGCCCTGGGCTCCAGGAGGATGCTCTGCTTTTAGAACAACGCTTCCAGAAGACAAAGTCTGGAAGTTTGAGAAGAGCACGAAGAATAGGCCAGTGGAACCTCAAGTCACCCCAGTGGCCCTCCTTTTCTCTCTCAGGACCTTGCCTGCACAGGTGTTTTCATTTCTCTCTGTTTAAGCCCCTCCGGGGCGAGCCTTCATGCCCTCCATGTAGGTCTGGCTCTTTCAGGTGGCTCGGCTGGCCAGAGCCGGGGAGGTGACGACCAATCCCTAGATGCACTGGGCAGCTTCGTTCTGGGGCATCCAGCCGGGCAGCTTGGTTGCCCTGGGCACTGCTCCTTATGATGGGCGCCTGAGTGCTGGGAGTCGGTGGGGGCACAGGTCAGAGGCCGGGTGAGAGGCCTCCATGATGTGAATGAATCCCCTTCCTGCCTCAGCCCCTGGGATGTGCAGCTCTGGGCTCCGTTTGGCTAAAGGCCCACAGCTCCTCAGGTTGGGGGAGGAGAAGGCTAGCCTGGGGAAGGTGGTTTTGTTTTTTAAGATTTTATTCATTTATTCATAAATGATTCAGAGACACAGACAGAGGGAGAAGCAGGCTCCACGCAAGGAGCCTGATGCGGGACTCGATCCCAGGACCCCAGGATCACGACCTGAGCCGAAGGCAGGTGCTCAACCACTGAGCCACCCAGGCGTGCCACCTCCACCCCACCTCTGGCAGGTGTTAATCCTAAACACGGAGCCCTCAGCACCTGGCTGTGTCCCAGCTGTCCCCTAGGGGTCAGCTTGAGACTGGCAAGAACCTGGGCTGCTGGAGACAAAAATGTAAGGGGTGGTTTGGGGACCATGTGGGGATGACACACTGATGGGACAGCAGGAGCCTCCCCTCTCCTCAGCCCAGGGTGGGGATCTTTGACCTCACCACTCCATGAGGCTTATGGTACAGTGGGGAGATGCTTTAGGGCTGCTGCCTGCGGGGGGCACCCTGCACCGCAACCTCCAGCCCTGGCTGTCACAGCCGCGCCTCTCAGCCTGCTGTCAGGGCCTACGTGAGTCCCTCCCCGGTGGGTGCCTGTGCTACATTGTTTCTTGAACTTACTGGATGTCACCCTGCACGCGTCCTCAGAGCCTGTGACACTGTGGCACCAGAAAGCGTCGCTGAGGACTGGGACAGCAGCGAGGTTCCTGCTGCAGGGGATTTGAATGCGGTCAGAGGGGATGCCGGGTGTCCCTCGTGTCCATGGATGGGTGTCCCTCGGCTGGGGTCTTGGAAGCGCCGTGGGAGTCCCCCCAAGGCTGGCCTGCCTGCTCCGCGGGCTACCCCTTGTGCAGCGTATACAGCGTAGGGGGCTGGGTGGGGAGCGGGTGAGCCCCACCCTCGCGCCTGAATGGCAGGGGGGCGGTGAAATGCAAGCTGACCCCACAAAAGCTGTGAGATCCCGGGCGCCTGGTCATTCTCTCTCGTGGGCTGATTAATAGGGAACCCCATAAAATGAATAGGGCGTCAAGGCACCTGCTCCTCCTGTGAAACTCCCATGTCGGTGAATGATGTCACCAGCCAGTGGGGCCCCAAGCCAGAGAGTCATTCTTGACGCCCCCATAGCCAGCCAGCCTCGAGTCCCCTGGTCCCCACTCACCCCTCGTCCTTCTCCCTTGCTGCCTACCACTCTCCTCACTGCCCCCAGCCTTCCCCTCTCTAGACCCTTATTCCAGAGCCACATCTTCCTAAGGAGCTGCTGTGTCACTCCCTTCTGTCACCCAGCCTCACCTCTCACAACGCCAAGATTGGTGACATCTGACTGTTCCTCATTTTATAAGGTCAAGACTCTCAGACTTTTCGCAAGTTTTGTCTGTCTCCTGGGACGTCCTCCGACGCACTGTCCCTGGGCTAACTTCTGCTCATCACTAAGACTCACACCTCCTCTAGGAAGCCCCCACTCTGGTTTCCTCTGCCCTGGCCTGCCCCACCCCGCCACCCCCAGCCTGGAGGAGGACCTCCACTGAGCTTCCTTGAGGCTCTGGGCCTGAACCTCATCCTCCACAGTGGCTCCAAGTTCCCTCCCCAGTGACACCATTTCCATTCCTGCGGTGACAGGGCTCACTCGCACTGACCTTGTCTCCACATCCCGCACATCCTTATGCGTGCTGCGTAGTGTTTCTTTAAGTATTTCTAGGATTAGAAATCTAAAAATGCTGTATTACTTTTTATTAGATGTGTCCAAAGTTTTCATGTAAAAAGGCGGTACTGATGTATCATCCGACAGTTTGTGAGAAAGCTCATGTCCCCTCCCTCCCTCCCCTCCCTCCTCCCTCACCAGCCTGATGGAAGGAAACTCACCTGCCCTTTCACGGCTCTGCCATCTACGGGCGAGGTAGGCCATGCTTCCTTACGTTCACTGGCCCTTTGGATTTCTTCTTTGGGGAGTTACCTCCTCATAGACTTTGCTCATTTTCTTTTGGGTAGTTTATCTTTTCCTTATTGATTTATAAGACATCTAAATATATATTCTGACCATCAATCTTTATGTATTTTAATCTTGTTTTTGGTCTCCTTCATTGCATACAATTTTTAAATTCTTAAGTAATTATTACCAGTCTTTTTAGGCCATTTACATTTCATGCTTCTTTATCTCAAGGCTATAGACATATCCCCCCTATATATTTTTTCCTAATACTTTTAGACAAAACATGTTATGCTTAGTGCTTTGATCACCTGCCACTTGGTTTTGGTAAGGATACACTCATCTGGCATTATTATTTTCCAAATGTTGCCAGCTGTTGAAGCTCCTCCTGTCAGATAGGCCCTGTTCCCCCACTCATTTAGAATTTCACCCTTTTCTCATATGCCGAATTTCCTTATAAACATGGTTTCTTTCTGGACTCTAGTCTGTTAGATTGCTCTATTTTTCTGTTTATTTTGAGCCAAAACCAGTCCCAGCCACACTTGCTATATTTATTTTATTTTATTCTCTTAAGATTTTATTTATTCATGAGAGACACAGAGGTAGGCAAAGACATAGGCAGAGGGAGAAGAAGGCTCCCTACGGGGAGTCCGATGTGGGACTTGATCCCCGAACCCGGGGATCATGCCCTGAGCCAAAGGCAAACGCTCAACTGCTGAGCCACCCAGGCATCCCATCCGTCTTTACTTAAAAACGTTTTTTGTCATGCTTACATATTTCTCTCCCAGAATACTCTTTTTTGTCAAAATCTGTTAAAAACCCTACTAGAGATTTTTTTTGAAATTTGTACATGAAGGGAATCGGCTTCTTTACAATATGGAATTCTCTCATCCAGGAACATAGTATATCTCTGCATTTATTTGAGCTTTCTTTTATGCCCTTCAGAAAAATTTTATGATCTTCTCAAATAGGTTCTGCACATTTCTTCATGTGTATATTTTAGAGTCTCTATTGCTGTTACGTATAGAATCTTTGTACCATGATATTTCCCCATTGGTTATGGCTAGTGTGTAGGACAGCTTTTGAGTTTTGGTGTTGATCTTGTCATGACAGCCATACCAAACCCCCTTATTAGTTCTAATAGCTCACTTACATGCTATTTCCCAACCTCATGCTATGGAATAATGCAGCTATATTACTTTTCTGCATAAATTTAAATAGCTATGTAATATTTCATCATATGAAGACAACCAAATTTATTTACCAGTTCCTTATTGGGCAAATTATATACATATATATATAATTTGGGGGATTAATAAAAGCAGTGTAATCAAAATGGTTCCCCACAGCAGCAATCACTGCTTTAGAGTAAGTCTAAAGTTGGTAGACTGCAGTTCCTATGAGTCAAATCTAGCAGCCTGGTTATGTAAATAAAGTTTTATAGAAACACATTCATCCCCATTTGCTTACCTCTTGTCTGTGGCAGCTTTCATGTTACAGTGGCAGAGCTGAGTGACTGCCACAGAGCTGTATGGCCCACAAAGCCTAAAATATTTACTATCTGCCCTTTACAGAAAGGTCTGCCAACCGTTGGGGTAAAATGTGGTAAGTGGAAACTATTTTTTTTTAAGATTTATTTCTTTATTTCGGAGACAAAGAGTGTGAGCATGCACAAGTAGGGGGAAGGGCAGATGGAGAGGGAGAGGGAGTGGGAGAGAATTCTCAAGCATACTCCCAGCTGAGCAGAGAGCCCGATGTGGGGCTCAATCCCACGACCCCAAGATCATGACCTGAGCCGAAATCAAGAGGCAGACGCTTAACCAACTGAACCACACAGGCACCGCAGAGTAGAAACTATTTTATCAAAAGGGTGCTAATCTTAAAATTTCTAATACAACTGCCAATTCCTTTCCAGAGGAGTTGTCTCATGTACTCTCCCATCAGGATTGTGTCAGAGTTCAACTACCTTTTTTTTTTTCAACTACCTTTCTGATACTGTTGAGGGATATCTCACATCTTTCTAATTTGAGAACTAAAAAAGTTAGGGTTGCTTTTTAAAATTGAAATACAGTTGAACTTGGGATACCTGGCTGGTTCAGTCAGTGGAGCATGTGACTCTTGGTCTCAGGGTTGTGAGTTCGAGCCCCACATTGGGTGTAGAGATTACTTAAAAAATAAATGAATAGAATAGAATAGAATATGGTTGAACTTCTTAAATTCCATTTATTGGAGTTCTTTGTTCATTAATTGCCTGCCCACATTCTTCACTGTAGTTTTTATGCATGTATTAATTTTCATTGATTTATAAAGGCTAGAAATATTACATTTTTGGACATACGTTACAAATATTTTTTCAGCTTGTCATTAGTTTTTAACTTTGTTTATGACAACAGATTTACAATTCTTTTATAGCTAACTCACCCATCTTTTCTGTAATGGCTTTGGCTTTTGGTGTGATGCTTAGATAGGCTTTCTTATCCACGACTGTGGAAATATTCTATTTTCAAATATTTTTTTGAGAGAGAGAAAGAGAACAGGCTTGAAAGAGAAAGAAAATATGCTTGCTCATACACTTGTGTGAGGTGGAGGGGCAGAAGGAGAAAGAATCTCAAGCCGACTCTCCGTTCAACATGGAGCCTAATGTGGATCTGGATCTCATGACCCTGAGATCGTGACCTGAGTTGAAATCAAGAGGCGGATGCCTAACCGACTGAGCCACCCAGGCGCCCCATTCTATTTTATTTTTATTTAATGTATTAGTTTTTATATTTAAAGTTTTGATCCATGGAATTAATTCTGATCTCTGGAGTGAGGTAAGGACCCAGTTTCCCTTGTTTCTTGTCAGCCCCTTACCCTCCCTCCTGCCCACCTCACCTCACGGGAACCAGAAGCCCTTGGCAAGGTTATGCTGCAATGGTCCCCTGGTGGCAAAACATATGGGGTTCACCTAGACTTTAAGCCCGGGCCCAGACTGGCTCTTTTGGTCATACTCAGGAGGAGCTTTGCCGAGCCCCAGTCTGCCAGGACAGCTGTTAAAAATCTGCCCTGTGCTTCTTTCTAGAACCAGCCTAATATCCAAGTGTATCCTTGCTTAATTTCCTCCATCCTAAAGCGTTTCTAAAACCACTTGTGACAATGGCACTTTTAAATTCTAAAAATATTTGTTCTGACAAACAGCACTCTGATTCAGCTGTGCTGGTGGAGGTGTGGGTGGTGGCGTCATGCTCGCGCTGATGTGGTGAGGCGGGAGGGTGTTTAAAGGCTCTGGGAGGGGGCCCTACGTGATCCTTTCTGCTTCATATAGCCACACTGTTTCTCTATGTTCCACTACCTTCCTCTTCTTAAAGAAAGGAATAATTTGCTCATCCCAAGCCTCACAGTTTCTATAAGAATAAAAGATCTTTGAGCCGTATCTCGGGGAAATAACTCTGATTAGAGCAGAAGTGGCTCTAGAAAGAAGCAGAGCAGATGCTGAAGGGCCTTTTGTTTGTCCTCTCACCCTGGTGCACCCTGGATCTCCTGTCCCTGACCTTCTGCCCCCAACCATCCCTGCCCTAGGAAGACTGGGCTGAGCCAAGCCACGAGCACTGGATTCCTGGAATACCTGTGGGTTCCACCTCCTGCCAAACCCTACCTTGCTGCTCAAGTTCACACTTCCCTTAAGAACCCAGACTCACACCAAGTTAGCACCTGAACAAACTTGGGAGAGTGGTCACTTACGTCTCATATTGGAAGTGTTTGGTTTGATTTTTACCCTGTAGGAGACAAACCAATTTTGCGTCTGACTTTGTGATTTAATTTCAGCGTTATTTCTTTCATTGACTAGACACACTTGGAATCTCTCCCATTCTCCTTTGAAGCAGCTGTCCCAACCTGATGGTTCCCTCAGTCATGAGTTAGGTACATTTTTGACACAGGTAACTGTGGTAAGACACACATACATACAATTGCGTAAGGACAGAAGTTAGGGGGCACCTGGGTGGCTCATCTGCCTTTGGCTCGGTATGATCCTGTAGTTCTGGGATCAAGTCCCACATCAGGCTCCCTGTATGGAGCCTGCTTCTCCCTCTGCCTGTGTCTCTGCCTCTCTCTCTGCCTGTGTTTCTCATGAATGGATGAATAAAATCTTAAAAAAAAGGCAACCCAGTCTAAACTAGCAGTTTTCAACCCTGCTGGCCCACTGGATTCATGTAGGGGGCTTTCAAAAGACACTGATGCCAAGGACTCACCTTCCAGAGATCCTGATTTAATTCATCTGGAGAGGGGTCCATTTGTCTCTTTGTAAAAATTCCCCAAAGAATTCTAATGCCTCCCCTAAATTTGAAAACTGAGTGTCTAGACCAGAAGTTCTCAAACTTTGCTGCATATTATAATTTCCCAGGAGCTTTTAAGATTCTGGATGCCCAGGCTGTCCCTCAGGCCCGTCAACGCAGAACCTCTAGAATGTTGTCTTTTTTAAATCTCCTCTGACGATCCCATGATGCCTTGATCCTATGACATCCTGAAATCTGGTCAGTTCACATCCACACTTCTTTCCCCAAGGACACAACACAGAGGTGGAGTTAGAGGGAAGAGCATTTAGACTGTGACAGTGGATGGTGGGGCAGGACATGGGCTCGGCAAAGGCTGGCTGCCCTTTTCCAGGGGGCCGCCTCTGGGGAGACGGGTTTGGGATTGTGGGCCGCTGCTTCGGGGTGTCTGTCCTCCACAGAAATGGGCTGCCTGGGTGCTCAGGCGGAGAGGGAGCATTCTTGGAGTCCAGTGAGCCATGACTTTGCTTTTCCAGAGAGAGGCCCTGCAAGGGCCCGCAGGGACTCTGGGTTAGCTTCCACATGTCAGAGCCTAACCAGGAATCTGATTAGAGTTCCCCATTTGCCACCCAATGGAAAACTGGAGAGTTCGGGCTGCTGCTGTAGAACATAGTAGAATGGAGCCAAGATTTACTTAGCAAAGACCTAGCAAATTTACTTTTCCTCCAACTTTTTATCTCGAAAATCCTCAACGCCAGGAAAGTAGTGAGGGTAATGCAATTGAATACCCATCTATCCAGCTCCCTAAATTCACCAGTTGATACCACTTTGTTAACATTTGCTTTCCCCTGTGTCTGGGTGCCCGTAGATACTTTATTCATGTATTGCTGGGCCTTTTGAAATTTAGCAGCAGACGTCATGACACTTCATCTTTAAATACTTGATCATTCCTAAGAGCAAGTTTGGTCCTCGACCTAACCAAAGCACTGGTTATCACTTGTGGGAAATTTAACATGGTTGTGATATATTATCCAATATAAACTCCATGTTCAAGTTTTCCTAATATTTTTGTAGCTTTTCTTTCTGATCTCAGGTACAATCCAGAATCACACATTACATATAGTTGTCATGCCTCTTGAGTAACTGTTAATCTAGAATAGTCTACTAGCCTCTCTTTTTTCGACACCCTTAATGACTTTGACATTTTTGATGAATTCAAGCCAGTTGTTCCAGAGAATGCACTCAATTTGCATTTGCCCATATTGATTATTTAGCCCTTTGGGGTAGTGCAATTTAAATCCTAATTAAAATGGAGAGTGGGGGAGGACTTCTACTGGATTTCTCTGTCTGCTCCATATGCATTTAAAGTGCCTATCCTTGGGCACCTGGGTGGCTCAGTTGGTTAAGTGTTTGCCTTCGGCTCAGGTCGTGATCCCAGAGTCCTGGGATGGAGTCCTACATTGGACTCTACTCAGCAGGGAGCCTGCTTCTCCTTCTGCCCCTCCCCTCTGCTCATACTCTCTCTCTCTCAAAAAACAAATAAAATCTTAAAAAAAAAAAAGTGCCTACCCTTGCTGCCCATTCAACTGGCCTGTTCTCCTGGTTGTAAAGCAGTCAGCAAGCAGGGTGTAGAGAAGACGGGGAGCACCAGGGGGCAGAAGGGCTTGTCTGTGGGGCAGAGTGTTCACCCCTTGGCACCTGTCCCCCAAATCGGGAGGAGGCAGCAGGCCCTGGTGCTGCAGGAGGATGCTATGGGCCACGTAGCCATCTCTGAGTGCCCACTGAACCCTGAAACCCAGCACCTGGGTGCTCAATGTACGGTGGTGGCCGCGTCTCCATCTCTCTGGGCTGGTCTCCTCAATGGTGAGATGAGGCCATCAGAGCAGGCTCTGGTTTTTCCTGCAGAGCCAATCTCAAGAGAAAAACTGTAAAACAGGGCTGGTGAGAGAACGTCATTGTCTTTCTGGAGATTATCTGAGCTAATGTGGGAAGGAGGTGTGAGGCCCTAGGACATGGTGCATGGCATTTCTCAAGGTGCTCATGCCTGTGGGATCGATCTTAGCCGTGCTCCAACTGCACGGCGAAAATCAGAGAAAACCCTGTCAAACATTAAAACAGGCTCGGTAAACAATAACAGACATTTTAAAGATAAGAAGGAAGACTTTATTTTTTTTAAAGATTTTATTTATTTATTCATGAGAGATACAGAGAGCAAGAGAAGCAGAGACACAGGCAGAGGGAGAAGCAGGCTCCGTGCAGGGAGCCCGACGTGGGACTCCCACATAGGGAGGATCATGCCCTGGGCTGAAGGCGGTGCTCAACTGCTGAGGCACCCAAGGATCCCAAGAAAGAAGACTTTAAAGTACTTTTACTTTACAGGTTGCTCTTTTGAGTCCTGCTCCTGTAACAGGCGTATTCATGTCCACTCCCTCTGCAGTGTTGACACTTTATTTAAGATATTACTATTATTGCTGTTTTATTTTTTTAAGATTTTATTTATTTATTTATTTGACAGAGAGAGAGAGCAAGAAAGAGAGAGAGAGAGCAAGCACAAGCAGGGGGAGGGGCAGAGGGAGAAGCAGGCTCCCCACTGAACAGGAAGCCAACCTGGGGGTTGATTCCAAGACCCTGGGATCATGACCTGAGCTGAAGGCAGACATGTAACCAAGTGAGCCACCCAGGCGCCCCTTATTGCTGTTTTATTATAATAAAATAAAAACAACGTCCATTTTAATAAGAAAACTGGTCTTGGCCTAGGAGGAAGAGAAAAAGGGAAATTTGACCATGGGTGACCAGGACTAGGGAGGGGCTTCGTGGGTAGGATCTTGCCTCTTCTCTCTGCTGGCCTCAAGGAGACTTGGGTCAAGCCCCATTTGTCTGGGGGCTGCCCTAACTTACAAGAAGCCCTTTAGGCCAGACCCCACAGGCACTGCTAATTGTCACCCAGGCTGCTCCGAGCAATGAGATGATCTCAAGTTTGAGTCAGGAGGGCTGAATGCGAATTCCACTTGCCCACTTTCTCTGTGTGTCATTGGGTAGGTCGCTTCTCTTCTCTGAACTGTCTTCATTTCCACATCTATATCATCAGGGCAGTGATGCCTCACTTGCAGGGGTAGGGTGGAGATGACATGAAATAATGTTTCTAAAAGGTCCTGAAGAGCATGGGGCCCCCAGTAAGTGATAGCGCTTTTTTTTTCAAGGATTTTTTTTTTTATTCATTTGAGAGAAAGAATGAGCCAGCACACAAATGGAAGGGGCAGAAGGAGAGGGAGAGGCAGACTTTCCACTGAGCACAGACCCCACATGGGGTTCAATCCCAGGACCCCGGGATCATGAGCTGAGCCACCCAGGCGCCTATAAGTGGTAGTTTTGATTGTCTTCTCTGTATGGCTCAGATCCCCGAGGGGAATCCTTGAGAACACAGGTGACATGGAGAATTTCCTTCCTTTCCCTTTCCTTCCCTCTCCCAAAGCCACCAACTGCCTCCAGCTGCACCACACACAGTGCCCTCCTGGGATGATGGGTGACATGACCCTGCACTGACAAGGGCCACTCCTGTGCCAGAGCCCCAGGTCCCAGGCCCTCTTGCCTGCTCCAGGACAAGCCCCCACCCCCCCAACACCAGGGCCGCACCCTCTCCCAGATTATTTCCACTTGCTAGCTGTTGGTGTAATATAATAATACCCGTGGAGGGGGGTAGGCAGAGCCATCCTGACCCCATGTCCTCTTTTGCACAGCTCATCTGTACCCACTTTCTCATCTGGCTTTTTCTGCTACCCCTCCCAATCTTGTCTTGACCCCTTCCATGGTCACCAGGCACTTCTGTCTTGCTGAATCCAAGAGTCGGTTCTCATTCTTTTTATCGGAACTCACAGCCGGCCGACCTGGCACGGCCCACCTCCACCTTCTCAAGACTTGTCCTTCCCTCAGTTCCACTGACCCCCCGCCCCGCCACCTGTCAGTCTGCTCCTCCGCAGTCGCCTTGGCTGGCTTCATGTCCCTAGGGCTCCACCTAAGTGGTGGTGGGTCCTCAGCCCTCTCCACTTGCTCAGCTGCACCCACTCCTGGTCCCGGAGCTCTAAATGCACCGTCACCCACGGGTTCCGGCAGTGTCTCCGCACTGACTTTGCCTTAGGCTCCAGACTCCCGTGTGCAGCCGCGTCCGACCCTGAACCCGTCGTGCCTGCTCCATGCTCTCGGCGCCCAGAAAGCTCCAGGACCCCCGCCCCGTCAGGAAGTGGCACTGCCGTCCGCCCAGCTGCTCAGACCAAGGACTGGTTAATTTCTTACCACTTGTCATCTTAGAACAAAATCCTAAATCCTGGCGTTCCCTGCGACCTGCCAGCTATCCCTGTTGCCTGAATCACTGGTTTCGTCCTTCCCATCTTTCCTGTGATCCTTGCTGTTCCAGCCACACGGGCTGGTTTTGTTCCTTGAATGTCCTTGCCTGGTTTCTACCTTTGCTCTGCTGTTCCTTCCACCCAGGATCTTCGACCCTCACATCTTTGTGCAGCTGCCTCGCATCCTGTAAGTTCCAGCAAAATCATCACCTCCTCAGAGCCTTGCCTGACCTCTCATCTCAGGGAGCCCCCTCCTGTCCCCGTCGCTAGCCTAACGTCCCGTTCATTTCCTTCAGAGCGTGCACCACTGTTTGCCGCGTCAGTTGTCCACGTGTGTCTTGTGTGTGTCCCCCACTAGGCTGTTCGCTCCATGGGTGGGGGGGCTTGGCCTGGCTCTTCACTGCTGTGCCCGTCGTGCCAAGCACCGTGCCTGGCACGGGGAAGCTGGTGTGTGCGTTTGATGCGCAGGTGGCTGGATGAATCTCAGCTGTGCCAAGGGAGGAGCGGGCCGGGTGTCCTCCTGCCTGGAGCAGAGTGTTGTCCCCTCCAGCTCAAAGGCTGTAAAATCACACTTGACCTCAGTGCTTCCAGGGGCTTAAGATGGGAGTCGTGTCCCCAGTTTCTCTACCTCTACACCTGAGCCCTGGTGCTTTACTGTGAGTAGGACTCACTTGGAGGCTTAACAAAATGCAACTACTGATTCAGGAGGTTGGGGGAACAATAATCATAGGGTTATTGTTGACGTGATTCTGCATTTCCTGCCAACAACCAGGTGGTGGTGACGCTGCTGGCCAGGGATCACACCTGCAGTGCCATGGGTAACTCATGGGTCATCCCCGCACCCCAAGCCTTCCCCTTAAATACCCCAGGAAAGATGTAGAAAGAGCCCACGGGTCCCTCCATTGCCTCGCCTCTCCCCCCCCCCCCCCCCCCCCCCCCCCCCCCCCCCCCCCGCCTCCACCGGCAGCTGTTCTTGCTAGCTGGCACTGTCACCTGTCACCCCTGCACCTGCTAAGTCCCCTGGCTTTCTGTCTTCGCATTTCTGCTACCGTGACAGACAAGACAGATTCTCTGCCAGGAGATGTGCTCAGACGCTAGTTTCTGTCACGGCTCTGTTTTCTCTCTGCACTCCTCTCCTTGATGCAGCCACCTTGGGGATGCTGAGTCTGCCAGAGGCCCCCAGTGCAGGACGAGGCCGGTGACCTGGTTGGGATTAGGGAGGCCTTTGCAGAGTGGTTTCTGAGCTCCGGTTTGGGGAACAGGAAGGTAGAGGCATACCTGACCAGTTCTGGAGGCCAAAGGTAATTTAAATTTGGAGAGAACATGAGCTTTGGGGTCTGAGGTCCTAGATTTGAATCCTGACCCTGTCACTTCGTCACTTTCACCACTTGTAACTGGTATCTTCTTCATAGGATTATTGTTAAACTGAGAAATGAGAATCCTTGGAAAACAATTCCGTGCCTAGAAAATGCTGGAATCTCTCAATTCACAGTGCATAGATAGTAAGTCATGTCTCATAGATTGAATACCTTTTGCCCCAGGGTTGCTGACAGGATGCTGACAAGCAATGTCAATGTCTCAGGCCTCCTTCACACCTGCATCCCATAATCAGGCTTCTACAGAACCAGGCAATTTAGCCCCTGGGGACATCCCCAAGAATTGGGCCCACCCTGTGTCAGATCCTTGTGCCAGGGAAGGGAGGGCCTGCTGCCATGAAAACCATGCCTGCCGAGCCTGAGGGTAAATGCTCATTTTATAAGAGAGAGAAATCACTGTTCCCATCCTGATCATTGCTGTGCTCCATTTCCTGACCAGGACAAAGACAATGACTGAAATTGATATGACACAGCATCGAGTATGATTCTTGAGATGGAAAGGCTCTGTGGGCTCTGTGGACGCATTGGGGGTCTCAGGCTAGCTGACAGTTTTCCCCAAACTTCTTTGATGAGCAGCACAGGGCGGATGATTAGGAGGAGCGCTGAACAAGTCCCAGCCTCAGTGCCTTGGCAAGCCCCCTGCCTTGTCCATGCTCATTGTATCTAGCTGGCCAGAGAGGGCTCCTTTGACCATAGGGCCCAGGAAGTTGAGCATCTTCTCAATCCTGAGGCTGTGGCCTTACATCCAGAACCCATTCCAGAGCAGCCACCTTTACCATGGCTGGTCCTCTTCCTATACTGTGCTAGAATATTCTTGCTCTCCTCAAGGGACTTTTTCATCCAGCCTGAAAGGATCCCTGGAGAGGGATGGGAGGGCTGACACCCAGGCCAGGCACGTTAGGACCTTTATCTACTGCAGCAAACATCAGCTGATGCCCGGCAGGTGACTGTCCTGCCCTGCCCTCCGGGAGAGTGCGATCCTGCAGTTACAGGCTCAGCTGAGAGATCCTAGAGGAAGTCGCCTGAGGACACATGAGTCCCCATTCCTTTACATGTTCCACACCTGGCGTGGAGTTCCACGTCAGAAAGCACGGCTGCAGCTCACCTTCTTGGAAAAACCTCTCCATGGATTTCGAGTTTGTTTTTATTCCATTGGCTCAGTGGAAGGTAACCCTTAAATAGAGTGTTTCTTCAGCCTTGTTCCAGTTGCTGTTAGGAACCCTATCCGGTCTGCTGTCTTCTTACTCCTTTAATCCAAAACATGCTTTTTAGGATTTTGCACCAGGAAAAAAAGTCTTCCCTGATGAGATGGTTTTCCTTGTCTCATCACATGATCGGAATTGTAGTGTAATTCCTTCCTTTCCCCTCTTTGTCTTGGTAGCTAGAAAATTTAGAGCTAATGGAGATTCGATGATTTTCAATTTAATTACTTACCTCCTTTTTCTGTATGGTTTATTTTTATTTTATTAGTTCAAATGGAATGTCGGAATGTCTTTTTTTTTTTATTTTTATTTTTTTAAAGATTTTATTTATTTATTCATAGAGACTGAGAGAGAGAGAGGCAGAGACACAGGCAGAGGGAGAAGCAGGCTCCATGCAGGGAGCCCGACGTGGGACTCGATCCAGGGTCTCCAGGACCACACCCTGGGCTGCAGGCGGCGCTAAACCGCTGCGCCACCAGGGCTGCCCTGGAATGTCTTTTATTATAAATAACTTCACAGACATCAATAAAAACAAGAAATAAGTTCAGGTTTAGTCAGAGCAACTTTGCTGTCCTGCCCCACTGCTCTCTTTCAGTGTGTTCAGTAAACTTCTGTCTCTTTAAAAAAAAAAAAAAAAAAAGGCACCTTGGCTCAGTGGGTAAAGCATCCAACTCTTGATTTCTGCTCAGGTCATGATCTCAGGGTCATGAGATCGAGCCCCACATCTGGCTCTGCCCTGGACGTGAAGCCCACCTAAGATTCTCTCTCTGGGACCCCTGGATGGCTCAGCAGTGAGCATCTGCCTTTGGCTCAGGGCGTGTTCCTGGGGTTGGGATCGAGTCCCGCATCGGGCTCCCTGCATGGAGCCTGCTTCTCCCTCTGCCTGTGACTCTGCCTCTCTCTTTCATGAATAAATAAATAAAATCTTAAAAAAAGACATTCTCAGGCAGCCCGGGTGGCTCAGCGGTTAAGTGTCTGCCCTCAGCCCAGGGCATGATCCTGGAGACCCGGGATCGAGTCCCACGTCGGGCTCCCTGCATGGAGCCTGCTTCTCCCTCTCCCTCTGCCTGTGTCTCTGCCTCTCTCTGTGTGTCTCATGAATAAATAAATAAAATCTTTTTTAAAAAAGAGGGAGAGAGAGAGAGAGAGAATCTGCTCCTCTGCTCTGCTCCTCACCTCTGCTCATGCTTGCTCTCTCTCTCTTTCTTAAAAAAAATACTAAGGAGCAGCTATTTGAAGCTATTATTCCAAGGAAGGGGTAGGCACTATTGAGACAGAAGGAGGGGCCCCTGCACCAGAGAGAAATCAGAGCATCTCAAGGGCAAGGCAGAAGAGGTTTTCTTTACAGGGAGGCGTAAACCAACCAACCTAGAGAGAACCAGTGTGCGGCAGTGTGAGGGGGGGGCAAGATCCTCACAGTAGGTGGGGGAATGTTCTAGCCTGAGGCCAGCTGGCCAGCTGTGCTAAGGAGGGCTGCTAAGAAGGGGCTGTACTATTGGCTCAGGCAAGGGCAGGCCAAAGGTCATGACCTGGTGGAAGAAGAGAAGCCAACTCTGCATTTGGTTAACAGGCATTTTGCTGTGGTTGATGGTAGAGACCAGCAGTTCCCCACAAACAATGCGACATGCTGGTTCCCGGGTTCCCCTAAGTCCAGACTGCACAGTCGTCCTGGGCAGGGCCCGGCCACATTGATGGCTCTGCTCTGCCCAGTGAGCGAGCCACTTGATTTTGTTTGTTGAATGGCTGAATGACAGCCTTCCTGAAATCAGGAGCTCGCCTCTCTGGGAGGTACAGGCCCAGCAGGCCTTGCTCCCACCCCTCCTGGGGGCGTTCCCAGCTCTGGGCCACAACCCCACACCCCGCTCCTCCCCATCCTGCCCCCCGCCCACCCCAGTCCCCTTGCTGGTGCGGTAAGGTGGACGAGGGACCACCCTGCAGTCCCTAGGTAGACCACAGATGCTGAGGGACCGTGAGGGGACCATGAGGGCAGCAGCCCCGAGGCAGGAGGTGGGCAGGGCAGGGCCCCTTTCCGCCCCCTTTCCGCCTGTTCCAGGGCCTGGCCTTCCCCAGGAGACCACACTCCACCTGCTGCCTGGACCCTCTCGACTTGTCTTCTCCTATTTCTATGCCTGTGCCCTCCTCGCTCCCTCTTCTTCTCTATGTGCATGTCTCTTCCCGACTCTGTCCCTCTGTCTCCCTTTGTCTCTGTTTCTTTCTGACTCCACCTCTGCCCCCTTCTATCCAATCTCCCTGTCCCTCTCTCCCCGTCCCCTACTCTCCCGGCCCTCTGCTATCTCCAGTCCAGCCCAGGAGGCCTTCCAGGTGGACCCGGGTCCCAGCAGGGTGGGAGAGGGACAGATGGAGTGTCAATCAAGCACAGGCACTTGACCCGTGTCATCTCTAAGCAGCCCCCCACACCACTCCGCCACTTAGACTACCCCTGCCTACCAGGTAGGTGCTCTTAGACCCACTTTACAGATGAGGAAGCTGAGGCTCACACAGCAGTGAAGCCACTTGCCCAGAGTCTCAGGCCATTAGGGTGCAGAGCCAGGGTTTCAGTATGCACCTAGCACACCTCAGATAGCCAGCTCTGGGCCCACTTTTCCTGAAGCTTCTCAGGTCTCTCCTCACTGCCCCTCCCCCAGCCTGGGAGAAAGGACCAGAAGGTCTCATCTGCCCTGAGGGGTTTACATGGTTTCAGAGGCAACTCATTGGGAGTACCCATGTTGCCGGAAGACTATCTTTTATCCAAATGAACAGAACTCCGTATTCCTGGGGCAGGAGTGAGGCTAGGCGGGGAGAGAGGAAGTGTAAGAATTATCCAGCCCGTTCCTCCTAGCTTCCGGAGCCTACGCATGGCCTCTGATCTGGGTGTAGAGGGGCCGAAAACCACTTTTTGGTTGGGTGCAGGAGGCCAGGGGCGCAGAGCCTCCCAGGGTGGGATGTGGCTGGGGGCATTCCCAGGTGTTCCTCAGAAAGGGGCTTCTCTGCAAGGGAGTCTGGGAAGTGCTTCCAGGAAGATGAACTGGCTTCTTGGCTGCAGGACTCCTGGGAGCCTATATTGTTGTTGTTGTTGTTGTTGTTGTTGTTTTAAGATTTTATTTATTTATTCATGAGAAATACAGAGAGAGAGAGAGAGAGAGAGAGAGAGAGAGAGAGAGAGGCAGAGACACAGGCAGAGGGAGAAGCAGGCTCCATGCTGGGAGCCCGACGTGGGACTCGATCCCAGGACTCCAGGGTCACGAGCCACCCAGGGATCCCTCCTGGGTGCCTTTTAAATGCTCCTGAGCACCTCTAAGACCCCAGCAGGGAGGTGCGGGCCATTTGCCAAACTTCTTTGCTCTTTGAGCCCTTCATGCATCAACATCTTTGTTACAGAAACGTGGAACTGCCTGGCTCTGTGGGTAGCCCAGGGTGTGGTGTGAAACATCTTTGTGGGGTAGCTGCCACTCGGTCCCCAGAGGAAGCAGAATGTGGCTGTGTGATAACAGCATACGGTTTGATCAGCAACTATTACACAGGGGCCGAAAAGCTTGTGGCCACATACGCAGTCATGTGTGAATCTGGTCCCTCTATCTACCAGCCGGGGTCATTGTGCTACATGATTTCAATGGGCACTCTTCTTATCATAGTCCACGGGAATGGCGATCTGGGAGTTGTGCAGTGCACAACCTGTGCAGCTGAACGTGACAGTACTAATCCTATCTTACAACACGATTGTCTAACAGTTGCAACAGCCTCTTTGTTGACTTCCTGTCCCCTATCTGCCACCTCTGGTATCCCCTGCATCCTTCCTGTGTGTCATCTCTCCAGTCCTATCCTCCAGCTTCCTTTTCCCCTCAGCCAGCTGCCAACAGTAGTACCCTCCAGCTGTGCAGGGGCCCTAGAAGTGGAGTCCTGCCTCTGAGATGGTGGGCTGTATCATCTTGGGCAAATCACTTAACCTCTCTGGGCCAACATCCCCATCTGTAAAATGAGAATAAAATACCTGTGAGTTATTATTTCCTTTATCACTAGATTTGAGCTTCAGGAGGCCAGAAGCCATCTCTCATTCACCTCTGACCTCAGTGGCTGGCACGTATTAGTCCTGCGAATGTTTGTTGACTAAGTGAATGCTTGTCACTTTGACCAAGACCCCTCTGCAGCTTCTCCTCTCATGTTTGATTGGCTTACCCAGGATTTCCTGAACATGCCTGCCCTTCCCGGCTCTAGGCCTCTGCCTCTGCTGCCTCTCCGCGAGGACCTCCGTCTGCTCTATCTGTAACACCAGCCGTTTGAGGGACGGCTCAGCTGCCATCCGGGCCCTCTACCCCCAGCTGGAAGCAGCCACCTCCTTCCATATCAGCCCCTCCGC
Source organism: Canis lupus familiaris (assembly GCF_011100685.1). Lineage (NCBI taxonomy): Eukaryota > Metazoa > Chordata > Mammalia > Carnivora > Canidae > Canis > Canis lupus. The sequence continues at coordinate 41,371,732 of NC_049230.1, read as the reverse complement.
CATGGCCCTGACACATACGTTTGCCTGACAGGGGGCTTATTTATGTCCCAGTGGGCTGCCTCTGTTGTCCTAGGCAGAGGAGACATTGGCTCTTCACTGGACCCTCTTGGGGTTCCCAGAGCCTGCATGGCACTGGGTACAGGGCAGGGCGTAGGACAGAAGGGCACAGAGTAGACTGGAAATTGGCGGCAGCTGTGGTGCTCTTTTTTGCTTCCCAGTGTCTCCCAGCCCTCTCAGGGGCTCTTCACGAAGGGAAGAAATCCTGGGTGGGCTGGTGGACCCTGCTTCCTCTCCAGGCACAGGCTGGGCTGGTACAGGCTGGTTTACCAACGCCTGACTTGTGGTGTGGGGGTAGAGCCTTTCAAGTTCATGTTTGGGGCCTGTTGAAAAATCAGCTTTTGGATCTGGTGGAGAAATAAGCCCAGTGGAGACATTTAAAATGCTTAACTGAGGGACCCAGCCGGTGGCAAGTGGTCAGTGTCTACTGTCCTTGGGAGGAAGCAGCCGTGCTTCACTTTGACAGCATGGATGTCAGAGTCAGCAAGACCTCAGTCTGAATCAAGGCCCCATCCTTTGGGCAAAGTCATATACTTCTCAGGGCCTCAGTTTCCTTGTCTGTGCGATGGGCAGGATCCGGGGACCCTCCTCAGGCTCATCGTGAGGATTCAAGGAGATGGAGCAGAAGCCGTTGGCATTAGTTAGGATGTGTTGGAGCCTGACAGCGAGTCAGAGCACTAGAAACATCGGTGGTTATAAATATTACTACTTCACTTCTATTTTCTGGCAAAGAACCATCCATTTCTTGGAACTTCATTTCCTCTTGCCTTCAGTGACTGGCAGGGTGGCAGGTGGCTTTCTCCCTGGGACTGTTTTTTTCACAGAAACAAAATTGCATGTGTCTGTTTTTGTTTTTTTTCTTTTTTTAATCACTTCACAGGAGTTCTCACACACAACTAGTAAAGAACAACACTGCTAGGAACGCTGGCTGGCTGGGTCACACGCTGGGCCCCCAGCCCCTCCCCCACAGCCCCTCTCCCCGGACCCCCGATAGACTCCCACTGCCCGCAGCCCCATGGCTTCTCCCTGCACCCCCCGTCTGATCAATACTTTTAAGGCCATTGGCCACAGAGGAGCAGGTGAAGCAAAAAAGCACCTTCCCTGCATAGAGCCCTGGCCTTTGACTCAGATGATCCGTTGTCCACACCTCCAGCCACCCCACAGACTCCTCAGCCAGTCCCTAAAGTACACAGAAAGTAAGGACTTACCAGCAGTGGGGCAAACGCTGTTGTAAACCAAATACATGATCAAACACAGATGAACAGGTGCAGGACTGTTTATATGCTAACATCCCTGAGGACTATCAAAGAGGACACTAGGACTCAGCCAGGGAACTCTCTCTTCCCCTTGGGAGCGTACTGTGGGAACTGCTGTTAGCCACGTTCTAGATCCTTCTTACTTGGAGTATGGTCCATGGATATCACCTGGGAGCTTATTAGAACTATGGCATCTGGAGCTGAAGCCAGACCTCCTGAACCCGGAACTTGCATTTCAGCAAGATCCCAGGTGACTCATCCACATGCTCAAGAGATTTTGGGCCCAGTCTTACTGGGCCTTGATGGAGGCTGCACATTGAACTCAGCTGGGAAACTTTCAAAATCACCCATGCTGGGACCCAGATTTCATCGGTCTGAAGTTTGGCCCGGACGTGGGGAGTCTGAAGAGCTCCTCTGGTGGTCTTACCTGCAGAGAGGTTTGGGAATCATGGCTCTTGGTCTTACTGCTGGCCCAGTAAGCTATTTTCTTGCTTGTGTTTGCGAGCAACGATGGGTGAGAAGAAGGGCTAAGGTTAGGGTGGCTGCTGGCAGCTCACGGATGGATGAACGTCAGAAAGGGTCAGGAGTGTCTGCTTGGAATGTGCAGGGAAGCCTTTGAGCCTTGGAACCGGCCCAGCGAGGCCCAGGGAGAGCAAGGCACTGCCCCAAGGTCCAGGAGCTGGCTGGTGGCAAAGCCAGACCCAGGAATCCACTCCCTGACATCGCAACCGCCGGCCGGTTGTCTGGGCTCTTCGAGTCGCCTCCTCCACCTCATCTTGAAAATTCCCCTTCCCAATCCTCCATGTCAGCCTTGGTCCTCACAGCAACACGGCAGCTGCGTCCTGATCAGTAGGCCGCCTCTGCTGGCTCTGCTCTTACTTTGCTGGCCGCTGGCCCAGGACTCCAGCAAACTGTCCCCGAAGCCAGTAAAGCTCAATCCACCAAAGCCAGGAGGCATTAACACGTTGTAACCGGCCGAGCTCCAGTCCATTCTGTAATCAACACCGGCCGGGAGGCAGCTCGGCTCAATGGAGAGGGAGGGATCCCGCAGGCTGGGTGTGAGCCTCAGTCCTGCCACTTGTCCGCTGTGCTGCCCCACACTGAGCCTTCGGCCTCGCTGGGCCTCTGTGGCCCGATCTGTAAACTGGGCACAGCAGCACTCCCCTGCCTCAGGCCAGGGAGCGGACTGAGTAGATGAAGAAGGTGCCAGAGCCCAGGGCAGTGCCTGGCATGTGGTGGGTGCTAGGTCAGAGATCATTGAGGTTGCAGAGGATTCAAAGCCTCATGGGACATGGGCTCCCAGCTGGACCAGGTATGGCACCCTCCCACCCTCAGCAGGACCATCTGGGTCCCCCCCACATTCCCCAGGATCAGAGGGTCCAGACAGGCAGAGGTGTACCTGCCGGGTGCACAGGCTCCGTTGTTATCCAGTTTATTTGGTGACTTTGAGGAGACCTGCTCTGTCATTAGGGGGATTCCCAGCCTTCCTGGGTTGCTTAAGCAACAGAAGTTGGCTACGCTGGCCACAGTGGGTGGCACTCTTCCCACTGCGTGGGGCCACTCATGACAGAGAGCCGTTATTGTCATGGTTATTTTTACTCCTCCCTCTGGGAGCCCCAAATCAAAGGGAAATATCAGCTCCACTGCCTCCTTACAGAGAGCAGAGAAATGGGGTGTGGGGTGAGTTGGATTTTCTCAGCCAGCCCCCCACACACACCCCGCCACCCTCTGCCTCATAGTTGCAGTGGCAGAGGGCGCAGCCCGTGGAGACTGTCTGGCGCAACACCTTCATCTTACAGATCAGGAAACAGAGGCCACAGTGGGTCAAGGCCTTGTCCAAGGGTGAGTCAGGGCCAGGCTGGCACCTGCTTCCCCTGCCTCCTATGACTACTGTCGCCAGGAAGGACTTGAGGGCAGCTTAGAGTCATCACCCTCAACCAGTGTTTCTGTGTGAAATGCAGATCCCTGGGCCCCAAGGACCAACTCTATATCTGGAACGGACCAGGGGATCTGACCAGAGTTCTGGTATCACAGCTGTGGACTCTCCACGTTGGTCCCAAAGCTCCAGACCTGTGCTCTCAGTGTCTCCTCTCCTCCCCTGCATCAAAACCCACCACTGGAACATCCCAGCCCCGGACAGATGGACTCCCATTAAAAGCATTGCTCATCTGACATTCACTTAACAGCAGTGGGTCCCCAGTGAAGGGGACAAGGGTGGTGTCCTGCATGGATAAGCACACGCACTCTGGATGCAGGCATCGGGGGATCAAATCCCACATCTGCCACTTCTGGCTGTGGGCCCCCTGCATGTTGCTTCACCTTTGGGATGAAGACGGTGCTGCCTCCGTCCTGAGCTCTGTGAGGACTGATAAAGCACTTAGGATGGTAGCTAGCACACAGCAGGGTCCATGTACATATTCTCTATTATTAGGTCCATTTTACAGCCTGAGAAGACTGTGTTTAGGGTAGCTGAAAGACTTTGCCGAGGTCACGCTGCCACTGTGTAGTGAGGTTGGTTGGGGCTTGTACCCTTGTCCCACTCAGTCCCTGCCTGAGTGACTAGGGCCTTCTGGCTCCTTCTGGCTCCTGGGGCCAGCCACCTAGCCCCCTGCAGCTCTGCTGATGGATTAGGGATGTGCAGGAGAGCCCCTCTCCACCCCCCCCCCTCCCCCCCCCCCCCCCCCCCCCCCCCCCCCCCCGCCCAGTCACTCAGGGGAGCACCCACACACTTTGGAGTTAGGATAAATTCCCAACTCCACAGTGGTGTGGAGCTGCAGCAGCTTTGCTTCCCTTTGCCCCAAAAGTCCCTAATGGGGGCAGAGGCTGCTGGGGACACTGCCACCCTCAAACTAGAAAACTCCATTCTTGTTATGCCAATGTCTCTTTGCTTTTTTTCTTAAAGATTTTATTTATTTATTTATTTGACAGAGGTAGAGCCAGAGAGCACAAGCAGGGAGAGTGGCAGAGGGGGAGGGAAAAGCAGACTCCCCACTGAGCAGGGACCCTGCCTCAGGGCTCAATTCCAGGACTCCAGGATCATGACCTGAGCCAAAGGCAGACACTTAACCGACTGAGCCACCCAGGTGCCCCTCAATGTCTGTTTATTTAAATGAAATGAAAAGCTTATTTTTATTTTCTGGAAGAAATTACACTTCTAGTCTCTGCACTTTCATCTAAGAGAATGTTTTCAGACATCAGCTCTCTAGGTCCTTGTGTTCACAAGGTCATTTCCTCATCTGTGGAAGAGAGTTGGGGCCAAGTGTCCTGAAATGGGCTGGCTGTTGGGGCTGTCTGGAAGCTGTGTTTCTTCCTGAATCCCCTCCCCCCCTTGCTCGTTCTCTCTCTGATTTGCATCTCTTCTCTGATGCTGTGGTTGTAAAGGAATTGGGAAGTGTTCCCAGCTGGGGCTGGTGTGCACCCTCCGGATGGGCTCCATACCACCTCTCATCGCCCTGAACTGAAAAATCCAGAAGGCCACGGAGCCGGCTCTGTTCTTCCTGCTGCCCCCACCCCCTCCCTCTCAGTGGCCTGGGAAAGGGAGCTGCATTACCGATCTTTTCTCTTCTTCCATCCCTGCTGTGATAGAATCTGCCCTGAGTGGTCAGAGCCAGGCCAGCTCTCGGGGCCCATTCTAATGAAAGTAACTGAATGCCAGGCAGCTGAAACCAGCCCTTTGCAAAACAGCAAGGGGAGGGCCGCCCTTGAGGGCAGAGTGTGCCAGCGCTTGTTTGCCCTAGCCTGGTATTAAAGCTGGGCTGGGCCCTGGCAGCCCGGGACGGAGGGGCCCAGGAAGGGGAAGGGGACAGAGAGTAGGTTTATTCGGGGTGAGCTGGGCTGGCTCATTGCAGTTTGCATTCGGTGGCTTCAGGAGTTGGAAAGGCAAACAGTGGTAGATTTGGGTCACGAGGGGGTGGGTGGAGGAAGAGATGGTCAGATTAACCAGGATTCTGATGCCAAGTAGCTCTGGGCTCTGGACTCTGGACTTGGGACCCTTCAGATCATAGCTTTTCTTTCCCTCCGCCCCTCCTCCTTCCCCACTCTGCCCAGAACACAGAGCTATAAAGCTGCCCTTGGGCAGACACCTGTCTCCACTGACCAGGGGGCTCCTTTCCCCAGACTTAGGAGGCCTGTGGCAGAGTTGGAACACGGGCCTGCATCCAAGTACTGACTCTGAATGTCTTTGGGCAGGTTTAATCTTTTTGAGGCTCAGCTTTCTCATCTGCGAAATGGGAAGGGTAGTACATACTTGGTGGCTCCAGATTCTGTGGGGCCTGAAACTTTTACAGTGTGTAAAGTCATCTTTAAAGTAAAAAATCTCAAGGTATCTTATTTCTGCAAGTTCTATGAAACACATGACTATGTGAACACACTGCAGGGCCCCTCCTGAGCACATAAGGTCCTAGAAGTTTAGGCCATCGGTTAATCACACAAAGAGGCATTTCCAAAGGGGATGGTGATGATGTGAGAGAGCTGGGAAATAATTTTTACTTGAGATATGAGGAAAGACCTCTCTTGAGCCATTGAGCAAAAGGAAAGAATTCTTATTATTCTAATTTCTGCACGTCCATCTACAAAGCCGCCTGGCAGAGTGGCATTGCTGACCGACTACCAGGTCCAACAAGAAACCAAACATACGTTGTGTCATTTGGTCCTCTGGACGATACTGAGAAGAGGCAGTGGCGACCAGGGGGGTGGTGGTGGTGGTGGTGGTATGTGCGGCTCCTGTCAATGATATACATGTGTAGGGACACCAAGAGGGCTTTCCAAGTGCAGGAAGCTGACTGCTCTAGGACTCTGATGCCCCCAGGGGTCAAAAACATTTTGGTAGTAGAGGTAGTGTGACCTTTGGGAAGGTCACAGGTCACAGGAGCCTGCAAGGGCATCTCTGCCTGTATCAGCCACGTGGTGTAGTTGAAAGAGCTTTAAGGCAGTCTGGTGAGGTTTGAATCCTGGCTCTCCCATTTAGTATACACGCCCACACACCCCACCCCACCCACCCCCACCCCCACCCCACCCACCCCCACCCCCACCCCCAGCTGCAGACACCAGCCCCCACCTGGCTCTCTGGTCTACCCACTTGACTCACTCCTTTTTTTTTTCTTTTTAACATTTTATTTATTCATTCATAGAGACACAGAATGAGAAAGAGGCAGAGACACAGGCAGAGGGAGAAGCAGGTTCCACGCAGGGAGCCTGACGTGGGACTCGATCCCGGGTCTCCAGGATCAGGCCCTGGACTGAAGGCGGTGCTAAACCGCTGAGCCACCCAGGGCTGCCCAACTTGACTCATTCCTAAAGGGCAAAATGCTGTGTTGCTTGATACCTTGGAGGTCTGGAGGGGCTCCCAGTGAGAGGCACAAGATGCACTCAACCATTAAGACAAACGTCAGAGTTCAGAAAACAAGTAGGAAAGCAGGAGGACCCAAGTATTGGACCCAGAAAACCTAGCGGGGGTATAAGCTTTTCCTTGTGCTTCCAGACAGGCCTGACAGAAGGAGAAATGGTGATACAAAGCTCTTATAATCTAACGGAGGGAATAAATTACATAGCGGAGGGGGCTCGAGTGGGGTAGGATGGGGGCTCGCGGTTTTTTTTTTTTTTTTTGAAGATTTTATTTATTTATTTATTCATAAGAGACACACGGAAGCAGAGACACACGCAGAGGGAGAAGCAAGCTCCATGCTGGGAACCTGATGGGGGGCTCAATCCCAGGACCCCGGGATCATGACCTGAGCCAAAGGCAGACGCCCAATTACTGAGCCGCCCAGATGCCCCTACATTTCTTAAGCATCTACTATGTGCCACCCACTCTGCGAGGTACTTGGAACCTCTTATTATGTGGTCCTCATAACATAACACACTAGTGTGGTAGACAGCCTTTATGTCCATTTCAAAGATGTGAACACCGAGGCTCAGAGAATCAAATGAACTTATGAGGACACATCCCTGAACCTGATAGGAGTTTATGGGGAAAGTTATTACAGAGGAGACAACAGACTATATAGTAGAGTTTCCCATAGACATGTTATATTTAAAATCAATTTTATTGCTTTTAAATTCTCATAGTTCTCTTAGGCCTTGAAGCAAATGTGTTGAAAGTATGTCTGCTGCAAAGGGGAGCTTTTGAGAAGTGTGCGGGACTTAATAATAATCTGCCAGAGTACAACAGCGTACAAATATGGAGGTCATGGGAACCCAGCACGTTAGAGACCTTACCCCCATTCAAGCCCCCCAAAAGAGATACTCGTGAGAAAGAGATACTCGTGAGAGAGATTCTCTTACTACCCCCAAGATCACTCAGCTGGCGAGGGGTGGAGCCTGGACTCGAAGTCAGAGAGGAGAGAGATGGCCATGCCCTCGGGCCCAAGCAGACTTTGGTAGGGAGCTGCCAAGCTGCTGGACGAAGTCTGGGGTTGACAGAAACGGCTGGCCGAGCTCTCGGTGCCAGGTGTGACAATGAAAGTCCCCACTTGTTGCTGACAAGCCCCTCACCCAGGGCTGAAGTTGGCAGCGGGCCTAGCAGGCTGGGCCAGGACTTGTGTCCAAAAGCAGGTGGCCCTGCCAGGTGGTGAGGTGCCTTGCCTGGAGCCCACAAATGCCAACTCATGAAGCAGGGAAGAGTTTGTTTACCTGGGGTCGATTCCCCAGACCTTGGCTCACTGCCATGCTGGGCCGGGGACAGGGCAAGTGGAGATATGACATGGTCCATCCTGGAGGTGCTCAGCCTTCTTGAGGAGACAGACCCACAAAGAACCACCGTGCAGTGCCACCTGTTGAATGTGTCAGCCAGCTGAGGTGCCCGGGAACGTGGTGGGAGCGGCTGGTTCTGCCCTGGGGGGGCCGGGCAGAGGCAGGGAGCTAGCAGAGCCAGACTGGGCCTTGAAAGCCGAGTTGTGGTGATCACCATGAGTGCGCCCCACGCTCTCCACCTCCAGTCCTCACGCCCAGCCCGGCACAAACTTCACTGTTGAGGCTCAGCCACACTCTCATTCCACAATCGTATATGTGGGGGGGGGGGACCAGGGATCCAACAGAAAGAAAAGGTCCCGTCCCCTAAAGGACTTCTGTCCTAAGAGGAGAGTTAAGTAATGTTCATGCAGACAGAGAGAAAGTGCTCCAAAGGGAATAACACAGCTTGAAGCAGAAGGATGGGGTGCTCTCAGGAGGCCTGGGGGCCAGCCTGTCGGAAGTTAAGAGACAGAGGCACGTGGGGATGAGGCAAAAAGCAGCATGACAGGGCTTGGCTGTGTGGGAGCTGGCAAGCCAACCCGTGTAGGTGACGGTGACAAAGAGGGAAGGTGTGGCCCAGGAAGGGGCCTGAGGGCACAGGACAGAAGTTTGGGGCTTATCCTGAGTCAAGGCCAGATGAGGGTTGTCAGCTGGGAAGTGACAAGACCTTGGTGTTTTTAAGAGCTCATTGGGGTGTGTGTGTAAAGACGGCCCCGGAATTGGGGCCACCAGTTAGGTGGCTGTGCATTTGTCCAGAGAAGAGGGGGTGGCAGCTTGGTTGAGGATGGTGACAGGCAGATGGTGAGAAGGTGGACGGGATGGAGCTGCCAGGAATTGCTGATGTGGGGCAGAGGGAAGAGAATCATCGAGGACTGGGCTGAGGTTCTCCCCGGAGCTCCCAGGTACTGTTGGTGCCATTTGCTGGGTAGGCGAAGAGGGGTGCCCCCTCTCCCCCCATGGAGGCTGGGGTGGAGGTGAGAGGAGTACTGAGGGAGGGAGAGAAATGCAGCAGTCCAGTTGTGGACATGTCACTTGAGATGCTACTAGGAGTTTCTGTTGAAGACATGCACACACTGTCGGGTGCGTCCAGACCCCTTCTAGGTTGGCAGCCCTCGTCCTCCCATCTGCCCTGATATTATACACCTTTCCTGGAGGCAGCCTGCACCCCAGACTGGTCCATGTGGGGATACAAGGATTTTGCCATCTTGCTTCTTTGGGGGGCCGTCCTGGCTCCAGAGTGCCTGTGGGATTGGCTGAGGCCTCCTCACATGGCATCTTGGTCCCTCTCTCCCCTCCTGCTCCCCGCACACCCTTGCAGAGCTGGTCCCTAAGACACTCCCAACAAACCTTCTCCGCAGGCAATTGGATACCACAGTTTGGAGGTCAGGTGAGTGGGCCAGGCTGGACATGGACATTTGGGGATCATTGGCGTTTGATGGGATTTAAAGCCACAAGTTAGGGAAACAAGGGGAGAGGGCTGAAGCACAGAGGGTGCAGCATTTGGGGCTGAGGAAGGGCATGGGAGCCAGCAACAGCAACTGAGTCACGACTGGCGAGCCTGGAGGAAGCCAGAAGGGTGGGCGTGCAAGAAGCTGTGCTGGGAAACTGGGTTCAGGGCTGCCTGAGAGTTCAGGTAGGATGAGGAGCCGGGGAGTGCACAGACCTGGTGGAGGAGCCGGGAGGCAGCTCTCTTCTGGTCCCTTCTGTCACACAGCTGCTCCCAGCTGGCACATGGCAGCAGTGTGGTTCAACCAGGCCCAAGGTGAGCCCAAAGCCTGGGCTCTGGGCTTCACTGGGTGCAAAAAGTGCCAGGAAAGACATTCCAGGCAGAAGGAACAGCAAAAGTGTCAAGGGTTGGTATGTTCCTCAGGTGATAAGGAGTAGTAACGATGCAAATGTGTTCTGAGCTGTTGCTGTGCCGATCCTCCTCAGGCACTGTTTCATTTATCACCCACTCCATGAGCCTCTAACGCAGACATGACTGACCCTCATTTCCCCCCCGATTCTGTATTTGCAAAGTTGCCCACTTGCTACAGTTTATTTGTAATCCCCCAATGGACACAGCAGTGTCTTTGTGACCATTTGCACGCGTACTCAGAGTGATGAAAATGTGGGTTGGCCACGCTCGGGTCGAAGAAGACATTGCCTTCTCATTTCAGCTCAGACTGTAAACAAGCTTCCTTGTAGCAGTCTTTATAGTGCCCTGTTTTGTATTTGGGGGAGAGGTTTTTTTTTTTTTTTTTTTTGGGTTGGTGATTACACTATTTAAAATGACCCCCACATGTGATCACATGCTGTTCGTTGTTCCCAAAGGCAAGAAAGCGGCCCTGTGCCTTTTGGAGAAAACACAGCGTTAGATGAGCTTTGTTCAGCATGCAGGACAATCCTGTCCTCCACAAGTTCATTGTTAATCAACGGCATATTTTAAAATAACGCGACTTTAAAGAAACCTGCATAAAACAAGCCTGTGCATGGCTTGGTGGATGGAATTGTCACAATCAGAGGTTCTCGGGAACTTGACCCCTGGGAGCAGCGGCTCAGCATTCACGGATTCAGCGTTCACAGGGCTACCTGCAAGTAGCGAGAATGCAAGCTGGGGAGCATGAGAAGCAAAGCTGGGGCTTGAACCTGGGTTGGCCACGCACCAGTGCACTTCAGTCTCATGAATGTAGCCTTGTGGTCTGGTGGGGATGGCAGGGGGCTTGGCCTGGAAGAAAGATTTCTTTTTTAGGGCACCCTGGGAGCAGCCTCTCCCTCCCTTTCGTTGGCCTCCTCTGGGCCCAGGCTTCTCCAGTGTCTACCTGAACACAGCCCCTCCGCCTTCCCCGGGCTGTGGCCACAAGCTTTCGCAGGGTTGTGGTTTTCCTCTGAGTGAGAGGAACACACTGGCTCAGTGTCCTGGGGCCAGGCGTCTTTGGTTTCCCTCTGCCGAGCCCAGCCCTGCAAGGGGAGCCACAAGGGAGGTGTGTGTGCCCGAGCCCGGCTCCAGTCGTTCCGTCTGCTGCTGCGGCTGCTGTTTATTCCGGGCCCGCGCGGCCCATCCTGGGCAGGTCCAAGCGAGCTGCTGGCCCCGGGCCCTCCAGGAACCACCCCCAGGACGGGGCTGCCCACGCCCTCCCTTCTCATAGCCGGGAACCCACAGCCCTGCTTCTGTCATTTATGGGGCGGCTTGTTTTTTTGTGGGTTTTGGGTGGTTTTCATTCTAGCATCACCAAGATAATTTAGGAGATGATGGGGCTTGGAGGGGCGGGGGACTGTGTTTGTTTTTAATGTGGAATTACAAGCCCTACAGTGTTTGCCTTCCTGACCTGAAGAAAGAGGTGAAGTCGTCTTCATCCTTTGCCATCCTTGTCTAAGGGTTATTCTCCACCCAGGAGCAGGTCTGATTTCCTGAGATCAAGTACCGCCTGGCTGGAGGGTCCCTTGTGTGGGGGCCCGATGGCAGTCTGGGAGGAGGGAGGCAGAGCGCCCATGGGACGGTGAGGAGGGGCAGTGACCATGGTGGGGGCGCCCAGAGGGCCTCACGGGCCGCACCCTGCTGGGGAGCAGCTGAAGGTGGGGTGACCCAGCAGGGAATGCGGGGCTGTGGGGCCAAGGATGGAGCCTGAGCTGGACTTGAGAAGAGCTGGGTGTGGGACCGTGTCCCCCCACCTCCCCCGACACCCCGAGCCACTGTCTGGAGGCTGTCAGGACAGCCTGGGCAGCCTCTGGACCCCAGCATCTCAAGGGTAGGGCCTCTCTGGTGAGCTCACGCACCAGCACGCACATGTGTGCACACATGCCAAAGGCTGGAAGGGCAGCCCGCCGAGCACACGGCCTTCGGCGCCCATCGTGGCAGAGAGCAGAGCTGCGCTCTGGGGTCACAGAGGCCTGGACAGGCGGCCAGTAGCTCCAGGCGGGATTGCACCTTGTTCTTCTATCTCCAGGTGGCCGGCACGGTGCCTGGCCTGCAGCTTCTGCTCCGTACGTGCTGTTTGAGTAAATGAATAAACTAGCGAGTGAATGAATGGTTTCGGCCCCACTCTGGTACTTCAGGAAGTTAGCCTAGAGACCCGTGCCTCCCTTTCTTCATAGCGTCATGGTTAGGTACGCGGTCTCTGGAGCCAGCTGCCTGGGCTGGAATCCTGACTTTTCACTTACTAGGTTTATGTCCTTGAGTCACTTCCTGGAGCCTCAGTTTCCCTGTCTATGACCTGGGGATAGTACTTGCCTCCTAGGGTTGCTGTGAGGATTGAATGAGTTAATATCATGTGAAGCACATGGAACAGAGCCTGGCACATAGTAAGTGCTATGTAGGCGTTTGCTATTAATAAAATGAAGATAGTAACATCTAGTTATTCTGTGCGGGTGTGCGCTGGGAGCCTGGTACATTGTTTTTCCAAGTGTATGCTTTGCAATGCGGAGTCCCTGGTGTTGGTAGGTGTAAAATGACAAGGGGTCTGTCCAAAGCTGGAGAGCCTGAAGGTTACAACAGAGCTGGGCAGGTTTCTCTAGTGCCAACAGGCTCTGTGACATCTCTGAGGAGGAGTGAAGAATGTGGCTGGTCCATTTGACCACAGAGCACTTTCTTGCTGTCAGGGTGGGGTAGAGACTCCACAAAACACATTTTTTGGAAGCAACAAATACCTCATCCCTCTGTCTCCCCAGAAGCCCTGGCCCATCCATCCTGCTCCTGTCATCTGGCAGCACCCTGGGGAAATGCCAGGGTGTCTTTCCCTGGGTTGGGAACTGGGGCAGGAAGCAGTGGCCAAGTCAGCAGCAGAAGGGTGCCCAGCCCTCCACCCTAATACACTCAGCGGGGCAGGCAGGCATCCCACCCTCATGGGCAGGCCACTCCCCAGGGGGTATCGCAGAGGTGCATGTTGGTGAATGGCAGAGGCCTGGTGTGGGCTGCAACTCATTAAAAGAATGTCCACCTGGGACGCCTGGGTGGCTCAGGGGTTGAGCGTCTGCTTTTGGCTCAGGGCGTGATCCCAGGGTCCCAGGATCGAGTCCCACATCGGGCTCCCTGCGTGGAGCCTGCTTCTCCCTCTGCCTGTGTCTCTGCCTCTCTCTCTCTGTGTCTCCCATGAATAGATAGATAAAATCTTTAAAAATAAAAATAAAATATAATAATGTCCAGCTGGATAGTGTACACCTCCTCAACGATGATGAAGGGAGGTGTGAGGCCCTTACTTGCTCACAGACTTTCGTCATCCTGATTAATTAATTTCTGCTGCCTTCCAGACGAGTCTAGTTGCTGTCATTAAGCTGGCTGCACAGTAAGAGAGGCAGCAGGGAGATCTGGACATGGGCCAGCAGATCTGAGTGCCAGTCCTGGCTCTGCCACTCTGGCCATGTCACTCAACCCTCCTGAGCCTCGGGTTTCCTCATCTGTTATATGGGTGCAGTAACATCTATCCACAGACAGTCAGACTAAGATAAATGAGAAGAAATGAAGTGACTGGTATACAATAGACCTTCAATAATTGGTAGCCGCTCTGGTCATAAGCTGTAGGGAAATAATCTCTCTTTGTTTTCAGGGCTTGCGTGAGGGAGAGGGATGTCTCCTCAGAGCTTAGATCGGATACGTTCTGGGAAGAGGGCAACTGGATCTTGATGATGGCCTTTCTTATTTCTTTGTTTCTCTCCTTTTAAATGCCCATCTCAGGAACATCAGAAAATATTCCTGCGAATTTGTGACTAATCAGGCCATCAGCTCTCTGCCGTTTATGTGTGAGTGATCCTTACTCCCACTCAGGGCCTCCAACATACCTCAAGTGCCTCCTATGTGCCAGATTTGTTAGCAGCTGGAGTCCAAAGACACTAGGGATGTGGACCCTGCTCTCAGGAATTAGTGTGGTGGGGGGTCTGATAGGAGGCCACTCCCAACAACACAGTGTGTCCCTCACGGTTGTGTTTGAGAGATGGAGATCATGAAGCCAAGGAGTAATTTATTCTCACTGGAAGAGATAGAGAAGGTGTCACTTGGCAGGTCACACCTGATTAGGGTTTTGAAGGATAAATAGGAGTTTGTCAAGGCAAGGTACTAAAACATCATCCCCAATCTCTTCCCAGACACCCCCCTTTCTAAGGTCAGTGTGGATCCTCTGCCATTAACAAGCTTTGAGACTATGGGCAAGTCATGTTGCCTCTCAAGGCCTGTTTCCTGGATCTCTACCAGCTTTACTGCATTGTGATTTTGTGTCTATAGAGGCTTAGATGATGAGAATTTCTAAAAAGTCCTCATATTTGCAGAACACTTTCCAGAAGTCTTTGACATTTTCTTTTTCTCCAAGTTTTGGCATCAATTTTTTAAATGAAATTTATATATTAGAGAAGCCATGATCACATCTTAATTTCTCAAATATTTATATGAGTAATTTTTGTGTTGTGATACTTCTTTTCTTGTTTGACCTTTTTTTTTTAAAAAAAAGATTCTATTTGGGATCCCTGGGTGGCGCAGCGGTTTGGCGCCTGTCTTTGGCCCAGGGCGCGGTCCTGGATATCCGGGATCGAATCCCACGTCGGGCTCCCGGAGCATGGAGCCTGCTTCTCCCTCTGCCTGTGTCTCTGCCTCTCTCTCTCTCTCCCACTGTGTGCCTATCATAAATAAATAAATAAATAAAAAGTTTAAAAAAAAAAAAAAAAGATTCTATTTATTTATTTGAGAGAAAGAGACAACATGAGTGAGAGGAAGGGGCAGAGGGAGAAGGAGAAGCAGATTCCCCACTAAGCACAGAACTCTCTGTGGGGCTCCACCCCAGGACCCTGAGATCATGACCTGAGCCAAAGGCAGATGCCTAACTGACTGAGCCACCCAGGCACTCCTTGACCTCTATTAATGCAGATCCCAGTCTTACAAAGTTGGTCACACTCTCCCCATTCGACTGAAGAGGAAACGGAGACTTGGCAAGGTGAATTGACGTCCCCTTTGCCAGAAAGTGGCAGAGCCAGGCCTTAACTCTAGGTCTTCTGGAAGTCTTCTAAAACTTAGTTTAGTGTTCCCTCCAGTTCCATGGACCTCTCAGACACCCCACAAGCCTAATATCCATCTTGTCGGCTGCTCATAAACAATACCTGGTGGATCCCTTGCCTTGGGCGGGCCCTGAGTCAGGTGTTGTTGCTCACACAAGTTGGAGTCAGGAGCACTGGGTGCAGAGGATGCCAGGTGCTGCCCTGAAGACATTGCTTCAGGGAAAGAGCTGGGCAGAAGGCGCCTCGAGGAACAGGAGGGAGGACCTCAAGGATTGCCAAGCGAAAGTTCTTTTAGCCAGAGAGCAGGAGGAAGTCCGGGGCAGTGAACAGGGGTGCAGCTACGTTTTCCTGAAACAAAGCCTGGTGCCTAAACCCAGGATGAAAGCAAACCCCAATCCCTAAGGTCTCTCTGATCTCTTACCCTGCTTTGGCTTTCTTCATAGCCCGGGCCATATGTATCGTTGATTCATTTATTTGTTGTCTGACTGCCCCAGGGGAATGTGAGCTCCAGGAGAACTGAGGCTTTCTTATTCATAGCTGTATCTCCAAGACCTGGAACAGAGTCTGGCACAGAGAGATCATCACTGAATATTTGTGGATGGATGGGTGGATGGATGGGTGGGTGGATGGATGAACAAGTGATGCCTTCACCTGTGGCGGCCCTGGCTCCCACCGTGGTCAGCCCCGCCTTTCGCAAAGGAGTTTCTAAACTTGCTTATCTCAGAAATACCTGGGATCTTTAAACACTGCCTACACCTGGCTCCCACCCTAGGTATTTGGATTCAATTGTGACCTAGGCTTTGACCTTTTGTACGTTCTCCAAGTGAGTTGAGTGTGCATTTTGGGAACTACTGCTTTACCACCAACTTGTAAAAGCCAGAGCCACAGGTACCTGGGCCAGGAGGAGGCAAGGAGTGTAGAGGAGGCATCTATAGGAAAGGAGAGTTATTTGCGCTCTTGAGTTTGCAGCCACCTGATGTTACCAATGGTGAAAGAAGGGGAAGTTTTTCCTCCTTGCCCTCACCCAATCCAAGTCAAAGACAACCTGGTCTGACTTCCTCCTCCCCTGCCATCTCCTCCTCCTAGATGGTCAAATGAGTCAGAGGAAACGCGGGTTTTCTCACCATTTTCCCCTCCTGTTGGGTTTGCATGAGTAAGAAAACCCATTGTTCACATGTACACAGGTTGACAAAAATAGAGCTTGGCCTCTCTGCACACTGGGCTGGGGCAAGTCAGTAAGACCCAGTCCCACCCCGTCTGCAAAGTATCCAGCTAGACGTTATACGGAAAAACAGGCCTGGGGCCAAAGTCTGCAGGTGTCTTGGCCAAAGGACAGTTACCAACATCCATCTGTTTGCCAATGGAAAGGGGCTCCCATGTCCAAGACACATGCCTGGCTCCAGGATCTGCTCCTGGGCTAGCCCCAGGTTGTAGATTGGGAAGGGACCTTAGCGATGCACTGTCTAAACCACATCTTCTGGTCCCGGTGGCCCCTGGCCAGGCCCCTGCTGGAGTGAAGGGGCTTTGGGATTCAGGGCTTGCTCCTGTTGTTTCTAGATGACAGATGAGGGACAACTTTCCTTTGGGGTTGAGAGGCCTCTGCAATGCCAGGGTTTTGCCTGCTTCCTTAGTACCCACTTCTCTTTCCAAAGCCATTGCTTCTGACATCAAAGGTTGAATCTGTTCCCTGGAGTGGAAGCTGAGACTTAAAGGTGGGGCTGATGCTCTCTGATCCTATCAACGGCCATCTGAAAAGGAGGCGAGGGAACACAGGTGTCTGTGGCAGAGTCTGAGCCGGCTACATGGAGGGCTTTACCACACCAAGAACAGTAGCTGGTGCAGCTGTTTGGGCAGCAGTAAAGTCCAGTGTGTGTGATGCTGACAGTTGTGGTTGGTGACTGATGACCATCTGATCACTAGACAGAGTTCTGAGAGCCAGCCCTAATCCCGGCTCTGCCGATGACTGTGCCATGGTGAGAAGAGAAGCCATCTTCCGCCTCTGGGCTTGTTTCCCTATATGGGTAATGAGTGATTTTATTAGACTAGTGATTTGGAACTTTAAAGCCTTGTTTACATGAGATCTTATGTGGAAGTCTATATGTAAAGTGGATGGAAGTGGGGCCATTCTGGCTCACCTGGAGCACCCCTCCTTCTACAGGATCTCCGAAGAAACCTGCAGGTTCCAAGGAAGTGAATTTAGGAACCACTGGACCTAATGCTCAAATGCCTTTTTTCCAGCTGTGGTATCATTTGTGTAACTATTTCCATGTTCGTTCATTTGGCTAATGTCGATTGGCATCAGTTGCTTGGCTAATGTCAACACTGGGTAACGTTCAGGGAGCTCTTTTCCTATTGTAATTATGTCATATATATTTGATGGGTCTTCTCTGTGGCCCCAAATATGTATAAAATGTTGCCCCTGTACACCATCTGATGTTGGGCTAACTCCTGCCTGGTGACAGCAAAAGTAGACAAAGGTAGCTAGATAGCTGTGATACAGAGAGAATTTACTAGACTCTCTTCCCTCACCTGGCTCACCCAGATGAACACGTGTTTTCCACCCCCATCAGTTTCTGGAGGCTAGTAACTCCTGCTTGTCAACATTCTATCTGCTTCTGTCTGGCTTTGGCATTCAACATCCTGGGAGTACTCTCATATCAATAATGGCAGAAGAAGTTTCATGACATAAAAAGAATTAATCAGAGTGACTTGTCCTCTGAAAATTATTCTTGAGTACATTCTCTGGAAGACAGTTTCTGTTTTTAATGAGACTGTTCTTCTGAAACAGCAAGTCAGACCCCTTAAGAGACTCACAGCACCGGGTGAGCGCTATGAGGGCATCAGCGGCCCATTGCCCCCCATCCCCTGCTGTCATCGCCCTTAGTAAAGCATCCCAGCCAGAGCAGGAGCAGGCAGCCAGGAACACCACTCATATGGTACCTCCATGTGTGGTTTGGACAAATCCTAGCCTTCTCTGAGCCTCCATCTTCCCATCCATAAAATGGGGGAAGAGCACATTAGATGTTTATCCAGAGAGCCTTCCTAGCTTAAAATGGCTTGATTCTTTAACATCTAAAACACAACTATGCCAAGGAACCAGGGTAGCTAATGCAAGATCCTTCTTCTTGTCTCCAGTCCCATAGGTGGGGTTGTGCTCAGAGGCAGGACTATATTTCCCTACTAATTCTCTCCAGCCCAGCCACCATTTGAACAAAAAACACTGAATCCTGGGCTGGAGCTCTCAGTTCTACGTCCCATTTTAGAAGACAGTGAGCCTTCCTCCCCAACCCCAAATTGTCACTGCTTCCCTGAACCCTGTGGAAGATGTAGGGTCTTTCCCAAAAGTCGGGGTTCTTGGGGCATCTGGGTGGCTCAGTTGAGTGGGCATCTGACTCTTGATTTCAACTCAGGTCGTGATCTCAAGATTTTGAGATTGAGCCCCACATTGGGCTCCGTGCTGCCTGGGATTCTCTCTCCCCCTCCCTCTGCTCCTCCCCTACCACTAAAAAAATTGTCAGCGTTCCGAATCTTTCCACAAGCTGCTTCAGGTTCTAATACTCGCCTCAGTTCTCCTCAGCCTCTTGTCATATAATTGGAAGTGGCTGCTGTTCATTGAACACGTGTTATGTGCCAGACCTGTTCTTGAGTCTTATAAGCATGGGTCCTGATTATTTGGAGCCTCACAATAATCCTGAAATACATACTATTATTATCTCCAATTTGCAGATGAGGAAACTGAGACACCGGAAATTAAACTTGCCTAGACTTATCCAACTGACCTTTTACAAGGTGGTAATGCCAAGATAGGACGCATGGCTCTGGCCCTGCAACTCATATACTGAATCACTGCATCAGACTGGGGCTCCCTCATGCTGCTGGTAATAACGAAAAGCTACTGTTTATTGAGTGCCTCCAGCACAGAAGGCATTGACCTAGATGCGTATTTTATCATTTCTCTCAAACCTCACAAATGGAAGAGGAAAGATCTTGTCGTTCCATAGAATGTTCCAC
Organism: Canis lupus familiaris; assembly: GCF_011100685.1. Taxonomy (NCBI): domain Eukaryota; kingdom Metazoa; phylum Chordata; class Mammalia; order Carnivora; family Canidae; genus Canis; species Canis lupus. The sequence goes on along the minus strand of NC_049230.1, from coordinate 41,352,722 downwards.
AGAGGTGACACTCAGAATTAGTGAATGGCTTTGCCGTGGTAAGCTGTACAATGAGGCAGGCTTCAGACTCAGAAGTGTTCAGTGCTCACATCTTGTGACCCTCCTCTCTGTCACACCGCTTTTCGGGACAAATACCCGCAAATCCTGCTCTTTCCACCACACCTTTGGGAAAAATAGAGGGACCTCTAGCACCACTCCCTCCACAGAGCTCTTGAAAATGGTGATCAGGTTACCCCTCACGAGGACGGGGTGTGTGGGGGTGCTTGACAAGGCCTGCTTTTCTTCACTGACTTTTACCAGAACAAAGCTAGGACTTAGAAAAGTGGCGATCACCTGAGGCTTCTGCTTCCGTTGCCAGTTGTGGGTGGTCCTCTCACGTTCCCCATAGCCCTTAGGAGCAACATGAGACTCAGAGGGGAAACCGAGACAGAACCCCCTGGATTCAGCTACACCCTAAAACCTCACAGGAAGCGGCCAAGCCAAGGTCTCAGGGTGGAGCTACAAAGGCAGAGCAGGCCCAGGGCGCGTGCACCACGCCTTTGACAACTGCCTGGAATTAAGTGTACCCTCTGCCAGGGTGCACAATTCATGAGGTAGATTGTACCATTCCCATTTTACAGATGAGGACACTGAGTCTCAGAAGGCTTACATAACTCGTCCTAGGACTCAGAGTTAGCAAGGATTCAAACCCAAGTCTGTGTGATTCCGAAGCCAGTGTTCTTTATGATACACCACATTGCTTCTGCGTGTTAGGGACCGTGGGAGTGGACACAAACAAGGGTGAGAAATAGACTGTGCCCCCCCCCCCATAGCTCTCTGAACTGCAAGGCATAAGCAGGGGGGCGAGGCCCAGGGGTGGTGGAGTTTCCACCTCACCCCCATTGCTCTAGCCTCCCCTGGCACAAAGCCTTTGCCAGGAGGCCCTCCTCTACCTAATGCCATCCTTTTTGGGGGGAACCCTGTAGATCTGAGAGCCTCAGTGAGATGCTTTGCCTCAGAGACAGGCCCCCGGTAGAGAGAGAGGCAGCTGGCAATGTATTTGCAGGAGAGATATGGGAGAGGAGGACGTTGAGCGCAAAGAGCCAGAGCGAAGGTGGCAGAAAAGTTGAAAAACCGTGTGTGTGCTTGTGTGTCTGTGCGTGTGTTGGTGCAAAGTGCCCAGCTCCCCAGAGGCCCTGCCTACGCTCAAGTGCCACCTTGTTGGTCAGTGAGGACTCAGGGAAGGCAAAGCGGCGTTCACGTTGGCCTTAGACAATTCGAAGATCAATCCCTCAGCCCCCATCCCCAGGTGCACGATGCAACATTGAATCAAAAGGAAACATCCGCATGATTTGTTGCTTTCCATGTTGGCCTTGAATCCAGGGCATCGAGAAGCGTTATTGGGAAGGGGAGGGGATACTTTCTACTTACATTACATTTACTAGGATTCAACACAGGGGTCCTTTCTTTCTTTATGTTTTTAGCTCTTGTTGCCACTTGGTTCTTTGTATTCCTGCGCTGGTTATAGACACAACTTTTGACTTAGGACGAAAAGATTGGGAAAGTTGTGGGTGGGATCCGGGATGAGAATTGATGGACCCGCCACACTCAGGCTGCTGGCGGTGGTGATGCGGGTGGGCGCGGGGGCTGCGGGCCTGGCAGGTCTTCCTTCGGGTCCGCAAGCGCTGGCGGGAATCTCGCAGGCGGGGCACGGCCAGCGGCGAGAGGAGCCTGGAGCGGGCAGGCGGCGAGCTCACAGAACCGGGGGCTTCTGGAATCCGGGCCCGGGCCGCGCAAACCCGGGCGACGGTCTCCCCGCGGCGCGGCGCGGGCGCGGGCTCGGGCGGGCCCAGGCGAGCCCCACCTCCCGGGGCGCCCCTCGGGTGGGTAGCGCGGGCCCGCCCCCCGGCCGCGCCGCCATTGGGCCGCGCCGCCGCCGCCACCTGCCCCTACCTTGGGGGCGGGGCTACCTGGGCCCCGCCCCCCGAGGCTCGGGTTCCCAGGCCCGGCTCCCTCCCGGCCCCGCCCCCGGCGCGAGGCCCCGCCCCCTCGATCCCGGAGCCGGGGCGCCTCGTGATGTCACGGCAGCTTTGATACAAAGAGCCCTTCGGCCCACGCGGGTCTCCCGGCAACGGGCGCGGGTGGGGGCGGGGCCGGCGCCTTCCACCGGTGCCGAGAGCAGCGAGCGGCCGCGGCGCGGCGGGGATCGGCTCTGCGCCCGCCTGCCCGCCGCGCCCCTCCGCGGCGCGCCCGCTCCCGCCCGACCTGGGATGCGCACCCCGCCCGCCCCCGGAGGCCAGGTAAGCGGCCACCGAGCGGCTCGGGCTCCCCGGGCTCCCCGGGCTCCGGCGACGCGCACCTGGCCGGGCCCGCGGCCCCGGGGCCAGGGAAGTTGCCAGAGCGCGGAACTTCACCCGCAGCCCGGCCGCCAGCTCCCGCCCCGGCAGGGGCCGCCTTCTCGGCCCTGGCCTGGGAGGTCGGGTTGCCCTCGCCCTCGCCCTCGCCCTCGCCCTCGCGCTCGCCCTCTGGGCCCCGGCAGGGAAGCGTCCGTCCCCGCTGCCGCCTCCGGGCCCTCCGCCGGCTCCCAGGTGCGGGGGTGCACAGGGCTAGCCCGGGGCTCCGGGAGACGGCGGCCGCTTCCCCGGCGCGGTTTCCCAGAGTCTTTAGGGGGATCTGGGGGGTGGGCTGGGCAGGGGGCTGGTCCGCCAGGACGCCTTCCTCGCCCCCCCCGCCCCCCCGGCGCTCCTGCGTCCCGGGCTCCGGCACCCGCGTCGCCCAGCTGCCTGCGCTGGCTCCGCCGGGCCCTGGAGGGGGCTGTGCGCGGGCGAAGTTTTCCGTAGCGCTGGCGGCTGCGCCGAGCCTGTTCCCGGGTTCCCTCGCCCCCCTGAGGGGCTTTGCGGGGCGAGCAGGGCAGCCGGCCTCGTTCGAGCCCTGGGGACAGGGCCCGGCCCCTTCCCGGCCCGGACGTCGCCCAGGCCGAGGCGTGTGGGACTGCCAGCTCTTTGCCCTCCAGCGCAGAGCCTGCGGGCCGTCCTGCGAGTCGCTGCTGTCGCCACGGCCGCTTCTCCGCGGGCGGCTGGTGTCCCTGGCGTCCCTGAGGTCTCGGTGGAGCAGCCTCGGGAGAACCGACCGTGCCTGTGCTAGGGGAACCGGGTCTGGACTTGGCCCGGCCCGTTGTGCCTTCTCACCCGTGCACACCCTCCAGGGGACCTCTTTCGCCATCGAGCCCACTCCCCCCTCTGCTTTCCCACAGATCACTCTCCCTGAGAGACAAGCCGCGTTCCTTGCCTTCTTGACAGGCCACCTCCTTGTCAAAGGACTGTGCGGGGGCTGGATTCCTGGACCCAGCCTACCCTTTGTGCCTTGGCAAACCTCTGGGCTGGTTTCTGATGGTCCACCAAACCCTGTCCTCCCTAATCCTGTGGGTTCCAAGGAAAGGGGTGGGACATCCCTGGGTCCTTCCCCTGGTGAAATGTGGCTGCCAGGCTAGAGAAAAGGGAATCTCAAAGGAGGGAAGGTTACCAACTGTGTGTAGATCAGACCTTTGCTTTAGGGCTCTCTGCCTCCCTCCCTGTAACTGTCCAACTCCGCCTTGGTGGAGTCCCTGGGTCCCTGCCATTGACTGGGGTCTTGCCACCTGCCAGGCACGAGTTTACTAAGATAGTCTGGCCCAAACCCTGCTGAGCTGGCAATCCTGAAATGCTGCTTACATGCCCAGGTGCTAGTATACAGGGGCACTGCCCTGCCCCTAAAGTGTTTGCAGGCTGTAAGGAGACTGAAAACCTGGGTTACATTGTACCCTGCCCAGCTCCCCTGTACCCCCAGGCACATTAATCCCCCTGAGATCCCTGGGACTTCAGTGGAGGGATGTGGCCTGGAGGAAGGAGGGAAGCCAGGGAAGAACCTGGACTTGTAGCAGCCATCACAACTTGGGGAGTGCCTGCTGGGGAACAGCTTTGTCATTTGGGGGACCCCAGGCTTTGGTGGAGGGGGTGGGGCACATGACTAAAGCCAGCAGAGAGATAAGACCGTGCCTTGGGAGGGACTTGACTGGCCTGACCAGGTGAGCAGGCAGGAGGTGTGACCTTTGCCCCAAGGAAGACCAGTGGGAGAGACTACCTAGAGCCTGTCTGTAAAAAGGCCCTGTCATCAAGTAAGGAAAGAAAAAAAAATCAGGAGGCTGGGAACACCTTGCCTTGGGGAGGCTCTGGGCTGCAGCATAAGAACTTTCTGGTGGATATCCCACTGGCCCCATACTTGCCCATGCTTCCTACTCTTCAGAGCACTGTGCCCCTCCCTCTCTCCCTCAGCACACTAGCCCCTTCGTGGACTACTAGTCCCCTTTCCTCCTGGTGGGACAAACTGTTTCCACATCTAGGGCTTTCTATGGAGCCCTCCTGGCTCTCACCTTCTTGCATTCTCCCCCTCCCCCTCCTGGTGGCTAGAAACTGCCTTTCCTAAGGGCTGGCAGTCCCCTCTTTTGAGGTGGCCTTTTATGCCAAGGGATGTTTCACAACTGGTCTTGCTCACAGTTCTACTTCAGTTTATATATTTGAGCTGTGGGTCAGGAGGAGGTAGAGGTGGAAAGAGTGGAAAAGGCTCCCAATAAAATATCAGTTGAGTGATTCCTGAAGACAGACCTCTCAGGACCTCGGTTGGAGGAGGGACAGCCTGGGCACAGGGTGCCCACTCTCTGGCTCTGTTCTCTGTCTCCTGCCACAGGGCTCATTGCATTTTGAAAAGGAGGCAACTTCTTCTGATCTGCCTGCTGCCTGGTGCTGGCAGTGGGGCACAGTGCCTTGGCTTTGCCGGGCATGTAGAATCCCTGGGGTTGTGCTCTTTTTTCCTCTGGGTCTGCTCTGTTGGCTCTTGACTCAGGAACAGGGCATTGATGGTATCAAATCACTGGCTTTCCAAGGAGGAGGACTGCTTGGGTCTTCCCCCTGCATGGTCTTCCAGCTGCATTAGGTAGTCCTGCCCCACGGTCAGCTGGGCACGACAAGATGAGCACATTGATTTGGCGGCCCACCTTGCGTCCCACTGGACACTGTGTGCTCACCTCCCAGATGTGGCATGGCAAGCTCCTCCCTCAGATGGCATTCCGGGGAGTAAGTAGACCTTTCCCCATTTCTTTTTTTTTTTTTTTTTTTTTTTTTTTATGATAGTCACAGAGAGAGAGGCAGAGACACGGGCAGAGGGAGAAGCAGGCTCCATGCACCGGGAGCCCGACGTGGGATTCGATCCCAGGTCCCCAGGATCGGGCCCTGGGCCAAAGGCAGGCGCCAAACCGCTGCGCCACCCAGCCTTTCCCCATTTCTGTTTGCCCAGCCCCCACCCAGCACATGGCCCAGAACTGGCAGTTCCGCCCTCAAATACTTGGAGCATCTGATTGGTGCTAGATTCCGTTCCGGGCTGTGGCAGCAAACAGTAGCAATGGCCCCTGCCTTCATGGAGCTCGCGTGATTGATGGCCAGCAGGCAGGGAAGATGTGTGGTGCTCCAAGCAGCAGGAGGGCAAGCAGGGCAGTGGGTGTTGTGGACTTAAACAGAGTGGGCAGGGAAGTCCTCGCTGAGAAGGTGATGCCTTGAAAAAAGAGGTTCAGGCAGAGGGAGCAGCCATTGCAAAGGCCCTGTGGTCGGACTGATGAGCTGTGTCCACTGAAGTGCAGGGAGGCTGCTGGGGTCGGAGAGGGAGCCAGGCAGGGTCCAGGGTCATGCTCAGAGAGATTGGGGGTGTCCGGTGCTGCTGAGTGAGTGCCCTGACCCCAGGAGAACAGGAGGAGATGAAGAGCACACAGTTGAGATTAGGAGTCCACAGACACAAAACGCATTTCATTGCCCTGTCCTCTGCAAACCCTTGCTGTTGAGAGTTTGGGCAGAGGCATTTCTTGAGAAGAAGTGTCTGCGCGTGGTCATGGCTGCTGTGGACTTTCCTGCTCTCAGCCTGGGTCAGGTTGCATTAAGCCTGTCCCCGTGAGTGTGGAAACCACTCTTGCCGGTGTTATTTCTAGCACGCAGATCAGTCCCAGCAGAATCCGCCTGGGCCGTCTCCCTGTCCCCACTGGTCCGCACCAGCAGGGGCGCAACAGGTCCAGTATTCGGGACCCAGACTCCGGCTGGGCCCCCCATCATCATCTCCTTCTTGGACTCCCAGCCTCCCTGAGCCCCACGGTTGCTCAAGCTTCCTTTTGTTTCCACTTCTGTGCCCTGGTCTCCTGAGAAGCTTAGCAGAGGCACGCATCCACCTGGGCAGCAGCTTCGGGTCTGAGAGGTAGAGAATGTGTGTGTGTGTGTCTGCAGGGAGAAAGGGGACAACCAGAAATGTGTGCATCCTTGGGGGTTTGCCTGGAGGTCCAGAGCTGTGTGTCCGTGTGACCTCTGGCTCCTGCCCCATCTGGCAGGCTGGTACTAGTAATGCCAACGTTTCCAATCCTGCTTCTTGACTTCTTTCAAGAAATGGGAAATTTTCTGACTATTGGTCATATTCTCAATTGATTTAAACTGTTCTATCTTCCCAGACAAGTAGGTTCTTTCCAGCAATGTAAACATGATTCAAATAAAAACAAAGCTCTGTGGCTTATTGATAGCTGTGGCCCTGCTTCTGGGAGCCTTTCTTCCTTAAGGGACCAGAAAGAGGAAGGCCTGCACAGAACTCGAGTGTGGGAGAGTGGGTGGGAGCTCCTGCTCTCTTGAGTCATCTGCTATCACAGCAAGCCTCACAGTGTTGAAAAAGGGAACCTGTGCTTCCAGTAGCCAGTGTGGTCTGCAGCCAACTTGGGGTATGGGGTCGGCAGAGGGTGGCAGGTGGCAGAGTCCACTCTTCTCACCAGACATCGGTCTCCCTCTTCAGAGAGGAGAGAAAATAGGAATAGGTGTCTCCTTCCTGCTCCCTGGTTTTCCTGGGAGAAGTACCCGCCTCAAAACCCAGGTGCCTCCATCCTGTGCTCAGCTATCCAAGGCCTCTTTTCTTCAAGTAGTAAAAAATGTTTTGGAGTCTAGACCCTGGCCCCGCCACTTGCTCATTCTGGGACGTCAGGCAAGCCACCTCAGCTAGCTAGCTTGCTTTCTTTCTTTCTTTCTTTCTTTCTTTCTTTCTTTCTTTTTTTAAAATGTTGTTTATTTATTCATGAGGGACACAGAGACAGAGAGAGAGGCAGAGACACGGGGAAGAGGGAGAAGCAGGCTCCACGCAGGAAGCCCGATGTGGGACTCGACCCCAGGTCTCCAGGATCACACCCTGGGCTGAAGGCGGTGCTAAACCACTGCTAAACCGGAGCCACCCACCCTAGCTTTCTGAGCCTCTGTGGGGTAAGGGTGAGCATAAAATGAGCCCCTTCCACCTGCTGAGCCCAGGGTGGCTTCTGACATGTGCTCAGTTGCCGCCTGCTGGATGGTTAGACAGCCAGGGAGGCAGGATAGTGTGGTGGCCGGGAGGCTGGGCTCCTGAGTCAGGTGGCCCGTGTTCAAATTCTGCCTTGGCCAGTGGCCACTTGTGGAATCTTAGGCTATTTACCCTCTCTGCCTCACATTCCTCGGAGGTAAAACGAGGAGGATGCTTGTCCCTCCCTCTGAAGGTGGTTCTGTGGAGCACCATGTAAATGTATGAAAAGCACTTCAAACTCTGCCTGGCATATGAGTGAGCTGATATTTTTAGTTCCTGCAAGCTTCTAGTGGTTTGATTCTTGCTACTGATAACCTTAGCACTTAACAAAATTTCTTGCAGGAAGGATGTCTGAGCAGAAGCAGGAAAGTGGTAGAGGAGAAGCTCGACTACCTGAGAGCCTTTACAGGAAGAGCAAAACTCCCACTTCCTCAGCTTCTGTGTTTTTTAAATAAACCAACTCAGCCTCTGCAGATGCAGAATGTGGCGCTGGAGCAAAGTGACTGGCGCCCAGAGTGGCAATCTGGGAATGAGATGCAAACATAGTCTGAGGTGACAGGCGGCTCCCTGGGGCTTGGTGTGGGGCCGCCCCTGATCCTTCCTTCCTACCCTGCCAAAGGGAAGGGGCTGCACCCCTGCCCACCCTCCCTTCGCCTGCAGCCAGGGCCTGTCCACCTGTGCCAGCCGGAGATCCAGCTCGGAGCAGTGTGCCTGTCTGCCACTGCCAGCCTGCAGGGTCTGCCTTCTTAAAGCACTGTGACTCTGGCTGCCTGCAGGGTCCCAGGAGATCGGGGACCATGTTGTGTGACTGCCCTCGGCAGTGTTCCCAGGAATGAGCCTACCTGTTCATTTAACTTGGCAGCTCAGAGGTCTGTGGCTTCCTGGAGGCAAAGCTGGCCCAGCGGCTGGCAGGTGGGTGGTGGTCAGGACAGCCTCTGCTGCTGATACTAAGTAACCTTGGATTGAAAGCCTCCTGGTGAGCTGAGGTTCTTGTTGACAGGCTGGTCTGGCCAGCACATTTTTGTGTGATTATCTGCAAGATTGCTTTGGTTATTAGCAAAGAAGGATCTTGCAGCAGCCAGGTGTGCGTGTGTGTGTGCATGTGCGTGCATCGAATTGTCATCTACCCTCCAAGTCCCACACACAGTCACTGGGACTGAATCCTCACTCCTCACTTACACTCATGCTGTATTTTATAGATTCTAAGACATTTTTTTTCACGTTTTAACATCTCAAATTGGAATGTGTTGTACATTCACTGGTGTGCTTTAATTTAATCGGCAGTGCCGTTTCTTTCTTGGTGTACTTGGAATAATAGCATCTTAAAATCAAAGGCTTCTTGGATTTAATGAAACACTGAAACTAGGTAACCTCTAGAGAACTTGTGTAATTTGTCCAGTTTCTTCAAGGGAGGGAGCAGAGCCACCTTGCAGTGGTGGGAGGATTAGGTGAGGGAACACTCACTGTGATGTGATTCGAGGGAATGAGGTTGGACACTAGGCTGACCTGGGCTCCTATTCGGCTTTACTGCACATGAGCTGTGTGACCTTGGGCAAGTAGAGCAACCTCTCTGAGCCTCACATTCTTCCTTTGCCAGACGCAGATCCTTGTTCCACGGTTGTCACGACCGTGTGTGAGCATCTCTCCCTGTCTCTCTCTTGCTGGGTCTCATCTAAGCTCACACTGCCCCATTCCGGCTGGACTAAGAGGGATAGTGAGGGCAAAGGGCGGGTTACTGGCCTTCCCCAGGTAGCAGAGGGACAGGCATAGTATTTATTGGGGCTTCTTGACTCCGTTTCTAATCCTTAAACATCATTGTTTCCTTCCTTCCTGCCTGCCCTCCTCCTCCCAGTGTGCCCAAGTTTTTATTTTCACATGTGTTTCCTTTTAGCAATTCTCCTTCCAATCTCTCTCCTCTCCCTTTCTGTAAAATGCCCCCCTCTCTTCCCCTGTGCAGCCTCTTTGAAGCTCCTCATGGTGGGCAAGGGGAGGGAGCCCTGCCTCGTGGCCAGGGTGGCACAGGCCCTAGGAGCCACTGCTGACAGTAGCCTGTGGTCTAGTGTGCTGTGGTCCCTGCACCCTTCAGCTTAAGCCCACGTTCTGGTGCCACCAGCCTTGCTGCCTCCTGTGCCTGTGGCCTCTGGGGCACAACCCTGCCTGTTGGACACCACTGTCACCAAGAGTGTTCAGTCCTTTCTCTACCCTTTTTGCTCCATTAAAATCAGACCTGTTCACATCCCAGCCCTGCTGGCTCTGTGACTTTTTGCAGGTTACTTAACCTCTCTGAGCCTGAGTTTTCTTCTCTGAATGGTGGTTGATGCACAAAAACACCTGGCTCATGCTAGGTGCTTCATAGATGTTTTCTTCTCTGGACCACCTCAGATGTTTAAGAGTACTTTGTTTCTTTAGGGCCCTGGGAGTAAAAGCTCCAAGTAGATGCCCTGAGACAGATGGAGGAGGTCAGGGCAGAGAACTGCAGGGGTGAAGGCACAGGGACCTGTGTGAGCAGGAGGTGTTGGGCAGCACGGCTAGCCGGCTAGCCTCGGGGAGGGAATCAGGTGAGCTGTTAGGACCTCTGCACCTGGGGGGGGGGGTGTGTGTGAGGTTGACAACGTGGACCACTCACAAAGAGAGCAGTGGGCTGGGTTTCAGATGCTGGATGACAGCCACATGGGGCTGAGAGCAGCTGAGAGCAGGCCAGTGAGATGCTGGCTGGCTGGAGGGAGGCTCTCAGCGCAGGGGCTTCTCATCAGAGGTCCCTCTGTCTCTCCCACTCTTGAGCTCCTGATGAAAGCAGTAGCACAGCTTCCAGTTTCGTTGATGGTGTCAGGTTTCCCAGCCCCCTCCTTGATGAGGTGTATTTGGGCTCTGGCACAAGGGTGGACTTCTGTTTTTTTTCATGTGGCAAGGGGTATGACAAATTAGCCAGCCCTGAGAGAAACAGGGCTGGGGTTGGGGCACAATTTGCTTGGGAAGAGCCTGTACTGGCTGGTGTGACCCCTCTGGGCTCCCCCAGGAAGCCGGGCCACCACACATCTCCTTACTAGGGACAGGAGACCCCGTGGGTTAGTTGTGCCAAGGCTGGGTGGGAAATTCCACACACACCCCCCCCCCCCCCCCGCTAATCCCTCTCCTCTTAAAGTGGTCTCTCGGGGGTGGGGAGGTGAGGAGAAGACGCCTCACCCAGTGTCCCAGGGAGAGCATCCCCGGAGCAGAGAAGGGGCTCACAGCGCTTGTGCCTGGAGATGGCTGTGGGATTCTCGGAACTCAATTCTGGCCTGAGGGAGGAATGTATGGAGGGGAAGGATTGGCCTCCCAGATACAGTGACTTTCTGGGGCTTTTCTAGGGACAGGCCTGTGTGGCCCGGGGAGACATTGTGTCCAGATGTAAGGAGCGGTGTGTGCCAAAGCGTGGGGGTGTTTGTGTTGAACAAGAGCGTGGGGTACAAGGGACAGGGAGTGGCGGTACCCTGTCCCGAGGCTGAGAGCAGCTGCGCGGGGCTTATGTGTGCTGGTCTGAGGCAGGGCCTGGTTCTGTAGCCACAGGGGAGCCCATGGGCTCGCTGGCAGGGGCCTTCGGCAGCCTTGTATGCCCACTGGGCACCTCCTCCCTCTGAGCCCCAAGCTAGGGCGTGGGGTCAGACCCAGAGCTCTTACCTGTTCCTCCCAGAGGAGAGCCTGGGAAGGGACCTGGGCCGGCTCCCCCTCCCCGGCTCAGGGCCCCTGAGCAGTGCCCTGACCAGCCATGCTCCAGCGAGCCCCTGGGTGAGACGGCAGCCCCGGGATACCCAGCCTGAGCAGCTGGGCCTGGCAGAGGCCGAAGGACAGAAGGAAGTTGCTGAACGGAGCCTGCTGGGCTGGGGCTCTGGGACGATGGGAGGTGCCCGAAGGTGGGGGGGCTGTGGGGCAGGGGAGCAGAGGAGCTGCCTTCTCGGTGGCACGCTGCTTGGCCTTCCAATCCCGAGGGTTTCTGTGCAGAGAAGCGGGGAGGTGGGCAGCTGTCCCCAGTTGGCGGGCTCCATGCAGGTGCGGCCTCCCCCGGGAAGCTCGCCCCCCTCACCTGCAGGGGCCCCACCTGCCTGCTGGGCCCCCGGAGGGGCGGAGCGGGCCAGGGCCACCGCCGGCTGTGCTGCTCCTCTCCACGCCCTCCCTGGCGTGCTGGGAAAACACGGAGCCCCCAGAGCCAGCCCCGCAAACTCTTGACTGTGTGAGTAATTAAGCCCTCTCTTCAAACAGCCACATCTTTAAAAGCTGTAATTTGTAGCCCAAAATAGCTGCCTGTTCAAAAAGCCAGGAGAGGCCTTGTTGTGTGCCCCTAGCAGCCTGTGGCCTGCTAATTCGCCTTTGACATTTGCATTGCCCGACACCTGGCTGTGGTTTTCTGAGCCACGGACCCCACGGCGGGCGGGAACTGTAGCTTTCCGGCGTGTACTTGGGAAAGTTTTTGAGAATTTCAACACGGTGTTTGACGTCGGGAGTTCCTGGTTCGGGTTCATGTGGCTCTACCTCTTTGTGTGACCACAGGGCCATAGAGAAAAATCTCATCGTGACTTTGGGGCAAGGTGGATTCAACTCTCCGGACACCGGGTCCTTACCTGTCAGGAGGCAGTATTTACTTGCGGGGATTTGGGGGAAGAAAATGAGACCACCTTGGTAAAGCAGACACGGGCCCTGGGGGAGGTGCTGTCCTGTGTCACCTTCCCCCCCCCCCGCTTCTTGATGTAGACAGGTCTTGTGGATTTGGATAGGTGCTTTGTGGAAGCGACTTGGCTCACAGGAAACACCTCCCTTGACTTACAGCTTCTCCATCAGCTGACATGCCTGGAATTCTTGGGGCTGGCTGCTGGGCTCGGCTTCCAGATGTGGAAGCAATTTAAGTTCTGTTTTCCTAATCTCCAACGGTTTGCTTCTGAAGTCCACATTCTCACTTGAAAATCAAGACTGTTGGCTCTTTCTGGGGGCAGGGGTTAGGGTAGATGGCCTCCTTGGATCCTTTCTGTTCAGGACGTCGGTTCACTGGGGCACTCAGACCCAGGACCCGGGGCTTTGTTAGGATGGTCATAACTCGTCAAGGGCTTGGTCCCTACAGGAACAGAAGTTCACCCTGGGGCCACCTCCCCTGCGGTTTTCCCTTGGTCACTTAGCCAGATTCAGCTTCAGTGTCTGCCTGACCCTGGACAGCCAGCCTTGAAGGGGATGGGATGGGGGGGCTCCAGTTCTGGCCATGCCTGAGGGAGGCTGGTGTCTCAGCCGAGTGAGGTGCCCACGTGTCCCAGGAGTGGTAAGGGCCCTCCTTCCCAAACTGACCACAGCGAAGGGAAGAAATATGCACTGGATTTCAAGGAACCAGAAATACTGTCTGGCATGGAGAAACTGGTAATATCCTGCTCAATTACTGAGTGCTCCTGGCCACAGAGGTGGCCTGCCCCAGGACCAGACCATGGCATGGGCCTGTGGTTCCAGGGCTAACTGCCGATCTCTTCTCTTGTAAAGCATTCACTTTTTAGGTAAACTAACTTTTACATTTGTATTATAACTACACTAAGTACAGTCCTGGGCAAACAAAAATTGCCTTTGCAGTTTTAAATGTCTCTGGCTGAACTGCACATATGCTTTCCTTTAAAGTTAAAATATACCTATACTATTGAGAGAATACAAGAAATAGAAATAATCTACTTAGATTTATATACATGGTGTTTAGGAAACATCATCCTGATAATTATAGATGCACCAAGCTTCAGCTTCAGCAAAATAGTCTCCAGAAATAGCAGTATCTCAAAATGGTTATGAGAGAGAAGATACCATTTCTTTTGAGGAGAGACAAAAACAAACCCAAGTCTCTTGATGACATTCTAAGGTTCAGTAGTTCTCTCTGGAGGTTGAGTTGAATTGACCTAGAAGGAATTTGCCTTTATTATCAGGGTGGGAAGGTGGGTGACAAAGCCAAGTGGGGCCTAAGGTACTCTACACAGGCTTCTGAGTGGGGGAAGGAGAGGGTGGTAGTTGACGAGGGCTGCCAAAACAGCTAGTACCACAGACGAGCTGGCTTGAACAACTGGAATTAATTTTCTCAAAATTCTGGAGGCTTAAACACTCAAGATCAGGATGTCAACAGAGTTGGTTTCTTCTGAGGCCTCTCTCCTTGGCTTGCAATTGGCTGTCTTCTCCCTGTGTCTTCACATGGTCTGTGTGTGTTTCCCCCTGGGTATGTCCTAATCTACTCCTCATAGGATACCAGTCAGATTGAGTTAGGGCCCACCATGACGACCTCATTTTAATGTAGTTGCCTTTTTTAAAAATATTTATTTATTTATTTTTTAAAGATTTCATTTATTTATTCATGAGAGACACAGGCAAAGGGAGAAGCAGGCTCCATGCAGGGAGCCCGATGCAGAACTCGATCCCTGGTCTCCAGGATCACACCCTGAGCCGAAGGCAGCGCCAAAACTGCTGAGCCACCCGGGGCGCCCTGTAGTTGCCTTTTTAAAGACCCTGTCTCTAAATACAGTCAAACTCCAAGGTACTGAGGTTGGAACTTCGACATATGAATTTAGGGGGTGACAGGACCCAGGTCAGCCCATAACAGAAAGTTTTCTGGAACCATCCTCCAAGGGGTGGAGAAAGAGGAGTATGAGCAGAGCCTGGCATCCAGGGAGAGCCCTGAGTGGAGGGGATAGGAGCCAGCTCTGCCTGCAAGCAAAGGCCCAGTGTTGGTGATAAGCCCATTGGGGTAGCTCTTGGCCAAGTGCTATATTCAGAAAAGGTTCCAATGTTCTGACTCGTGGTTCACCTTCTAGAGCCTGAACTACCATGGCTGCCTGATCTGATCCTTTGGAACCAAGGCTGCTCCTCATTGAACTTGTGGGGTTTTGACCCGTGGAGTCATGTGGGCCCACCAGGCTCCCTGTTTCTGCCTCTTCGGCCTCTGGGATATAGCATCCTTTAAGGAAGGCTTCACTTTTGCACATTCCTTTTAAATGGAGCTAAACTTGTCAGAGATTTTACGCTTTTCCTTAACCAGTTCAGCAAGTTTGGGGCAAGCATCTTTCATGTTTTATGTATATATCTTTTTGCTAACATGCTGAAAAAAAATAAGACTTGTAAGAACCAATTATGGGAAGCTATTGAGGGCAGGGCCACCAAAGCTGCGTGACTCCCCAAGGTTTTCCTGAAGCACTGCTTTACGGGGGGTTCCCAGCCCCCATGGTTCCAGAGCCCACCGTCTAGCCCCTTCAGTGAACATGACTCCATCAGCCACATGAGAGGACCCCCACAGTGTTTCACGTGGAACCCAAACCAGCTCCTGCAACTAGGATAGTCCATCGTGGAGCTGGCTGGGGAGGAAGACTGCCCCAGCAAGGATTTGCACACCCACAATTGCTCTCCAGTGCCACTACCATATTTGCTTTATCTCTGTAGCTTCTATCCCCCTAAACCATTTAAGAGAAAATTAGACAAGACATTATCAAAACTAACTGTTATTTTCCTTATAACTGTTAGCAAGCATAATTAGCAAGCATAATTCCCTAATATTATCCAATATCTAGCCCATATTCTAGCTTCCATTGGGACCTCAATAGGTCCTTTTAGCTAGGTGGTGGTTTACTTGTTTGTTTGAACTGGGATCTAACCAAGGTTAACATTTAGCTTTGGCGTTTCTTTGTTAATCTAAAAGGGTTCTCACAGTGTGGTCCTGGGACCATTGGCATCACCCAAGAACGTGTTAGAAATGCACCTTTAAAACAAAAAACCAGGGATCCCTGGGTGGCGCAGCGGTTTGGCGCCTGCCTTTGGCCCAGGGCGCAATCCTAGAGACCCGGGATCGAATCCCACGTCAGGCTCCCGGTGCATGGAGCCTGCTTCTCCCTCTGCCTGTGTCTCTGCCTCTCTCTCTCTCTGTGACTATCATAAATAATTTAAAAAAAAAAAAAAAAAGGAAAAAAAAATAAAACAAAAAACCAGGGCAGCCCGGGTGGCTCAGCGGTTTAGCGCCACCTTCGGCCCAGGGCGTGATCCTGGAGTCCTAGGATCCAGTCCCATGTCGGGCTCCCTGTATGGAGCCTGCTTCTCCCTCTGACTGTGTCTTTGCCTGCCTCTGTCATTCCCTCTCTCTCTCTCCGTCTCTGTCTCTCATGAATGAATAAAATCTTAAAACAAAACAAAAAAACAACCTGTTTCAACCTATAGAAAGGAACCCCAGACCTACTGACTCAGAAGCTCTGATTCCATCTGAGCTCACAGTTCCCGTATGATTCTGATGTATGTTAAAGTCTCAGAACCACTGGTCTAGGAAGATCCTTTTCTCTCTTCTTTATGAGCTTCCCTTTTTGAGAAGCTCAGGCAGTGGTCTTGTAGAAGTCCCCACATACCCTCTGCCTGGTGATTTCTCTGTGGTGGTCGGTAACTCATTCCTCCTTCTTCCATGTTCCTGGGGGGTAGAGGTTAGATCTTAAGGCATGATTAGAATTGAGTATTTGGTTAAGATGACATGACGGGTGAGGCTGTGTCCTTCATCTTGAGTCCGGTCAGGAGGCCAGTGTCCAAGTGTTCCCAATTAGCGATTCTGGGCTTGATCACTGATTATAAAGCGACAATAGCCGATTTTTCTCCACGATGGAGATTTTGAGGGGTGGATGGTGTTTAAAGGAGGGTGGAGGGTGGTTCTTTGGTACTGTGCCAGCATGCAGTTCCTCATCAACCTTCGCTCTGATGGTTTTATTCTACATGTGGGTACACTGTGCTATTTGTGTCTGGTCTCATTTGTGTAGTTCATACCTCCCATCTCCCTTCTAATTCTTTTGTCTGCTCCATCAGTTATCAAGAGAGATGAGTTAAATTATCCAACTTTAGGCATTCATTTATTTATTTGGGCACAGTAAGCTCTGTGCCCAATATGGGGCTTGAACTCCTGACCCTGAGATCAAGAGTCACATGCTCTACCCACTGAGCCAGCTGGGTGCCCTGTCATTCCTTTACTTTTGGCCTGTGTCCTAATGTTTAAACTATGTCGCTTGTAAATGGCACATAGTTGTTGTTTCTATCTAGTCTGATGGGGTTTGTTTTTTAATAGTAAATTTTATTTCATTTTCTTTTTATTTTTTTTTTAAGATTTTATTATTTATTTGAGAGAAAGAGTGAGTGAGAAAGAGACAGAGAGTATGAGTGAGTGTGCAAGCCACGGAAGATGCAGAGGGAGAGAGATCCTGATGCAGGCTTGATCCCGAGACCCTGTGATTGTGACCTGAGCTGAAGGCAGATGCTTAATCAACTGAGCTACTCAGGGATACTGGGTTTATTGCATTTTCATTTAATGCATTGCTACTATGGTTGAGTTATGATCTTTGGCCTTTTTTTCCTCCTTTTTTCATGTTTCCTTTTGGATGACTTAAGCATTTTTTATTCCATTTCTTTCTCCATTAGAATGTCAATAATTCATTTTTATTTTTAAGTGCTGACTTTTGACATGCTTCAAAGTGTTATTGGAATGGAAGTGGCATAGTGGGAAGAGGGGCTTGGAGGGTCTCCCGGTGCAGCGCCTGACCCCACTGTGATGGGCATTTCCAATGGGGTCCAGGATCTGGCCCAAAGCCTAATGGGCTTGAAAGCCAGATCTTGTTGGCCCTTACCTCATCCTGGGGCTTGAGTGCCACCCATTCCCACAGATTATCCCTAGATGGACACGAAGAGCCAGAAGGCCAGCTGATCCATTTATCATGAGAACTGTGCTCTGGCAGTGAGTTTGGGCAGCCCACCTCTCCCTGACGCCTGCACGTTCCTAGAAGCTTGCTGTGATCAGATGGGTAGTGGATGAACATGGACAAGGGGAGCCGGTTAGATCTGAATGGACATTGAATGATCTCCATCTCTGATGCCAGCTAAGTTGGACCCCACGGCCTTTGGGGCAGGCCTGACATGCAGATCAAGCAGACCAGACACCTCTGGCCAGTGCCTGGGTGGACACCACCAGGGTCTGCTTCAGACTCTTCTCTTCAGCCCCTTCCTGGGGAAATACTAGCCCCCTTAATACTCAGTCCCTCTGCTCTGCCACCCTGCTGGAAATTTGCTGCCAGGGGGCTATCGGACATCCTCATGTCTGAGTTTTTCTGGGAGCTACATCAAGCCCTGTCTTTGTCTTGCACTCCTGTGACACTACCTTAACAGTAGCGTCTGTTGGGGGTCGGGGGAGGGGTGAGGAGTGTGAGATTGGGGAGAGAGACAGCTCAAGAGTTGCAATTAAAAACATCAAAAAAAAAAAAAAACATCAAAAAGGCGGCGCCTGGGTGGCTCAGTGGTTGAGTGTCTGCCTTTGGTTCAGGTCTTGATCTTATGGGATCAGAGCCCCAGGCTCTCTGCTCAGCAGGGAGTTTGCCTCTCCCTCTCTCTCTCCCTCTGCCCCTCCCCCCTGCTCCTTCAAATCACTCTCTCTCTCTCTCTCTCTCTATCAAATAAATAAAATCTTTAAAAATAAATAAAATTTAAAAATAAAAACATCAAAAAGAAGAGCATGTGGGCTTCCCCGCCACTTCCACAGTGGTGGCGCGTGCACTAGCAGGGCCTCCTTATCTGAGTGCCTTTGCTCTTATGCAAATGGCATGGGAGTCCTTGAGAAACACCAGCGTTACTTTCTCTTTCTCTTCTGTTCAGTGCCAGCCTGAGGGGCCCATCCAGGACTAAACCACGTCTGCCCGAGGGCCTCCCTTCTCCCATCTGTAAAACTGGGTGACTAAGTACTTCCCTGCAGGGGCCAGGGAAGGAAGTTCACTGCAGAGCTCCCAGCCACTCTCTGATCTTGCCCCTGGGGATGAGAGCACAGCAGTCTGTTCTGTCTTCTTGAATCGGCCTCCTCAGTCAGAGTGGATGCTTGGGCTTTCATCTTACTGTAAGTCGTCCATCCCCAGGGCTGGCCAGGACAGGAGATAAATGAACTCTGATGGCTTGGTGACCTGGTGCTCCTGTGTCTACCCTTGACCCTGTTGGGGAGGAGCCGGGGCCTTGTATCTGAGCCATGGTTACTTCTGTTCAGAAGTCGAGGCTTAGGCACCAGCCTCCTTGCGTGGAAACTTACCTCCCCCTTTCTTCCCACCCTCACCCCTTGACTGGCATCTGAGCAACCCTTTGTTGAACCAGAACCCTATCAGCCACCGATGAGCACCGACCTCCTGCCTGCAGAGCAAGGCCTGGCTTTGGTGCAGGAGTCGGCCGCCACAAACAGGAGGTGGGTACAGCCTGGATTGCTTACTGATCTCCGCTGCTGCCGTGCCTGGATGGGTGCTGGAGCTGCAGTGGCGGGTTGGGGGATCCCAGCCCCAGGTAAGCCCATCCTCTCTCTCTGGACCTGGGGGCACTGGCATCCACAAGTCAGCCCCTTAGTCTTCTGCTACCCGTGGGGAAGACCCAGCAAGGCCTTGAGCAGGCCTGTTGTCACTCTTCCTGAGCAGAGGGCTGGCTGGGCTTATGATGAGGGATTTCATCCCCAGCCCCACCACACACCCATCTCACCCCCTAGCCTGCTCAGCCTCACCCAGACAGCATCCTGGCTTCTCTCCTGCCCCAGGCTTGGTGTGTGCCCACCCCCCACCCCTCCCACCCAGTACCTTCCCTGCAGTGGGGTTCCACGTGTGCCTGCTGGTGCCTGGCTGCGAGGGAAGCTGGGATGTGCCCGTTCAAGCTATTTTTACCCAGCCCTGTCCCCACAGAGCTGTTCTTTGGCTCTGAGTTACTGCCTGGGAAGTGGAGCCACTGCCAGGCCTGGGGGTGGATGAGCCAGAGCCTCAGAGCCTGCTGGACTCCCTTGCCCAGGCAGTCTCATCCTAACACTTATTAGATGGCCCTGGTGGGGAGAAAAGAGGCACCTGCATCTCTGGAACTTGCAAACTTCAGGCTTCCAGAAGCTCAACCCACCCAACCTCCACCTGATGTGTCACTGGGGGTCAAAGGGATAGGGTCCCGGGGCCTGGATAGAGGCCACTGGGCCTAGAGACACCCCTGGTTGTCTTCTCTCAACAGTGAAGACAATAATAGCTCAGATTTATTGACCATTTTCTATGTGTGCTTAGAATGTGTACGAACTTGTTTCCTGGTGACATTTAACTCCCTTCTGCAGATGGGGAAACTGAGGCATGGGGGATCCAGTAAACCTAAAGTTGCAAAGCTGAGTGGTGGAGCTGGGATTTGAACCCAGTCAGTCCATCTCCAGAGCTTGCTCTCAACACAGCTCTGCCCCACCTCCTCTCTGCCATGTTCCCAGCATCTGTGAGGTGTGAGGCCCTGTTCTATGTAGGTTCTCTGTGGCAGTCTTGCCAGTGGGTATTTCCATCCCTGTTTTTAGATGAAGCCTAGAGGTTGAACAACTCCTCCAGGGTTGCATGGTGGCCTGTGAGCAAGCCAGATGGGCACCTGGGCCTCGGGGTTGCCACAGTGGGCTCCTCCCAGCTCCCCGTTCTGCGGGGTAGTTTGCTTCCACAGATACCTGCCAATCACCTGCCATGTGCTCCCCACAGTGCCGACTGTTGGGGTTTCAGATGCAGACATCTCCAGGGTTACCCCTTTAGGGTGGTCCTCCTCCCCCTTCTCCTCCTCCTCCTCGTCCTTCTTCTTCTTCTTCTTCTTTTTTAAGATTTTATTTATTTATTTATTTGAGACACAGAGAAAGAGACATAGGCAAAGGGAGAAGCAGGCTTCTCAAGGGGAGCCCAGTGCAGGACTTCATCCCTGGACCCGGGATCACGCCCTGAACCAAAGGCAGGTGCTCAACCACTGAGCCATCCAGGCGCCCCTAGGGTATTCCTTCTCTCAGGGAATGTGCAAGTGGGGTGCCTTGGAGTCCGTGCTCTCGCTGCCATGAAAATGAAATAGGTGGTATGTGTGACTTGGAGGTGGCATCCCACTAGGGCCAGGTGATGGGGAGGACCAAATAAAGTCATCGTGTCTGAACCCTGCCACACCCCCTCTGGGCATGTGGACAGAGGGACATGGTTGGCCCCTCTGATATTGGGATGCCCTCTCCTACCATGGGTATTTCTTTTTTTTTTTTAACCAGCTTTTGAATTCAGCTTGTGCCAGCTTCCTACAGAGGAAGGGTGACTGTGGAGCCCGCTGGTGGGTAAAGGCACTCTCACTGGAGAGGTGCTCCCACAGGCAGGCTGTGTGCCTCTGGGCTCCCTCTTCTAGCCAGGGCCAGCTGCATCCAGTCCAGCTGGAGACAGGGTAGGGGTGAGGAGAGGGGACACTGGTGATACAGGCCTGCCCTGCCAGAGTAGCTGGATAGGGCCTGTTTTCTCAACCTCAGCCCTCGATCTCTCTAGAAAACCTTGGTCTTGGATACTTCCCCAGGCCCAGCCTCTTGAGGAGGGCATACTTCCTAGTCTCCAAACCAATGAATAGTAGCCTTCTAGCACCTTCCAGCAGCTGCCGTGCTTTGCCTCCCTTCCTGAGGTGTTTGGGATCAGAGCAGGCCATCCTCACTTCCACAGCACCCCTCCCAGGCCTGGTGCTATGCCCTTCCCTTTACCAGAGGGCCCAGAAGAATGGAGCAGGGATAGCAGGGCCACTTCTCTCCAGGACAAATGCCAAACCAGTACTGTCCCAGGCCAACCAGGGCATATAGTTACTTACAGCTGTTTTGATATTATTTGAATTTAGGGGGAAAACTACTAAAAATGGTTTTGAAGTTATAAAAATTTTAACTTGCTTTGGGTAAACAACAGTGTGTTGAATGGAAAGATGTTAATGTGGGAAGGCAGCTGATCTTAAGAGAAAAGGCTGTATGTTGAGAGTGAGTGTGTGTGTGTGTGTGTGTGTGTGTGTGTGTGTGTGTGTGTAGCAAGGGGGCGGTGCATGTCCAGAGCCTGGCTCTACGTGTGCGCAGGGCGCTGGGTAGCAGGGAAGTTCCAGGCCAGTCCCTGCCCACCCTGAGCCCCATCTTCCCCACATGTCAGACTAGGACTGTGACTCCTTCATCGCTGCCCCATACACGTCTTCTGGCTCTCCCGGGGCTGGTGTCAGAGCTGGATGGGGATATGTGTGGGAGACAGACCGGCTGCTGTGACAATCATGAAGGACCAGGCACATGTGGACTCTGCTCAGTCAGAGCCATGGCTGAACCAGGCCATTCTTTTCTTTTGGTCCAGCTGTCAGAAGTGGGTATGTTGCTCTGGGGCATCAGGTGAGATGGGGTCATGGTCCCCACCTGCATATAGTGAGTTGGGTGTCTCTGGGCATCATGCCCGGCAAAAACTGGGCCTCTATGTCTCAGTCTCCAAGGAGACAAACATGAATCAGACACAGCCCAGGCCGGACACCCGGGGAGCATGGTTACTGGTCGCTCCTTGGTGCCCTGCTTGCCTCCTGCAAACTTGTAGGTGGGGGTGGGCAGCAGCCTCCTCAGGACCCCGTGCTGGCCAAGCTTTGAGGAGAGCGTAGGAACTGGTGGCTCACGGTCCAGTCCCACCCTGCCACCAACTCCCGTGTAGCCCCAGGCAAGTCACCTCACCTACGGGGTGCGGGGGTGGGGGGAAGGAGACCCAACTGATGGGGCTTTGAGAACCCGAAGTGGCCAAGGACTCCTATAAGCCACAAGGCGGGCATTCCTAGCAAGTGCTAGCCCTGCCCTTGTGGCTGAGAAGGCAAAAAGCTTGCAGAGGAAGGAACAGAGCACATGCGTTGCCCGGCCAGGTGCCCTGCTCTCCTGGGTGGGCTGTCTCCCTCCTGCCTGGTTTCTCCAGGGTCCGCGCACTGGCCCGGGCAGCTTCCCGGTGCGGGTGGGAAGCGGGCAGCAGGGACAGAATGCCCAGGCTTCATACTTCCTAATATGTTCCTGTGATGCACAATCTTCTCGTTGTCACCATGAGATTGAAAATCCCATGAAGTGTGGGTCGCATCACTGATAAATGGAACCAAGCAGGGGGCGGGTGGAGGTAGGTGGCCCTCCGCCTGCTGGCCAGGCTTCTGGCGGGCTACTTTCTGAGCCTCGATTCCCTGGTTCATTAACTGGGGAGAAGGATCGCTGTTCTGAAGCGGTCGTAAGCCCGGAGAAGATTCTGCACGGACTCTCAGCTCTGTCTCCAGAACTGGGCGGCTGCTCCGTTAACGTTGGTTTTGCGTTGTTTCTCCTGGGCTGCAGCTTCGGGCTTGCAGAGGAAGAGCTTGCCCAGGGTGCAGGGTCCTGTGAGGTTGGGAGCCATGTGGGGCGGATGAGCGGCCTCGAGGTGGAAAGCGCTGTGCGAACACTGGGAGTGGTTTTAATTACCCGGCCCCTGGGCCTCAAGTCGGGGCGCCTGGCTGCCTGGTGCCGACTTGCCAATCCAGCCAGCGCTCGGCCGAGTCGTGGCACGGCAGGAGCCAAGCCCACTAACTGCCAGGAAGTCTTGGTGGGGAGGGAGCCCCAGGAGGGCTGCCTGCCCCCCACGAGCAGCGGGGACTGCACCCTTCCAGGTGGGCCCAGCCAGGCCTGTCGCTGACCACCTTCCCTGGATGTCCCTGGTCCGGTCCTTGTCTGAGGTGCCTGGAGGCTCTTCACAGGCTTTGTTCTGTTGCCCGTCTTGCAGTCCTGGGGCTGCAGGAACCCCCTGTCGTGGAAGGCTCTACTAGCCCTCGCCAGGGAGCACCCCAAAGAGCCTGGGGAAAGGCTTCTCATCTTGGACAGGTGCAGGTGGAAGCCCCAAGAAGTGGTTTGTCAGGAGCTGCCTCTCAGACGAGGTAAACTCTGAATAAGGCCAGAGCCCTTAACCTGTCAGGTGGTCTCAGCAAAAAGGCCAAGCAAACATTTGTCCCGAACTGACATTGTGGTGGGCCATGTGCTGGGCACTGGGGACCCACCCCAAGCTCAGAATCGAAGGACCTCGTGTCCTCCTCTCCAGCATGGCTGTGAGGGGCACAGCAGACTGTCCCTCCCGGGCTGGCACCGTGTCTTGTGGCCAGGATTGATTGGTTGAGGTCCTCCCCGGAGACTCCGTGATCCCGTTAGTCC
The DNA here is from genome assembly GCF_011100685.1 of Canis lupus familiaris. Classification (NCBI taxonomy): domain Eukaryota; kingdom Metazoa; phylum Chordata; class Mammalia; order Carnivora; family Canidae; genus Canis; species Canis lupus. The sequence goes on along the minus strand of NC_049230.1, from coordinate 41,329,396 downwards.
ATCGTCCCTCTCAACTTACCGAGGAGGGAACTGCGGTTCACAGAGGTTATTTGACATGCCTCGAATCACGGAGGGAGATTCTGTGCTAGGGGATATCCCCATACCCTGCTGCATCCAGCTCTGCTCTGTCGGGGTCGTCATTCCTGGTGGCCATCTGTTACGGCTCTGCCCTTAGCTCAGTCACGGAGCCATTCGGCTGCCTGTGCAGACTGTGACGCAGACCCTGACAAGCTGTCCAGGTGCCTTGAGCGACATAGCTGGCCTGCCTGTGGCCCTTCTCCATGGATGGCTGTCCCAGGGTTCTGGCTATGTGAGGCTCTCATGAGACAGTCATTGTGAGAGATCCAAGACAGGTCACCTGCCAGGTATTGTTACCCTCAAGGTCCTGGGGTCTGGGTTCCCCTGCTCCCCAATCCCTGCTGACATCCTTGAAGTCTGATGAGATGTGCTAAGCCCCGGGGACCCAGCCCCACTCATGGGGTGCCTCTCTGTCTTTCCCAGGGAAGCGAGGTGCCAGGACTTACCTTCGCTGATGGCGAGCTCCTCCCCAGGGGCCCCGGCTTCTTCCCCGAGGACGAGGAGGAGGCTATGACACTGGCCCCCGCTGAAGGCCCCCCAGAGTCAGACACGGACAGCCCGATGGAGAGCACCCAGAGCCTGGAGGGATCGCTTGCCGAAGAGAAGGATGGAGGGCTCGGGGGCCTGTTCCTGCCAGAAGACAAGTGAGTTAAAACTAGTCTGGAGCGCCACATATCAGAAAGTGATGGTCATGGCCACCCCAGAGATTTGGAGAGGGTGGGAGAGGGGGTGTCAGTTTGACCATATGAAATTGTCAATTTTTAATCATTTTTTTGACCTTAAAAATATAATTTCCTATACATTTTCTCAGTGCAGGGCTTCTCAGACTCCAGGGCCTCTGGGAGTCCAGCTGTTCTCAGTGGGAGCAGTCTGTGAGTGATACTACGACCAGCCACCAAGGACAGCTGGTCAGGGACCACAGACCTGTTGACCCTCTGGCTCACCATTTTGCCACTTGGTCATTCACATTGTGTTTTGGGGACCCATCACCAAGAGGCACCCAGCAGGGCTGGCTTGTAGTAAAATGTGTAGGAGAAAGAGCTGAGGGGTATGATGAATTCTACCCAAGGCTCTAAGGAACTGAGGACAAATAAGTAAGTTTAAAAACGAAACAAAACACAGGGTGGAGGTACCAGGAGGGTCCTCTCTTGTGCCCTATCATCAACACTCTGATTTTCAGATAGAGACTGGGAACCCTCAAGGGCACAGTTTGAGAATTACTGCCTTAACTGGTTCCCTGCTTCTTGCCACCTGGCCCGGTGGCCCAGCTGGGAGTGTGGAGGCTTAGTAGTTCAGAAAAACCATCATTTATGAGTGACACCATGCAGACATGACCTCACGACAACTAAAGGGAAGATCTGTTTTGGCAGGTGATGAGCTATGCTTCCTTCTCAGGCTGCAGGCCGGGTCAGCCAGCCCCTGATACGGTCACAGGTCATACCGCAGGGGCCCCCGAGAGAGGCCTAGGCTCTCTGACCCACATTCTTTGTAGAGAGGCTTTTCTGGACTAGAAGTCCCCTCTGTAAATCAGGAGAAGCGCCTCCTCACCTGGCAGCTCGCTGTTATTTATTTTAAGACTTAATTTCTTATTAGAGTCCCAGCCAATTAAACAGAATGTGAGAAAGGTAGAAAAGTGGGGAGGATGGAGGGGAATAACCAACCTACTGTAATCCCACCACCCAGACCCCAGCCCTGCCACCACGGAAATATTTTCATGCCCTACTTTTCTTATCCTGTAGACCCCTTTTACTTTCTATAACTTAAGTTTTCACATGTAACTTTTAATTCGTACTAATTTTCCCATAGGATTGCTAGTATTTTTTTTTACAGACCTTTCAACATTTCGATAATCCATAATTTGATCATTTTATTTCCTAATCCATGTTATAATTTTGCAACTGTAATTTGATCACTCAATTTGCTAGTATTAGCAATGTAGAATATATAATCTTATATACATAAGTTATTATGATTTATGGTGAGTTAATGCAGGGAAACCATTAGGTGCTAAGCGGTGCTTTGCTGCTCTAGAGAATCATTGGTTTGGATATCTCTCGTGTAGGAACCGTTTCTGTGGCAAAAGGTTTCCCTTAGGATGAGGTCCCCAAAGTGTACTCACCAGGTCAGGAAGCACAAACTCAACTAGGCTTCTGATCTCTGGCACCGACTGACCTCCAGGAAGGCTGGCTGGTCTCGCCAGTACAAGCTGTGAACGAGGCTGCATTAACGGCCGCCTTCTCTCCTCCTCTGACACCCAGGTCCCTGGGCCACGCTCCATCCATGACCACGTCAGACCTCTCCACACACTCCACCACCTCGCTTATCAGCAACGAGGAGCAGTTTGAAGACTATGGGGAGGGGGACGATGTGGACTGTGCCCCCAGCAGCCCCTGCCCCGATGACGAGACCAGGACCAATGTCTACTCAGACCTGGGATCTTCAGTGTCTTCCAGGTGGCCCCGTGGTCTTGAATGGCATTTGGGGTACAAGGAAAAGTGGTGGAACCAACCGAAGCTCATCCTGGGGTGGGGGTTCAGAGGGCGGAGTCCTCAGCTACATGGGTTCTGCTCCAGGGGTTTGGGGGCGCTGCCTCGGCACTCTGGTCGGGGTCTAAAATTTTTTATCTCTCCTCCTATCTTGAGGAAGAATCAGAATTAACCCACGTGGGGGGCTGCAGACTCTGGGGTCTTCATTGTCTTGCTCCCTAGCACCTTGGTGTTGAAGGGTCCTTCCAGGTGACCTACAGACCTAGTCATGACTTACTCTGCCATTAGTTTTCAGCTGCTGTATCTGTGAAATGGGTACTGTTCATTGGCTTATTCTCTGAGGGTTTTGAGGGAGGGAAGATCTGTTGCTGTGTTTCTACTTCATCTGCCCCTAAATGCACGTACAAAAGGTTCACGTGTATTGCAGAATCTTGTAAAACAAGCTCAGCAGGATGGAGTAGGGCACCAGACTGGAGAGCAGGAGGTGATTTCTTTCTCTCTCCTCAATCAGTGCGGGGCAGACCCCAAGGAAAATGCGGCACACCTACAACAGTGAATTGCTGGATGTTTACTGCTCTCAGTGTTGCAAGAAAATCAACCTGCTGAATGACTTGGAAGCCCGGCTGAAAAACCTGAAGGCCAACAGGTGAGTCCCCAGGACCCAGCAGAGGGATGGGAGACCAGGGCTAGGTGGGGCAGGGGGTACCCAGAAGAGGAAGCTGCAGGCGAGGTGGCCCCACTCTGTCGTGGCAAGTGAGAGCACTGTCAGAGTGGGATTGATCCCGGGGAGCTTGCATTTTTCTGCATTGGGAAAATCAAGGTGCTTCTACTCAGGGCCAAGCTGATTACTTGGGGCTTCTACTCAGGGCCCACCTGCAGTGGGTGGGACAAAGCTCCATGGTGTACTCAGGTCTCTTGCAGCCACAGCAGAGTAAGGAGTGTACTGGAGCCCCCTCTGTTCAATGACTGTCCTCTCTCTCTCTCTCTCTCTAGCCCTAACCGGAAGATCTCTAGCACAGCCTTCGGACGGTAAGGCACCCCCTTGGGGGAATGAAGAATCCCACAAGTGCAGGCAGAGCAGCCAGATGAGGTCTACTTCTGAAAAAGAAGTGCCAGGAGCAGTTGGCCTCGCCCAAGCCCCTGGCTGTTTCAGCTTCAGGCAGGCACACCTGGGACACCCAGGGAGACACAGCCCATCTCATGGCTGTGGGGCGGCTCCCTGCTCTCTGGGACTAGCAGCTGTACCAGTGCCTCCCGGGGTTCCTGCTGACTGAGGTTGGGCACGAGGGTGCCCCATTAGAGCTGGTCACTTGGCTCCAGGTTATATCCTGCACAGCTCACTTCCAAGGATCCCACCCTGGATCTCAGGATCCAGCTTCTCCTGTAGGCTGGCCTAGGTCTATGCCCTGGGCCCTGGGAGCTGCTGGCAAGTGCCCAGGCCCTGGCTCAGGAGCAGAACTGGGACAGGACAGCCCGTTGGCAGACACATGGCTGCTGCCTGGCAGGGAGCAGGAAGTGGGAGCCTCTGGAGAATGGTAGCTGGGTTTTGCCTCTAGCAAGAGTTCCCTCGGCCAATGTTGGCCTGTTTGTAGACCCACCCAGCCGGCTGCCCTGCTGAGTCTGGGTGGGCCTCCTTCTCTCTGCCCCTTCCCAGGGTCCCCAGAGATGCAGGAGGAGCTGGTTTGCTGGAGGGGATTGAGTCTTGCTGGGAGGCCTCGAGAGGACCCTCTGCCAGCACTGTGGGGCCAGTCTGTCTTCACTGGGCAGGTTTACAGCTGGAGGGAGGTGGTCGGGGGGTTCATGTGCCCGCTCTGGTCACTGGGTAGTTACTGGCTAGAACACTGGCATGAAGAGGGGTACTGAGCAGCAAGGCAGAGCCGTGATGGATTTGCCATATCTGCCTGGAGGGGTATAGCAGCCCATCTACCATCCTGAACCAGATGATCTCTTAAGTTCAGAGGTCAGGCAACTCTCCTCCCCTGACTGGGTGAGGACAGCCTCCATGGCTGGGTTCCTAGTCCCCTGTCAGTGCATAGCCTGCTCTGGATCCCAATTCCCAGAGGCCGGCCTCTATAGCCCTCCACCCCCCTCAACCCCTTTCAGGCAGCTCATGCATAGCAGCAACTTCAGTAGCAGCGATGGTAGCACCGAGGACCTGTTCCGAGACAGCATTGACTCTTGTGACAATGACATCACCGAGAAGGTGGGTCCTGGCTGGGCAGAGGTGGGGCTTGATGGGTACATGCCCCTGGAGGTGGTGGGGAGTGTTCCAGCAGCTGTCTGGGGACCTGGGAGACGGAGACCGTCTTTGTCCCAGGAAGTGGGGATGGGTGGCCCTTATAATGTGAGCACACACACCCCTGCCCTTACCACCCTTCATGCACAGACACTTGGAGGGCCTGGCCGTCCGTTCCACAGTTTCTGCTTCTCTGTCCTGTGAGCTCAGAGGCCCCTTGACCCCCACCCCCACCTCTGCCTCCTGCTTGCAGGTGAGCTTCCTGGAAAAAAAGGTGACTGAACTAGAGAATGACAGCCTGACCAACGGAGACCTGAAAAGCAAACTGAAGCAGGAGAACACGCAGCTGGTGCACAGGTTGGGGCTGGGGGGGCTGGCTCGGCGGGGGTGGGGTGGAAGTTGGGGGAGAGCCTGGCTGTGACTGGGGAACAGATGGCAGTCTCTGTTGTAAGGGCCCCTGAGAAAAGCAGGGCGTGGTCACCTACACGTCTTGCCCCTCCTCTCTAGATGCTGGGATGCATCAGCCCCTTGCTACATGGCCCTGCCCATGCAGGATGGCAGGGGGAACTGGTCTCTGGGAACTCAGAAATGGGTTGGAGCTTGACCTTGACCTCCAGGTCTGCAGCACCAGGGCAAGCCTAAAGGCAGGAGTCCCCTATTTCTCTGACTGACAATGATGATAGTCTGACCCCCCTTCTGGGGACAAGCTCTGTAGAGGGAGAGGCTGATGTGAGTCAGGGATTTGCACCTCTGCTAGTGAAAGGGTCCAGGCATTGCTGCCCCTCATTCTGACAGAGGCCCACTGACCACGACTGTGGTGAGGTAGTGTATGTAGAGTGTAGAGGTCCTCACGGGTTGGCATGAAACTCAGTAAACTGATCCCCACCCAGGGTCTGGTCCTCAACGTTATAGGGCCCAAGGATGGGTTCTGTTATGCACCCTAGAAAGTCAGCCTCCTGGAGGGACTATTACCTTGAAATGTGCCCTGGACTGATATGCCAGCTAGGCTGCTAGAAGGACCTGGCCCTTTCCTGGGTCTGGCACACTCTGGGTCACTATCCAAGGACTTGCCTGTTTCTGGAATCAAGGCTCCCATAGCTGAATTACTGGTCAGAGGGGTGGTGGCCAGGCAGGAGAGCAAAAGGAGAAGCCGAGGCCTGAGGACTGCTTCATGCAGCCATGGCAGGGCTTGCCATCCTTCCCTGTGCCTGGCCTGGGAATGCCACCTTCTCGGTGGAGCCCTGCTCCCCTCTGGACCAACCGCCAGGTCCTCCTGGCATGCTTGCCTGGTCCACCTCTCCTTCCATGCTGGGGTGTCCCTAATTCATCTGTTGGTGAAGCTGCTGACCTACAGGCCTGGCGAACATGCTGCCACTTCCCACAGCCCGGCTATTGCTGAGCCAGGGTCTCAGGGCTGAGGGGTCCCGTAGTTGCAGCCAGGGATAGGGCAGGAAGACACCACCCATGAGAGCTGGCCCTGGACTGGCGTGCGCACCCCTCTCCTCAGGGTGCATGAGCTGGAGGAGATGGTGAAAGATCAGGAGACCATGGCTGAGCAGGCCCTGGAGGAGGAGGCACGACGACACCGTGAAGCCTATAGCAAGCTGGAGAGAGAGAAGAGCACGGAGATCGAGCTGCTCAACACCAGGTGGGCCCCTGCCAGGGACGGCCTCCCCGCAGAGCCCTCTGCCCGCGGCTGCACCCTCCACTCCTGGTCCAGGCCTATGGGACAGGCACGGTCCATTGTATAGATGGAATGCTGAGCCCGGAGGAAAGCCCTCCGTTCTAACAGTTCTCCTCTTGATCCCTGAGCAGCTGAACACGTTTGCCAGGAAGTATATAACAGAATCATCGTAGTAGCATTGCTCATACTAGGTACACCTGGAAATAACACTCCTGTCTATCAACCAGAGAACAGGTGGAAGAACAGTGGGTCTAATGTCCAGGCTCGGGGCTCCCCCTGCTGTCAGATTCTCCCCAACCCTGAACACTTGGGTGTGTGGACCCTGGGTCCCCGGGACCAAGGTCAATGGAAAAGCAGGGCCTGGTTTCCTTTGGGCTTTTGGGCTGCAGGGATAGCTGTTGGAAGCTGAGGCTGGCAGAGAGAGGAGTATTGGCTTGGGAATCTGGGTTGGTCACCCTTCAGCTCCATGACTTTGGACCTACCGTGTCATTTCCTGGGCCCTACTTTCCCCATCTGTCATCCCTCCCTTCCTGCCCCATTGAGTGACTGTGAGGGCAGGTGAGATGCTGCATATCAGAGTAGTACGTACACGTAAAGACCATGAAAAAGTCCCAGGACTGCCCTCACTACAGGCCAGGAAGGCCACCCACAAGCTACCTCTCCCTGGCAGAGAGGACGGCTACCCCTGTGCTCCTGGGGAGCCCAGAGGGCAGTGGAGGTCAGGAGGCCATCGCTCCAGGAAGAAAGTGTTAAGTGCAAAGGAGAGGGAATGTTCTGTAGGAGTCAGTGGAGAAATGACCCTACACTATTCTGGTGCCACTGACAGCCCAGCTCCCCTGCCCTCCCCTCGGGTCACTTAAGGCGACCTGGGTACCTGGGCTGTGTCTCCTCATGGAATCCGTTAGGACAGCATCCTGTGAACACTAACACAGAGGATTATGACCACCAGAACCAGTCCCCGTGGGTGTCAGAGGTGGCTGCCGGGAGAGCCAAGCAAAGAGCCTGGGGGGAGATGCCAGGGAGAGAAAGCAAATATTGTCATTGGTTTACCAGTGTGAGTTCTAATAGGAGGGCCCAGCCACAGGAGCCACAGGAAGACTCTATTTAGCAGGAAAACCTCCCCTCTGTTGTTTGAGGCTCTAAGGATACGTGCAAAAAGAATCCCATGTTCTTATTCACAAATGAATGTTTCCTTTTATCAAAAACATAAGGATGGTGATTCATTGTTTTTACCATTTTGCCTCGGATGACAGGAAGCTCAAAGCTGTGTTACCATCTGGAACAACTATTCATATTCTCTTGGTCTCTCGCTCTCTGTTGCTTTCTGGCATCTTTCCTCCTCCAGGCAGCAGAGGATCGCTGCAGATTGTCTGTCTATTGTAAGATCACCTCCATTGCTGACATTTTTGTCTTTCTCCTTCCCCCGCAGAGTGCAGCAGCTAGAGGAGGAAAATGTGGAGCTCAGAACAACAGTGACCCGGCTCAAGGCACAGACAGAGAAGCTGGATGAGGTGAGAGCAGGTCGCGGCATCTCTCAGACTTGGATCTGGAGCTGAATCCACAGAGAGGCAGTGTTGTCCACAGAGACCCTTAGTTGCTAGTTTCTGGAATTCTAATATTATTGCCCTAGGGGCGCCTTGGTGGCTCAGTAGGTTAAGCATCTGCCTTTAGCTCAGGTCATGATCTTGGGGTCCTGGGATTGAGTCCTGCATCCAGCTCCTTGCTCAGCGGGCAGTCTGCTTCTCCCTCTGCTCCTGCAAGTTTTTTCTCTCTCTCAAATAAATAAATGAAATCATTTAAAAATTGCCTTAAGAACAAAAAGCAATAAAATATGAATAGTAATTTGTCTTCCTAGATTTCTGATTTTCCAAATTTTTCTTATTGTGAATATATTTTCTTATATAATGGAGGAAAACAATAATAAACCAAAGAGAAGGAGGTTAGCTTTCGTTTGGCTGCACCTGATTCAGGTTTCATCTGGCACCGCTGGAGGACTTCAGAGGCCTCACATCTTTTAGCCGTGATTCCCTAGAATCACAAGGGACCTGGCAGCTTCCTTAAGCAGTGACTCAGAGGGCCCCGTCCAGGGGGCTGGCTGGATTCCCAGCCCCACACCGGTCCTGGGGCAGGGTGAGCCTCTCTGGGAGCTCTCCTCCCTGACTCGGTGCCCCCGGTGCCCCCGCCTCCAGGAGCGGCAGCGCATGTCTGACCGGCTGGAGGACACGAGCCTGCGGCTCAAGGATGAGACGGATCTATACAAGCGCGTGATGGACAAGCTGCGGCAGAACCGCCTTGAGTTCCAGAAGGAGCGGGAGGCGACGCAGGAGGTGGGTCCCCGGGCTGGGCGGTCGGGGGTGGGGGCACCAGGGCTTCGTCCCGCAGCCCTGCTCCCCCAGCCGTCCCCCAGCCCGCCTCTCTCCCATGCAGCTCATCGAGGACCTGCGGAAGGAGCTGGAGCACCTGCAGATGTTCAAGCTGGACTGCGAGCGGCCGGGCAGGGGTCGCAGCTCGTCCTCTGGCCTGGGCGAGTTCAATACCAGGGCCCGCGAGGTGGAGCTGGAGCATGAGGTCAAGCGGCTCAAGCAGGTAGGCCTCGGAGCCTCGGGCCCCGCAGGACGGGTCTCTGAGGGGCCGGGGGCTGGAGCACCGCCCTCCCACACGCAGTCCCGTCTGCTCCCGTCTGCTCCCCTTGACCGGCCTGACCATCGGGGCTGCTCGGCCCTACCTCCCTGCTCGGCAAGATGGCCTGCTTGCCTCTAGGCCTCCAGGCCGTGTCTGCTGCGAGCCCCAGGGGCTCTCCTTGGAGGCCATGAGAAGAAATAGACACCACTCTGCTGTCCTAGGTGATGGGCTGGCGAATGAGACCCCACCCTGCCCAGCTGCACAGCGCTGTCTCGCTGTGTTGGGTTCTCCCAGAAGCAGATCCCGAGCCCAAGGTTCCATTTCAGATGGTTCCCAGGAGCACTTCCATGACTGGGGAGCAGGATCAGGAGGGGCAGAGACCAAGCGGGGCAGTGATGGCAAGTGGAGCCCCCACTCAGCCTAGCCTGACCCCAGGGGGGCAGGAAACTGCTGTATAGATTATACCCCCGAGCTGGCTTCACCAGCATCCCACAGCAGTCCTAAAACCCCGGCTCTTTCACATTCATGACAGGGCACCCAAAGTCCAAGGTTTGAGCAATTAGGAGACTTTGGGCAAAAGCTAGCCCATGGTGCTGGCACATGGGGTCTGGGCAGGGCACTGTGGGGCCACCCATACTCGGGGGCAAAACTGTCCCTGGAAAGAGTTCTCCCAGAGCAGGATCCTGAACCTAGGTACAGGAGGAGCCCAGAGCCAGCCTGCCAGCCCAGGGACCCCAGAGCATCACTTGTATGGAGCACTGGTGTTGGAAAAGGAGCCACCCAGTGGGTAGGGTCCCCACATGGGACTTCAGGAGCTCCTCTGCTGGCTCACCCACCCTCAAGGAGGAAGGGATGGCCAGGAGCCCTGCCCCTTCTGGAAAGTTAGTGCTCCTGAGTGGGCCTGTAACTCCTCCTCAGGTCCCCAGGACCTCCCGAGACCGAGGCCTTCCCCCTGAGCCTGGTAGAGGCCACATCATTTCTGGGTATCTTGAGCTAGCCAAGACTCACGCCTGAGGGGAGGGTCCTGGTTGGAGTCAGGAGACTGTGAATGCCAAGAAGTGGGTTCTGGTGGGTTCTGGACACTTCTTGGGGCTGACACTGCTTTTGTCCTGTTCCACAGGAGAATCATAAGCTGCGGGATCAGAATGATGACTTGAATGGACAGATCTTGAGCCTCAGCCTCTATGAAGCAAAGAACCTCTTTGCCACCCAGACCAAAGCCCAGTCTCTGGCTGCAGAAATAGACACAGCCTCTCGCGATGAGGTAACGTGCCCACCCGTTCTTGCTCTGGAGCTTGGCCCTTCCTCTGTGAGCCACTTCCTATCCCCATGTGCTGTGATGAGAAGCCCCAGGCTGCCCCAAGTGGAAAAAGCAGACCAGAGCCTGGTTCCTGAGAGTCCCCATCTGTAGCTCCCTGCAGCATGCTGAGCTGTGAGGGAACCTGGCTCTAGGTGGAGTTACATCGGCTCTGATTCCTTGCCTGTGCAGGGAGAAGCATGGGTTTGGGAACAGTGAAGTCTGAGTCTTAGCTCTGCCAGAAACATACCAAACGGCCAGTTGACCAATACGTTTCCATCAACCTCTCCTAGTATAGGAGAGGCTAGAACTCACCTTTCTCCAGCCCACAGGGGGAAAGGCACTAGCATTCTTGAGCACCTGCTTGTAGTATATCTTCTGACACCTCAAAGGCTTTCTGGACACTTCCATGTCACAGATTGGGAAACTAGGACACAGGTCACCCAGCCTGTGGAGAGAGGACCCAGGTCTCCAGAACCAAAGTCCATTCCTTCTTCCCCACCAGGGTGTGGTTATAAAAGATCAGGCCTCCAAAATACCCTGGTTACATTTTAACATGAATCCTAAGAAGTCCCCGAACCCCTTAGTCTGGGCTTGGGATGCAGAGCTAAGAGCTAATCCCTAGTCTCAAAGGGATCAAGCCTGGGGCCAGAGCCAGCTTTTTAGGGACATCCTAAAGGACACGTCAGGATGGACCTGTGCTGGGGGAGTGGCAGGGAGGGGTTAGGAAGGGGCCATTTCAGGTAGAGGAAACAGCTAGAGGTGGCCTGGAGTCCCAGCTTAAGGCCCTGGGACTTTGGATGTCATTTTTTTTTTTAAGATTTTATCTATCTATCTATCTATCTATCTATCTATCTATCTATCTATCTATCTATCTATTTATTTATGAGAGCCAGAGAGCCAGAGACACAGGCAGAGGGAGAAGCAGGCTCCCTGCAGGGAGCCCGATGCAGGACTCCATCCCAGGACCTGGGGATTATGGCCTGAGCCAAAGGCAGACACTCAACCACTGAGCCACCCAGGTGTCCCTGGAAGTCGTTCTTGACTGTAGATGTCTTTGGCCAGTGTTCTCAGCCTGTACCAAGTAATTGCTCACGCTTGGGTCACTCCACAGACCAATTCTGATCCCTGGGGGTGGGGCGTGGGCATCTGCAGAGGCCACACCTTTGGTGTGTATTCTTACTGCTTTTGCTTGTTTCTGGCCCCTGAGTGCTGAGGCTGGCCTTGGGGCTGCCTTGCCCAGAGTCTCCTTAGCCCCTCTGTCGTGGGGTACTGGGTCGCTGCTGAGTCTCTGACCTGCCTCTCCTGTTCCCTCCAGCTCATGGAAGCCCTAAAGGAACAGGAGGAGATCAACTTCCGGCTGAGGCAGTACATGGACAAGATTATCCTGGCCATCCTGGACCACAACCCCTCCATCCTTGAGATCAAACACTGAGATAAGGGCTGGCTGCGGCACGGCCTCAGGGACCCTCAGACCCCCAGACCTGCCTGAGGATGCGGCCCCAGCCGGGCCTCACACACACACCGGAAATGTATCTCTGGCCACCCTGTCCTGTGTGCCGGTGTGTATGCGGGGAAGCCGTGCACACAGCAAGGGCTGAACGTGGGGCCGTGGCCGTGGAGGACCTCTGTGCGGTCGCTATCCGTGCATTCTGTGGTTCCTGCGCAAGGACAGACAGTACTGGTGGTGGGAAGGACAGGGTCTGCTATCAGGAGCTGCTGTGATCACGAGAACTGGAAGATTGTGTTTCAGATACTGGATAAAAATGATTCTACCTCTGGGGATAAGGATTAAATCACACGCTAGTGAGACAGGCTCTTTCACCCCACCGCTGTTCCCTCTGGGAGTGGGAGCAGATTGATGATTTTTTCTAGGAGCTGGAATGCCCAACAGCTGCATCCTCCCCAACCTCTTCGGCCACCTCTGAAGCCTAGGTGCTCAGGCTCTGAAAGGAGGAAGGGGCCCTCCCAGAGCCCCTCCCAGGCTGGCAGCCCCCCGTGATGCTTGTGCTCTGTGTGTCCAAAGGACTCGGGCCTACAGAGGAGCTGGCGTGGGGCGACCTTCGTTCTAAGGGTTCTTGGCATTTTGAGAGTTCCCCATACACTTCCCCATCCCTACTTCACCTACCTCTTTCTGTTTGATTTTTAAGACCGTGAAAAATAAGCAGCACTTCACTTGGGTGTACGATGAAGGGATTAAAAGGAAGGAGACAGGCTGGGGGCCAAGGGTGTCTCAAGCAGCACGTATTGGCATTGGGCATCCAAAGACTTGCTTTTCAGGGAGGAGCGTGCTCCCATCCCTGTTCCGTCTCCTTCCCTCTGGCTGCATTTTCCCAGGAGCCCGCAGGTACTGGTGGGCTGGGAGTGGGCCCTGCTTTCCAACTCCCGTTCTCCACGTGGCCTGGGGACAGCAGGCCTCAGCCTAGGATTTTTGGATTCTGAGCTCTGGGCTTGGCTCAGCTGGATAGCAAGGTCCCCGCGTTCCAGCACCGTTCAAAAACACTCTTGCATTCCGATCTCTGCCAGGAGAGGGGTGCTGGCGAGAGACACAGTTGGGGTCAGACATTTTAGGGAAACCTTAGTCTTCCATCCTCCTGACATGTGCTGGAAAGGCACACTCTGGATTTTTAATGTGATCTTTTGTTCTAGGCAGCTGGGAGTAGATATGGTACTTTGAGTTTTACTTTGAGTTTGTCTCAGTTGTATATGGCTTGTCGTTCATTTCTTTAGTCCAAACATGTATGAACTACGTGTAGATAAATATGAATGGTCTTATATCTCCCCCCCACCCCCGCTGCAGTTTCGTGTTGTCTTCAGCAACTCTAGTGTAAAAAGGAAGGTTTAGGCATGTTGGGGAGGGGCATGGAAGGGTGTGCACAGAGAAGAGAGGACAGGAGAGGGTGAGAAGGGGCTTGGGGTCTTGGGTATGTATGTACCCTGTTCACAAAGGTAGGGATTGGCCAGGACCGATCTTCGTTCCATTCCACTCAACCTCTGCTTTTGTTGGCTTGTGTGATTTCTGCTTAAGCATATGTTTGGGATTTGTTCCATGCTACAGATAATGGGGCTGCCTTGGTCTGATCCAGGACTTTGGGGCCACCTACCCCAGGAAGACTAGGGCAAGGGATCAGTCTTCTAAGAGTCTCTCAAGCCCCTAGGATGCTGGTCCCCTTGGGCTCTTCCAGGGGTCTGAGGAGCAGCAGTAGAAAGAAGGCCAAGAGGAGTGGATTTCTTGAGAATATGCTAATAGTAGAGAATGGTACCGAATTGAAGGGAAAGAAGGACCTATCATGACTTGGCTTTGGTCTGGATTTTACTTTGGAAGGAGTCCTACAGAGGCCAGCCAGATCAAGGTCCTCAAGGTCCATGGGGGACTCGCCCCAGGGGTGAACATTTTATACATAAAACTTTATATGTCCTTTAGCTGCACTGGTATGGAATTCCAGAGAAGGTCCCAGAGGCCTGGGTTACACAGTCCCTATGTGGGAGGGAGTTTCTGCTTTGTTGCGGAAAAGGTGGGCTGACAATGTTTTGCTGCCTCCTTCCTGAAGGGGGCACCACAGGACCAGCCTCCCCCAGGAAGCCGGCATCTGAACCGCCCCAAGGGGACCTGGTGCTGTGCATGGGATCTCTGGAAGACCGCCGACTTTAAAATGAGGCCTGGGTTACATGGACTTTGTCTCAAGTTAAATCCAACTTTCTGGAGCCAAAATCATCTTCTAAAACCTAGGCTAACTGGCTTTTAAAGTGTCTTTAGCTGCCCTTCCATGCAGGAAAACAAGCCCCAACGGAGGCACATGGCCCCAGGGCCCCAGCCCCATGGCCCCAGCGCCCCAGCCCCATGGCCCCAGCAGGGGTTCCAGAGCGCCCTAACTGGGGGCAGGTGGGGCCGACCCCTCCCCCCCCCAGTGCTTCCCCCTCCTCTGCATGTTGTCCACGTGAAAGTTCTGCACTTGCCCCTCGGCCCGGGAGCCGCTGGGTTGGACACACGACGCCCAGCTCCCTGTGCATTCCGGCAAACGGAAGCCAACTCCCAGTAGAAGTTACGTTCCACGCAATGCTTGGGACACGCTCAAAATGGGGAGATTTTAAAATTCTGCCACCTGGGCCAAATCCCCAGAGGTTCTGATGCCAGTGGTGTGGGGGTGCGGCCCAGGTATTTGGAAAGGTTAAAGAGCTTCCCAGGTGATTATAATTTAACTGGGTGCCTGGGTAGGGGGGATGCGCTTTGTGTTTTGTTTTTGCTGAACCTGGCAACTCTACCAAGTAGGGATTCGTAGTGACTCTTCCGAGGTTTAGGGGGGTTTCGGGGGCACAGGAAGGGGGGTTCTGCAACAGACCCAATGTCTTACACAGCACTCGGCCATCCTTACATCCAACTGGAAGGCAGAGAAAATTTGCAGAATCAGTGAGTGAGCTTTGGTCAAGTCAGACAAATTATTTTTTGAGTTTTTCCCTTGTCAGAGGGAGATTGCTTTATTTTGACTTTATTTCTGACTTACTGCAAACCTCTTACAGAGCCCAAGAACCTCCCAAAGCACTTGGACCTGAAACAGTGGTTTTCAGCTTGGGCTGTGCATCGGGATAACCTGGGGAGGCTTGGGAACTGTGCTGACTGGGCCGAACCGCTGGCTGCCCGGCCCCAAGATTCCAATTTAATCAATGTGGGGGTAGCCCAGGCATCCAGATGTTCAGAGAGCTCCCCGGGTCATGCTGATGTGTAGCCCAAGGTTGAGACTGGAAGGTTGCTAGTCAGGGGTAGAGGAAATGGGTGGAACTGCCTGTCTGATTTGTAACCGAGGTTCTACCTTAACGGTGGGGTGTCAGTGGCTTTGAAGGGTAGTGAGAAGTGGGTGGATCCCTCACCCCGGATGGGAGGCCAGGTGCCTTCAGGAACTGGTGTATCCAGTTGTTCTCACCAGCCTGGGGGTTAGCCAACCTAAGTGGGCCTATTCTGGAGCCGGAGTAGAACAGAGTCAAGGGTCAGGGAGGGGTTGTCCCCCTGAAAGCAGCCCCAGAAACATTTACTTGCACGGCTGAGCAGGAGGGGACACTGGCTTTTTGGGTTTTGTCTCTGACTGGTTTTCAGGCTGGGTGGATGAGTATCACCCCCCGCTCCTCCACTGTTAGTAGCCAAACCAGCATCCCCCTCCATGTCCTGGAGGCTCCGGGCACTACTCTGCTGGCAAGTCTGGTTCCTGCCCCAGTCGGGTCCTGGTGGTCAGGAGGGCACAGTGTAGGTGTTTTTGTTTCAATGAGGAACTTAATAACCAGCAGGGGCCAGTGGGGCCTGGCGGCTCAGGAAGAAATTAAGCTCACTTTTTGTGCTCTTGGGTATGTGTGTTCAATGCATTAGCAGATTTAAACCCAAAAGCAGGGTAAGTTTCCTCAGCAGTTTCCATGCTGAGGAAAGGACTGTTCGGCTGGCAGATCCATAGCGACTCTTTTAAAAAGAGCTAAAGAGGGTTTTAGGTTGAGTGTCGGCATCCTCACTGGTGTTCCCCCTTTGGGACTAGGGCAGCCCTGTTAGGGTGATGCTTCAGGCTGATGGAGACAGATCGGCCTGCTGAGGGACCACGTACCCCCAGATGACAAGCAATTTCCTTCCCCCTGCTGACCTTAGGGACCTTCTGGGCCTGCCCTACCCATACAGCAGAACAGCTCTAAGGCCCTTCTGCCACTCTCTGCTGCCTACATGAGAAAATCAGCTGTCCTCTGGAAAGGTTTCTAAAAGTATAGACCCTGGTGAAGTGTGATGCTATAGGATGTCGGTACCCCTGTCTCATAGGCTCCTTCTCTGTCTCTGTGGCTGTAAGGGAGTGCTGTCTGCCCCGAGCAGGAGGGTGGCTGAGAATGGGATCCCAGGGCCACCCTGTGCAGGATGTGAGTGCTGTTGCCTGGGGTGGGGACTGGGCTTCCTGCCGGGCCCCTGGGTGGGGGTTGGGGGGACTGCACCTCCTGCCAGGCCCCTCTGCTTTGCTGTGCTGCACAGGCCGTGTTTTGTCCGCATGGTTTGGGGTCATTGTCCTTGTGCCTTTTTTCTTCCCTGTCTCCACTGTACAGGATTCTCCATGCCCCCCACTGCCCCTTTTCTATATCCTCTCGTTCACCCCGGTCCTCTCGGAGCCCCGTGAGTGTGTACATAGCGTCCCACTTGGTGTCCGCGTGCATCTAGCATGCCCTCCTCCATGCCGAGTGTGCTCCCAGGCCAGGCCTCCCAGCACGTTTATCCACTTGGAGAGGCTCTGCCTCCCGCTCCTCGCTCAGCCTCGCAGACTTGATAACTTTGTACAGAACTCTTTTCATTATGGTCTTAAGCTTGGAGGGCTCGGACCCACTTAGCCCCTCATCTAGCCTGCAGCTAGTTTAGAAGCCTTGCACACCAGAAAAGGGTAACTTTTGTGTCAAGCACCTTCTTCCACACACCTCTAACTGTATTGGGGTCAACATTTCTAGAAAGCAGAGTGCACCTTCCTAACCATGGGCCCCCGGGCTGGGCCGTGCAGGGTCTGCAGCAGCGCCCCAGACCCTAGAGCAGTGCGGCTCCCCGCACCTGGCACAGGGCTGCTTCAGGACCACCGCCATCCGGTGTCTTGAACAGCTTTGGACTCCAGGTGGGAAGAAAGAAGAGGCTGCTTGCATCCCATCGTTAACAACTGCCGAGCTCTTCCTCCTCCGCCCAAGGTGCTCAGACCCGAGTGCCATTAACTCCCGGACTGCTGACTGGCCTGCCCTGGGACCGGCGTTGTTGAGGACTCGCCTCGGCTCCCTTTGTCCCAGCTCTTCCTGCTGTCTTGGCTGGATCCCCCGGGGCCCAGATGGGATAAGCTGTGCGTGTGGCCTCCTGGCCAAGGGTTGGTGGGTTGGTTAGATGGCTTTGACTCCGTGGGATTCCACTTGAGTCTTCCCCTAGGAGCCTCCATCTGGAAGCAGGCTTAACTTTGGGGCTGGGGTGAGCCCTCCACCTCCAGGCTCTAGGGGATGGAGGGAGGGAGGGGGGAGGCCCAAAGCTGTGTCCCAGGGCCTCCAGCGCTCTGCCTCCTACCTGCTTCTAGCCAAAAAGGAGCAGGCTCTCAGAGGCAGACTCCTTCAGGAACTCTAATGTACAGACCAAGGTGTAAATAAACAGTTTGCTTTTCTTGCCTGACTTGATGATGAATTTCTGTGGCTGGGGGAGGGAGGGTAGAAGAGATGAGACCTGGTTCCAGGGCTCCTGGGGGACAGACAGTTGTCTCGAGGGCCTGGGTGGCTGGTGCTGTCCTCCAGGTGCAGGGCACAGCAGGGGGTCACCCCACAGACCCTCTTTTTAGCCAGCTGTCCCTAGGAGAGGAGCTGTGGGTCCCAGAAGCCCCCCTAACACCACCAGGTCACCTACAGGGCTGTGACATTCAGAAACTTTGTCTTTGCTCCAGCCATGTTCCCTTTCCCAGCAAGGACCACCCAGGGGTCTCAGCTTGCTCTGATCACTGTAATGGGGATCCACTGCCATCTTCCTCCATGTCTGCCACCCTGACTCCCCTGGGTCCCACTCCCAAGTCCTCCCCCTCAAACTTGGTTTCAGATCCACTTGATGGCACAAGTCCTGCAAAGCCCTAGAGCATCAAGGTGACGCCAGGTTGAGTGGCCCAGACCCCCAGATTTCTGCCCTCTCTCTGGGAGTCCAGGTGTGGGGAAGGGATTCACAGCTTCCCCAGGCCCAGCACCTAGAGATGGCCCAGACCCTCAGGACAGGCAGGACCAGGTCCCCCCACCCCCCACCAACTCAGTGGATTGATGTGGCCTTGCCCGGACATCACTTCGATGCTGGGAACTTGCTGTCCTGGATGTCTGTTCCCTCCAGCTTTCTAATGTGCCTTTTTCCTTCCTGACTTGAGTTGCCAGATCATGTGAATGAAAATACAGGATGCGCAATTTAATTCTGACTTTCAGATAATTTTTCAGTGTAAATATGTCCCACGCAAAACTTAAAGATTATTCATTGCCTATCTGAAATTCAAATTTAACTGGGCATCTTGCATTTTATCTGGCAACCCTATTCTCAACCCTTTCCAGGACCCTCCTGCTGCCACAGACAGGTTTCTCCAGGTCCGGAGCACTTGCCTTGTGCCCAGTTTCAGAAACATGTCTTCTTAGTTTGCCACTACTTTTTTTTGAGCCTGGTTCTGCCTTCCCCACCCAGCCATCCACAAGCAACCACTGGCCTCTCCAGGAGCTGCTAGCCCCCTCGTGGCTTTGTCTTCACACAGCCATCTTCTCTCTGTGTATCTCTGTCCAAATGTCACTGTTATACAGACACCAGACCTTGGATTAGGGTCCACCCTGACCCAGGATGACCTCGTCTTAACTTGCTTATATCTGCAAACATCCTATTTCCTAACAAGGCTACATTCACAGGTACCAGGGCTTAAGACTTCCACATCTTTTAGGGGGACACGATTCAACTCAGTTTGCCATTCTGGAGAGAGGTGGAAGCAAGCACTGCTGTGTGTGTAGGTCTTGCCCTCTGTGCAGGTACATTCCCTGCTCACCTGTCTTGGAGAGCCATTCCTGAGTCTTCGCGGTTTCAGACAACATCGTCCCTACGCCCCCTAGAGGTCACACAGTTCCTGCAAAGGGTTCATTGCCAGATCCCAAACTCACTAGGCCCTTACATTTAGAGCCTTTTATTTCTTTTTTTGTTTATTTTTAAAGATTTTATTTATTCACCAGCGAGAGAGAGAGAGCAAGAGCATGAGCAGGGGGGAGGGGCAGAGGGAAGGGGAGAAGCAGACTCCCGGCTGGGAGCCCAACTGGGGCTCCATCCCAGGACCTAGAGATCATGACCTGAGCTGAAGGCAGACATCCAACCATCTGAGCCACCCAGGAACCCCCAATTAGAGCCTTTTAGAGTGGTCTGGGCCCAGGCCAAAGTCTCCTGAATAGGTAAAAAAAATGCCTGGGTCTGAAATCACTCAACCAACCAATTTAATCTACTGAGCGCCACTGTGTGTGCCAAGGTCTGTGTTAGGCACTGGGGTTGGTACAGAAAAGACAGCAGAGGCTTATGTCCTCCTCAGGGAAGGAGAGCCACAGCTGACTCCAGGTGATGAGCAGCATTGTGGGAAAGCTCTGGGGGGCTGGCGGACTGCAGGAGCGAGGTGCAAGGAAATTGAGGTCAGTTGGGGATCAGGGACAGCTTTCCCGAGGAGGGGTTATTTCAGGGGAACCCTGGAGGACTGGAGGACCTCCAGGGGGAGGCTGCTAGAAAGCACAGCCCTTTCAGGGTACTCTGGCTTGGAGGGGGGACTGGTGAGGTGATGCAAAGCCTGGCGGGCCAAGGGCAGATCTCGTGTTCATCCGTGAAGCAATGGTTTCATCAGCGCCTAATAGATGCATGGTGTAAGGCTAGGTGCGGAGTTTTGACACTGAGCAAAACAGATCAGCTCCTCCCCCTCGTGGCACAGGCTGCCTCTGGAATGTGAGAATGGGAGGTTCTCAATCCTGGCTGCATATTTGAATAACCTGGGGGCGGGTGTGTGTGTGAAAACCTCCAGGATATAGGCCCCAGCCCAGCAGTTTGGAATCAGGTGGTAAGGGGCGGGCTGGACACGCGGGTTTTTCCAAAGCCCCTCGGGTGATTCTAGAGTGTAGGCGGGTGTGACCGTCACTGGTGTGTAATCCTCGCAGAGATCATTTGAGGAGTCCACCGAAGCCAGCAGGAGGCGGAGGCCAGGTGAGGGAGGCCGGGAGGACCCAGGGAGGGAACAGCAGGTGAAGAGGCCTAGTGGGTGGAGAGCAGGGCTGGAAGGATCTTAAGCCAGGGAGCGGCGCCGGGCTAGGCCGCAGCCTGAGAGGAGGGGAGAGAAGGCAGCGGGACTCAGGGAGGATCTGCGGCGTTTGTGGCTTGTTTGCTGAGTGGGATGAGGATTTGGAACTGCCAGTGGTCAGGGGTCCTCTGGGCAAGGGAGCCGGGCTTCTCACAGCCTTGCGGGGAGGGTCTACTCCAGCCCGCCTGTCTCCAGGAAACGACTAAGCTATTGGCGAAGGCGGGCAAAGCTACCCCCGCAGGCAGCTCCTGGCTTTCAGGCCCGCGAGGGGGTCCCCTGGGGGAGGGCGGGGGCGGGGGGCCCCGCAGGTGCAGCACCAGCCACTGCCGCCGACCCGGAGACCCGTGGCCGGCAGGGGGCGCTCGCTGCAGGACGAGGCGCGTTCTCCTTGGGTCAGGCCCCTGGCTGTGAGTCCTCGGATTCTCCAGCCCTGGGGAGGCGGGATTTGGCACCATCCCTCCCCTGTCACTGTGCCTAAGGCAGTGCGTGGCCCGCAGGAGGCAACGGCGAGGTAGTTCCTGTTGGCTTCCATGTACGTAGGCCTTACCCTGTGCCGGAGCTTGGTGTGCCCTGGGTCATTTGATCCTCAACCACCGCGGGGTGGGCGGCAGTGTTATCCCCATTTTACAGATGAGGAAACTGAGCCACTACAGGTGACCCAACTCGCTACAAGTCACCCAGGGTTCACACCCAGGCAACTGGTTAGGGGTACAGTCATCCCAAAGCAGGAGTCAGGACTAGCCCGAGGAGGTAGTTGCTCAGAGCAGGGAGGCGTCTCTTCAGGGAGAGGCTTCAGGGACAAAGGAGGACACGTGTGGAGCCCTGGACCCTGAGCCAGCTCTCCGTGAGCGGAGCAGCTCTGAGGAGCACTGTGGGAGGAGTGTGTGGGGGTGGGAAACTTGTATGCCCTAGGATGGTTGTTTCCCTGCAGCTCAGCCTGGCTAGCCAGGCTCTACCTCACAGTAGGCTGAGGGTCACAATTGCAAGCCCCCCCTGGGGCAAGGTTATGGCCAGGAAGGCCAGAGCCAGCTTCAAACCAGTCCTTCCAAAAGATAACCAAATGGCTGGGCTGGGGCTGTAGGAAGTTCCCCTCACTCTCCTGCCATCCCCAGTTTGGCCCTGGCTTTCACTCCAAGCTCTTTGACATTGGGTTCTGATTTGGGCTCCATTGCATTGATGTGGTCTCTGGGTTTAAAAAAAGGAAAAATGCTAGAGCTCCTGAAAGGCCCAAACTTAGAGGGTGAGGGTGCTGAAGTCTGAGCATGCTTTCTCCAGCCTGTTTGACGGCACTAAGCCCGGGGGAACCTGTGATCCTCAACCCCTGCATTCTAGCCCACCTGGCCCCTCTGCCCCACTTGGCTTTCCCAGTTTATCCAGTCCAGTAGGTCATCCCCAGACCAAGTGCTGGCATCGGTTGATCCCTGGCATTGTCTGGGCCAGACCTCGGTACTCTGGCTTGCAGTTGTGAGTAGGAGCATGTTCTGGGGGGCCAGGGGGGAGGAGTGCTGTGAATGTCAACTCCAGAGGCAGTCAGGGCCAGAAGGAGATGGAGAGAGGATCTAGTCTAACCTGTCCCAGTAGGGAGCCCCCAAGAGGAGTCTGATTTTTGAAGTTGGGCTGGAGACAAAGGACATCCACCTCCTACCCTCTGGCATCCTCTGTCGTATCCAGCCCCAGGACTGAGCACCAATCAGTGTTTATACCCAGAGTCACAGTCAGTGAATGACAGGGGTGGTAAAGTCTCCAAAGATAGCCACCAAGGATTTACTCCCTCCCAGGTGCAGGCCTCTCCCCTGCTGAGGGGTGGAGCTCACTTCCCCTCCTCCTGACTTTGGGCTGGCCCCGTGACTACTTTGATCAATAGGTAGAAAAATGCATCATTTGTGGTGGAAGTGATATCCTGGGACTTCTCAGCTCTGGCCCTAAAAGGCCATGAGGAAACTTCTGTCTTCTTCCTCCCAAGATGCATGCTCCTGGAGGCCCAGCTGCCACACTGAGGAAGCCCAAGCCACCACATGGTAAACGGAGGGCCCAACCCAATAGCCCCAGTGAAGTGCCCATCTCATAAGGGAGGCCATCCCAACACCTTGAGCCAACTACAGACTACGCACAACTGCCTGGCCAACCCCCAGAACCTGAAAAGGATCTTGTTTTAAGCCTCTATGTTTTGAGGTGGATAGCTACACAGCAACAGATGCGTGGAACAGCATGTCTTAGGGAGTTTGCTCTCCTGAGACCGCGCTCACAAGATCTGTCTTCCCCCAAAAGGAATCCACCCAAGCATCTTGAGGAATGACTTGGTCCGTAAGTCCTCTGACCTCACCCAGGTAGACATCTGACTCTGCAGGAGCCCCATGGAGAAGCCAGAGAGTCCGAGACCGTAGGCTCACGTTCCGGGAAAGAACAAGTCCCAAGGGCTGGAGGTGCAGAGTGGTGGTGCTAAGGCTCCTGCATGTTTGGGGGCTTCTGAGGTGGCTTGATTTTATTCAGCCCTTGATCCACCTGTGAGCCCTCCTGACTCCTTTAAAGTCCACAGCCACCTCGAAACATCTTGCTAAGAGTGAAAGCCCCACTGGGGTTCCTGGGTGGCTCAGTGAGTCAAGCATCTGACGTCCGCTCGGGTCACGATCCCAGCCAGTATCTAGTCCCCCATCAGGCTTCCCTGCTCAGTGGGGAGTCTGCTTCTCCCTCTGCTCATGTGCAGTCTCTTTCTCAAATAAATAAAATCTTTAAAAAAAAAAAAAGAGTGAACACTCCACCAACAAGTGGAGGAATCTCTTTCTTCCCCTAACCACTGAGAAGGGAGAAGAAAGAGATAAAGACCAAACTGCACCAACCCTAAGTATGAAAAGCAGCCTTAAATTTATTTATTATTTTATTTATTTATTCATGAGAGACCCAGAGAGAGGCAAAGGGAGAAGCAGGCTCCATGCAGGGAGTCCGACATGGGACTCAATCCAGGGTCTCCAGGATCACGCCCTGGGCTGAAGGCAGGAACTCAACCACTGAGCCACCCAGGCGTCCTGAAAAGCAGCCTTAAATTTAAATGTCTACAGGTGTGGCCTTCTACACTCTAAAAAGGTTGCAAGTTGTGTTGACTTTTTCTCCTGTTAGCAGCAGCCTTAAATTTAGAACTTTCGGGCAGGCAAAGGGACCTTGAAACCTGACCACGGGGAAGAGTGTCAGGTTGCTATGAAGGAAAAAAGGTTAAGTGGCATTTCACCTCCCTGCTAACTTTAGCAGTGAATAATGAAGAAGGTGTTCAAATTTTAATTAACGCAGGACTGTGGCTAATAGCTAACCAGCTCTCCCGTTTTGTAGCTAAAGAAATTGAGGTTAGCAGCCCACTGAAGGGACACTGGGCATGGCCCCTCCCACATTCATCCAGCACCAGTTTTTTTTTTTTTTTTAACATTTTATTTATTTATTCATGAGAGACACTGAGGCAGAGACAATAGGCAGAGGGAGAAGCAGACTCCCTGTGGGGAGCCTGATGTGGGACTCGATCCCAGAACCCCAGGATCCCAGGACCCCCAGGATCACGAGCTGAGCCAAAGGCAGATGCTTAACCACTGAGACACCCAGGTGCCCACCACGCCACTTTTAACCCTGCCATGCAAATAACCCCCAGCCCACAAACCCAGAACCAAAGAGCATGGTAGTTGTGTGCAACCTGCTGTATCAGTGGACTCTTCTTGCTAGGTAACAAACCAGCCTCAAAACATAGTGGCTTGCAACAGAAGCCATTCATTATTTTCACATGGCAGGGTGGCAGTTCCCCTGAGGGGTCCCCTGAGCCTGGGCTCGCTCACGTAGCTGCATTCAGCTGGAGTGTCAGCTGGGCTAGAGGGCTCAAGATGGGGGCACCGACGTGTGTAGCAGGCGGTGCTGGCTTTCAGCTGGGAGACTCCTTATGGCCTCTCATCCTCCATCAACTACACTGCCTTCTTGATACAGGGTGGGGGTGGGGGTTCGGGACAAGGCTCTAAGATATCACAGGAAGAAGCTGCAAGGTCTCTTGAGACCCAAGCTTTGGGTATTTACTCAACATCACTTTGGCCACATTCTACTAGTCCAGGCAAGCCTGGACTGCTGTATGGTTTGCTTATTTAAGAATGGAAGCTCCAGCACATGACGAGATGAGCACTGGGTGTTATACTATATGTCGGCAAATTGAATTTAAATTAACAACAACAACAAAAGAATGGAAGCTCCATGAGGGCTGGGAGCTGTGCTGCTCAGTTCACTGCTATAGCTCCAGCACTGAGAACAGGGTCTAGCACGTAGTAGGTGCTCAGTGAAGATTTGTGGAAGGAATGAATGACAGGATGCTCTTTCTACTGTGCTAGATGGAGGTAGGGATGGCCTGATTTTTGCGACTTAGGGAGCCCTGTGTTCTGGAACCAGCTCCCAACCTTTTGGCTAAGTTTCACAGCATGTTTGACAATACAAAAGCTCAATATTAAAAATGGTACCTAAGTTTAGAAAACAGAAGTTAGACCATGTACTTATAGCTGCTCACTCGTGGAGGGAGACAAAACCAGGCTCCTAAGCCTACCAGCTAAGAAGTGGACCTGAACAGACCCAGAATGACCCCACCAAGGAATAACCCCAGTGCAGTCCAGGATTGGCTGTGACTCACACAGTAGGGGGTCAGAGAGCAAAGAATGTATGAGTTATCCACTGTTCTCCTTTTAGGGTTTATTTTTTTAAGGTGCTTTTATAAAATAGACTACTTTTTAGAGCAGTTTCAAGTACACTGCTAAAGTGAGTGAGAATTCCCATGCTATTCCCTCCTCCATGCACAGCTTCCCTATCAGTATCCTGCACCAGAGTAGTACATTTTACAGTCAATGAAATGATCCACTTACAAGAATGTGGGAAATGCTCATCCTATGATGGTGAGAAAAATCAGGACACCATGAAATATACAAATGTGAAAATATGAGTCTGACTCTTAACTGTTATACATATGCGATTTCATCAAATTCACCAATTAAAAAGTTATTTCATGTGCCATCAAAAAGGGAAAAATACTAACAATTAATTATAAGACTCCAACTAATCAGTTGTCATTCTAATTTCTAATTTGTTAAAATATCAGAAATGGTGTTGGGAAAGCTGGACATCTAAAAGCAAAAGAATGAAGACAGATGCTTGCCTTATTCCACATACAAAAATTAACTCAAAATGGACAAAAGACTTAAACATAAGACCTGACTGTTATAGCTCTTAGAAAAAAAAAAAAAAATAGGGGAAAAACTCCATGACATTGAAGTTGGCAATGACTCCTCAGATAGGATACCAGAAGCACAGGCAACAAAAACAGACAAACGGGAATGACTACACCAAACTTAAAACTTCTGCACTGGGATCCCTGGGTGGCGCAGCGGTTTAGCGTCTGCCTTTGGCCCAGGGCGCGATCCTGGACACCCAGGATCGAATCCCACGTCAGGCTCCTGGTGCATGGAGCCTGCTTCTCCCTCTGCCTCTCTCTCTCTCTCTCTCTCTCTCTCTCTCTCTCTCTCTGTGTGACTATCATAAATAAAAAAAACAAATTAAAAAAAAAAAAACTTCTGCACTGCAAAGGAAACAATCAATAGAGTGACAAATCAACCCACAGAATGGGAGAAACTATTAGTCAACCATATATCTGATAAGAGGTTAATATCTTAGAATATACAAAGAATATACAAAGAACTCTTACAACCCATCAAAAAATTTGGCAAAGGACTTGCTCGAATAAACATTTCTTCAATGATACACAAATGGCCAAAAAGCATATGAAAATATGCTCAACATCACAACCAGGAAAATGCAAATCCAACCACAATGAGATATTATTGCATACTTATTAAGATGATCACTATATAGAAAAAAAAAAGATGAAATGAGCACTGGGTGTTATACTATATGCTGGCAAATTGAATTTAAATAAAATTTAAGAAAAAAGTACGGCACAGATGTGAGGAAGTTTGTTTTGTTTTTAAAGATTCTATTTATTTATTCATGAGAGACACAGAGAAAGGCAGAGACATAGGGAGGGAGAAGCAGGCTCTCTATGGAGAGCCTGATGTGGGCCTTGATCCCAGGACCCCAGATCATGACCTGAGCCAAAGGCTCAACCACTGAGCCACCCACAGCTGCTGAGCCACCCACGTGCTCCAGATTTGAGGAAATCTGAACCCTTACATACCGTTGGTGGGAATGTAATTTTGGTGTAACCACTATGGAAAATAATATGGAGGTTCCCCGAAAAAATTAAAAACAGAACAGCAATCCCTCTTCTGGGTTATGTATGTAAAAGAACTGAAGGCATATTTCCATACCCGTGTTCCCTGCAGTATAATTCACAATAGCAAAGAGGTCCAAGAAGGGAAATACGTGCTCATTGAGGAATGAATGGATTGAAAACCAGCGAGATCTTACTGAGCTTTAAAAAAATAGGAAATCACGTCATGTGACAACATGGGTGCACCTCGAGTACATTATGCAAAGTGAAATAAGCCAGTAACAAAAAGATAAATACTGTAGGACCCCCACCTATGAGAGTTCTGAGCAGCCAAACTCTAAAGCAGTAAGTGGAATGGTGGTTGCCAGGGCCTGGGGAGCGGCTGAGGAAGGGGAGTCACTTCCTGTTCAGTGGGTAGAGTTTCAATAAAAGTTCCATGTGTTGCACAGCAATGTCCAGAGAGCGGACACTACGTTTCTAAATGGTCAAGATGGTAAATTTTATGTTTAGCACACGCAACAGCTTTCCTAGGTTTCCCCAAACCTCCACCAGCTATACTTTTTTAAAAGTGCTATAAAAAAGCAAGAATGACTTTGGCATTGGCGGGATCTGTGACCCTCACCCCACGCCGGCGCTGGCCTGCAGGAGGGCTGGAGGCTGGCAGGTGGCCGCGCCCTGCCCCGGGAAGAGGCCTGTCTCCCACCTGCCTCTCCGGGAGCAGACCCCGTGGCCACAGGCCAAATGAGGTCAGAGGGACCTGATTTCCTTTAAAAAAAAAAATTTTTTTTTTTAAACACAAGGTCTATAAAAACGTTCACAGCATCATAATAAGCACC
Source organism: Canis lupus familiaris (assembly GCF_011100685.1). NCBI lineage: Eukaryota > Metazoa > Chordata > Mammalia > Carnivora > Canidae > Canis > Canis lupus. The sequence continues at coordinate 41,302,119 of NC_049230.1, read as the reverse complement.
CATATTCCCGGCCTTTCAGCTTCTTGCTTCTCATAGAATAGAAACCAAACTTTACCAACAAAGTCCCCTTTGCCCCTGTCCCGGGCCAGTCTCCTTTACGCGTTTCACCCCCTGCGCACGTCCTCGCCTCCAGCGGGCGGCCGGCCCCGGCCCCTGCCCCGGCCCCGGCCCCGGCCCCGCCCCCGCCGCTCTCCCCGCCGCGCCCTCCGGCTCGCAGCGCCCCTCCCTGGGCCCCGCCCCGCCCCGCCCCGCCGCGCCCCCCCTTCCTCCGCCGGGCAGCCCGGGGACCCGTCTCCGTGGGCGGCCGCGGAGCTTCCTCCCGGGCAGGGCCGCCTCGCCTACAGAGCGCCTCGGCGGAGTGTCCCGGGCCAGGGCGCGGCGCGAACGAGCCGGAAGGAGCCCGCAGGAGCCGAGGTGGCCTCCCCTCGCCCCGGAGCGCCGCCCGCTCCGCCCGCTCCGCCCGCCGCCCCCCGCGCCCCGCACGTTTCTGCGCGGCCCGGCCCGAGCCCCCGGCGCCGCCCGCCGAACCTGCGGCCGCACCGCACCGACCCGGCCCGGCTCGCGCGCGTTCGCGGCCTGGGCTCCCAGCGAAGCCCCGGCGGGCCTCTGCCCCGGTCTCCCCGGAAGGCGCGCCGCGAGTTCGGGTCCCGCTGCAGCCAGGAGGCCGGTGCCCGGCCCGCGCCCGCAGCCGCCCCAGAGCCGGGCAGAGCGGGTCCCGGCGGGCGGCCCGGGGGGCGGGGCGGGGCGGGGCGGGGCGGGGGCGGGGGCGGCCCGGGGGGCGGGGCGGGGCGGCCCGGGGGCGGGGCGGGGGCGGGGCCTCGCCCTTCCCGCGCCTGCGCCGCCTACCCTCCACTGAGAGCTTCCACCGCTCGCTCGGCTGTCAGGCGCGGTGGCCAAGTGGTAAGGCGTCGGTCTCGTAAACCGAAGATCGCGGGTTCGAACCCCGTCCGTGCCTGGGGCTGGAGGTTGGGGTTTGGCGGTGGGGCGCTGCGGTCCCCACGTGCGCCGTCCCTTAACTGCGCGGTATGTTTTTACTTTTCAGCTTGTATTCGGGCGCCCTCGGTCCCTCCCCTCCCCGAGGCCGCGCAGTCGCTCGCGCAGAGCGGGCCAAGGCGCCCGGGCTCTCGGGGCCCCTCGTGTCCCCGCAGCCCCGCCCGCCCTGCCGCCCCCCCCCCCCCCCCCCCCCGACTCTCCTGGGATCCCTGTGGAGCCGCTGCTGGCCGGGGGAAGGCCCATGCTCTGATGTCTCCGGTGGGGGAGGGGGCGGCCTGGTGTCGCGGGGGTTGCGTGTCTTAGGGTGGCAGAACTTCCCAGAAAGCACGTTGGAATTTCTGGAGCGGTGTTTTCTGGTTTGCGTGTGTTCCTTGAAAGGCGAGTCCACCTGTGCCTACTGCCCGCACTGTTGCCTAGGAAGCCGGCCGCGTCGCTAGACTGACTGGTAGGCGCCTAGCCCTTCCCCGGCCCTCGTGAAATCACGGTGTGAGTCTGGTGCCTGCCTGTGTGATCCTTTCAGTCTGGCCCCCAGCTGGTTATGACACTCCCCAAGTCATCTCTAGGATAATCAGCCCAATTTAATATGACTCGATGTTGAGGGCCTCTCATTCCTGAATCATTCTAGTCTGTCCCCTTCTTTAATTGCGATCCTCAGCATTGAAGATACTTTACTCCAGAGAGAGTTTTGTGGATGGAACTTCGCCCCCCTCATTCCACATCCCATATTTCTGTTAATATGACCCCAAATCACGTTACCTTTCCAGAGGCCCCACTGCACCGTTAACGATGGGGAGCTTCAGGTGGATTGAATGTCAGCAGAGTCTCTGAGGTGATGCATGGAGTTATCAGAAGACAGGATGTGGGGCTCAGGGAGCAGGGAAATCTATTGATTTTTTTCCCTCAGGCTCCAGTAAATGGAAGAAATGCTCTTGGCTTTTGAAGGGAATGCTGAGCTAAGGATTCAGTGTTATCACGGACTTGTTAGTAAATGCAAATTGAGACAGATTCCAGATATTCAGAAATAGGAAGAGGAAAGGTCCCAAACTATTGGATATTGCCTTGAATCTTATCCCTTCAGTTGGATTCCTGATGAGAAGAAACTGCAAGGTTAGGTATTGGGTTTCCTGTAGCAGCTGGAGCAGAGAATTTCACCCTTGCAGAGGTGGGGCGATGAACCAAGCTGAAATTAATAAAAGAGGGTTGAGGTACAGAAGATGTCAACATACAGATGTTGGAGGAAACGGGACTCCAGGGGTAAAGGACCAGAGACAAAGGTCAAGGATGCGACCCAGGTTAAGGTGGGCGAGGAAAGGAGGAGCAGTTTCAAGTACCAGGGTGAGAATGGGAGCAGAGTTCTTGTGGTTACCTTGAGAGCCCATGGGTATCTACACTCACCTGTGGTCGGTCACTGGCTTAAAGAGTGGGGTGCTGGGCAGCAAGAGATACCTGTGTCGGGTTTATGCCCTGACCTCTATTAAATCACTAACACACCCTGGACCTCAGCTTAGCTGCAACCTTCAAAAGTTGAAAGAGATGTTTCCTAAATACCTTGCGGCCTGAAATTCTGTTTCTCCCTCGGAGCCCAGACCTTGGAGAAGTCAGAGGACCTCAAGCTGTCCCGCCCATCTCTCTCATGGCTGCCAAGTGGTGACAAATAGTAGTCCCTTTCACGGTGGGGCCTGGTCATCCTGACCTCATGAGAAGGTCCATATGACCCTGGCTCCCCCACCCAGAGAGGGACAGTCAGTGCTCCCTGATGGGCAAGACGAGAGCGGCAAAGGCCCCCATTCCTATAGCCTGCCTCCTACTCTAGTTGTGACGTGCAGCCCTGAAGAGACTACTCCAGAAACGGTTCCCTTGACTGTCAGTTTTCCCTTGCTCAGACCTCCTCCCAGTTGCTCCCTCCCAGGATCTAGAACAGAACACAGGGCCTCTGGCCTTCTAGTTTGAGAGCCACGTCGGCAGGCAGCCATTTGTGGGCAGCTGAAACCTCCAGGATATTTTTAAAAACATACACTACTTTAGGTCAGGCCTCTTCCTTCCTGTACATAAATATTATTATTTAACTTAAAAGCACAATTTGGCAAGTGTATCTATTTTGCCTCCTGCTGTCAGTTTGAATCCAATATTCCAGCCTAGAGAGAGGGATTTTTAAATCTTTCATTGTACAATAAAACACAGATTCGAGAGCCACACATCAGGTTAGTGTCTTAATGAATTATAAGAAGAATACCACTCAGGTCAGAGAACTTGGCCAGGCACCCCAGAAATCTCTTTTATGTGCCCCCTGCTCTCAATCACAACCTGCCCCCACAGCCAGAAGTAATGATACTCCCTAGTTAGTGATTATTTTCTTGCATTTTTACGCATCAGCTAGTTGTACATCTTTATAGTCTATAATTTAACTTTGCTCATCTTTTTTTTTTTTTTAAAGATTTTATTTTTTTACTCATGAGAGACACACAGAGAGAGGCAGAGACACCGGCAGAGGGAGAAGCAGGCTCCCTGCAGAGATCCTGATGCGGGATACGGGACTCAGGACTCGATCCCGGGACCTTGGGATCATGACCTGAGCCCCAGGCACATGCTCAACCACTGAGCCACCCAGGCATCCCCAACTTTGTTCATCTTTAAAACTGATCTTTTAAACTCTTTTTTCTTTTCAATCACTAGTATTATCTTCTTTCCCTTTCACTTCTTGCAATGTATCAGTTGAGGAATCTTGCCTGTTTGACCTGTCGGGTTTCCCATAGTCTGGGCTTTGCTAACTGGTAACGTTTGGTGCAGTTAAACAAGCTCCTCTGTCCTTGGTATGTCCTGCAGATCAACAGCTATATCCAGACACTGGATCAGAGTCAGGTTCCAGGTCTTTGGCAAAATGCAGGTATAACCCCGTGTGAGAAACCTCTGATTCCCGCAGGTAATAAGTGACTCAGCTTCTTGTCTAGGACCTCTCTGTAGTCTCACACCATGGCTGGGAGGCCCCTTAGGGCTGGGACAGTGTCTCACTTATGCCTGGGTTTTTAGCACCTGGTATAGAGGAGCCCTGGCATAAGTGGGGTCCCTGTTTGGAGGGTTGGGGACGTCTTCCCTGATGGTGATGTTGTGGCTGGGTTCTGGAGGATGAATAGGAATTCGCCAGACCACTGCAAGGTCTTGGGTATTTCTGCCCTCATTCACTCACCTTTGACACTCAAATACCATGAGCTAGGTTGAAGCTCATCAGGCAGGGGTAGGTTTTTCTTTACCTCCTGGCCCCTCTAACCTTGCACATAAAATGAAATTGCAAATTAAGAAACAAAAACAAAGTGAGAATTTATAATAAGCAAATACTAAAGGTCCACCCTCATTCTTGGGGGCAGAAGTTACAAATTTGGAATCATGGCCTGACAGGAATGAAAATGACCATCCAGTCCTCCTATTTTATAGCGATAGAAGCAGTTAAAGAGAGGGAAGTGATTCATTCAAGTTTATCCAGAAAGCTCTAGCTTTTATAATACAGACTAGGCTCTTCCACAGAATGAGCACAAATCTGTTTGGAAATGCCATCCCTGGGTGGCTCAGCGGTTTGGCGCCTGCCTTTGGCCCAGGGCGAGATCCTGGAGGCCTGGGATCGAGTCCCATGTTGGGCTCCTGGCATGGAGCCTGCTTCTCCCTCTGCCTGTGTCTCTGCCTCTCTCTCTCTCTCTGTGTCTTTCATGAATGAATAAATAAATAAAATCTTAAAAAAAAAAAAAAAAAGAAATGCCATCTCCATTATTAATTGACATGTACCCAGGAGATGGCCCATCTCTTTGCCAGTCTGTGAGCCAAGCAGGTACCTTATTTGTCTAATATTCACCCCCAGCAATAGGCAAAGCACATAGGGACAAAATAAGAGGCTTGACCAGACCACTCGGGTTATAGAGGGAGGAACACAGACAAACATGTCCAATGGTTGGAATCCACAGGAGAGTGACTAGTAGCTTTTCTAAACCAAGGGCTCTAACATGGTCCAGGCACTTACCTGCTCATGGAAAGCCTTTCAGAGAGCCCTGGCTGGGACGGCTGGGACCCTGGGCCAGGAGGGCTCCTTGTGTGACCTTACTTCCCACCCTCTCCGCCTCACTCCTTAGGTCACATCCAGAGGGTATAACCCAAGCAGAATGTCAGACCACCTGCCCCCGCCCTAACCCCCCTCATGCAGAAAAACCGAATCCAGCTTGAAGCACTGCTCTGGCATTACTGTGATATTACTACACCTGGAAAGAATTGACTCCTTTCCGGGGAATGTACTCCTCCGCTGCTGCCTGTGGGCAAGCGTTGTGCCTTCTTGAGTGACCTAGACAGATAAAGGGGCTCTTTATATGTTGGCTGGATGAATGAAAGTCAACAATTTTTTAAAAAGTCAACAACTTCTTTGGAATAGGCAAAGGAATAGGCAAGCCGGGAGAAACCACAGCGAAGATCCTGCTCCAGTTGTGTCAGTGATGACACAGAGGCCGAGAGGCAAAGAATAACTGATTGAAGGTGGCACAGGCACGAGAGACCCCAAATGTTGACAGGACCAAGTGATCCCCGGGATGGCTTCTCGGCAGTAAGGACTTTTGTGCCCAGCCTGTCTTTCTCCTGAGCCTTGGGGCTCTCCCCTGTGTCCAAGCCATCTGGGCTGGGAAACAAAATGCATGTAGATTGCCATCTGAACAAACTATGCCGTGCCTTGTGTCAGAGCTCTTTCTGGCTGATGGCAGGAAGCTGGAAAGAAGCCAGCACAGTCGGGACTGGGACGTTGCATCTGATAGGCTGGATGGTCCGGAGGAGGAAGTTGAGCAGAAAGAATGCAGCACGGAGTGACCTTGGGTAAATCATTTCACCTCCGCAAGCCCAGTGTCTGTATCAGTAAATCAGTAAATATCAGTGTCTGTATCCTCTCCACCCCCACCTCCAGCCCCACCACCCCACAGCACTTTATGTGTTGTTAGGGACGTGGCAGGTGTTCATGTACAGGAGTGGAGAATCAATACCGCAACATGAAGTGATATGAAGGTATATGAAATACCTTGCGTGGTTTGGGCTTTGGAGACCACAGTCAATGTTGGCCCATCTGCCCTTGGGGGATGTGGTTCCCCTCTGAGAGTCGACTGGGGAAATCAGTAAGTATTGGAGAGAGTGCCTCTGCGGGGGCTCGGCCCTAGGGGCCCCTGCTGAGGGTTTAGGGTAGTCCAGCCCATCCAATAATAGCAAAGCTAGGTTCTCAGGGCAGTGTAGGCAGGCCTCAAAGGCATTCGGCAAATATTTACTGAGTGTGCATTATATGCCAGGCACTGGGACACAGTAACGTATGAAACAGACAGAAATTCCTACCCCTGTGGAGCCTACATTCTGGCAGGTGGAGGCAAAGATCAGCAAGGAGACACAACATGTACTTAGATGAGCAAAATATGTGGCACATCAGACGGGAAAGGACTGAGTGAAGGGAAAAATGCTAAGTGATGGGGAAGGAGGCTGCTGTTTAAAATAGGTCAGCCAAGGAAGACCTAGGGAAGAATCTAGAACGGGGTGGGGGTGGGGAAACAAGGTCAATGTCTCCAGCTCTCTGGGATTTTGTCCTCAAGGCAGGTGGATCCCTGCCTTGGAGGGAGCCATGGAGATGGATGTGGGCAGGAGTGTCTGGGACCTTAAGAGTGTCCGTGTCACAGCACGCCCTCCCCTCCCCCACCTCCCTCAAGGGCTCCGGCTTGCTAAAGAGCCTAACTCCTAGGGGTCATTTGTGTGGAGGAGCATGCAAAAGGGGCAGAAGCCCGAGCAGACTTGGAGAAGGCAAAGGCGACGTGAATGGCTCTGGATGTTGGGCTTCTCTGAGCTGTTTCCCTGGAGCAGCTGGTGGAAGGTACGCTGGACCCGGGAGGAACTGGGCAGAGAGGGGCTGGTCTCTGCAGTGACCCTGGCAAGTAATTTCACCTCTAGAATGTGGGCAATAATAATAATACCCACCGAGGGCCAGCGTCAGAACGTAAGGAGAAGCACAGGGTCTTGGCACCTAGAAATTTCTCACTGAGAGCTATCTCATCTTGGCACATTCTCTAAGGCGATATTTCTCAAATTGCAGGACGTCACCATGTGTGGAGCACGAAGGAAATGTTAATGGCTTGCGGGCAGCACGTTTTTTTTAACGGAACAGAATAGGATAACAAAATTGTTTCAAGTGTGTAAAAATTGTTTCAATGAGACATTTTGTGTGTGGGTATAGATATCTCCTACCACGGGGCGTGACCGGAAATTTGGAAGCCACTGCCCTTAGATGGTGCTTCTGTAACTGGCATGCCACTGTCCCCGTTTTGGCCGTATCAGAATGCCACTTGTACTTGTATAGGCTGAATCCTTGGCTGTGAGCTGGCTCACTTTATTTTTTGCCTCATCGTGACAACAACATTCATGACATTTACATTAAAAAAATACAGCACATTTTTTTCAACCTGAAACCATCTCACACATGAGGATAACGCTCAGGGACGCTGGTGGTCAGGAGTGTCACAGTGAAAGCACTTGTTCCAAGTACGGCTGGAGGAGCTGTGAGACTCAAGCCAGCCCCGGCCCACTGTCCAGCTTTCCCCGTCCTTGGGGTTAGCCTTCCCACCGTGCCCCCTCAAGGACAGCCCCTGTCTGCTTGTGGACTGGCTCTGGGTCTTTTTTGGGGATGGAACCCCCAGTGGAGGCCAGGGCCCAGTATCTAACTTTGTCTTGTGAGCTGTGCCAACTCCGCAGAATCTCCTTTCGAGTCTAGCTTTGATTCCATTGATGGGATTAGGTGCCCCCCATGGCCATGTGCTTTGATGTGGTCAGGGGGTAGCAGGGAGATTTCTAGCTCAGGGAGCAAATCTTAATCTTCTGCAGGCTTCTCTGGGATCAGCGCTGGGGTAAACCCATTACATCCCTGCCCTTTCATCCCCCCAGGGCACCGGCTCCTCCAGGCTCCTCCAAGCTCCGAGATCCAAAGGGTTTGTCAGATTTAGAGAGAGCAATAAAAGGGGAAGAAAAAACAGCATGAACCCCAGGCCCCCTCTAGCATGGGCAGCATCACCAGCAATGTCAGGGCATCTTCCTCTTTCTTCCCTTCTAATCCTAGGCTCCCTCAAAATGAGGATTACAGACGCTTGGGGCCGGCTCAGGCTGCCCCAGCACTGGGTGCCTCTGCCAGTGCCTGGCCGCCATCTGCCCTCCGTCCTTCCTAGAGCCACTCTCTCCTGGGAGGACCTGCTCCCGCACATCTGTCTGCCTCGTCCTGGCATCTTCCCTGCGTGTGGGGGGGAGCCCGTTAATTGAGCAGATAAACCAGTCAACTTCCACCGCCGTGAGGTTTTAAGCCATGTTTTGGGTTGGTGAAGCCAGAAAGGAGAAGATAGGAACGTAGCCAATATCCATATCAGACCACAAACAGGTATGTCTTATTATTTTCCTTAGATGAGACCCCAAGGCTCCATCTGAAGCGAGGCAGGGGCATTCAATCTCAGCAGTGATTTGGATCTCCAGCATCCCCTCTTACAGTCTCCTTCATGTTCCCTGGAACCCTGCCATTTTGAGGATGGGCATCTTGGAGAGGCCCGCGGACACTCCAGGCCGCTCTCAGACGAGAAACGCAGTTACTCCGCCGACGTCCTGGCGTGTCCAGAGGGAGTGGGCCAGCAGGTCCCCACAAAGGGGATCCCACTGACTTCCGACCTCTCCAATCTTGGGAACACTCTCTGGGCGTCTCAGCCTTTCTCTACCACCCTTTCTCCCCACAGACCCCCCAGAGGAGCTCAGGTTTTCAGAAAGCGCAGTTAAAAGCGGTTGTTTGCAGGAACCGGGGGGGGGGGGGGGGGGGGGGGGGGGGGGGGGGAATGGGGGGAGAAAACACAGAATTAACATCTCAACGGAGCGTGCGGCCGGTTCCCAGGCTGGGCGCCTGACGCTGATTATCTCGTCGGTTGTGGTCCCCGAAGGCGGCAAGACGCGCCCGGCCGGCTCCGGGTTCCAAAGCGGGAGGTCGAGGCAGGCCGCGGGAGCGCTCCGCCGGGGCGGGGCCGCGGCCCAGGAGCAGCGTGGCCGGCAGGGGGCTCTCCGCGCCGGCCTTCGCGCGAGGACGCGCCGGCAGCCGCTCGGACCGGTCAGAGGAGGAAGAGGGAAAATTACTGGAGCTCGGGGGCGGGAAGGGCTGCGTGCCTGGGAGGAAGGCACTCGAAACTGTCGAGTCGGTCGAGTCGGGCGGCTCGGGAGCCCGGCAGAGGGGCGCCCCGGCCCCGGCCCCCGCCCCCGCCCGCGCGTCTGCCCGCGGGTGCCTCAGCCCCGAGCGGGCGCCGCGGCCGGGGGCGGGGGCGGGGGCGGGGGCGGGGGCGGGGGCGGGGCCGCCGAGGGGCGGGCGGAGGGCGGGCGGGGCGGGGCGGGGCGCCGGCCGCTCGGCTCCGGGAGGCGGTGCGGGCGGGCGCTGGCCGCGTCCGCCCGCCGGGAGCCGCGGGGCGCAGCCTTCCTGATGTGTCACCAGCACGTGGAGCTGGCTAGGGCCGCGCGAGCGGGCGAGAGGAGCGCCCCCAACTTTCGAGGGGTCTCGCCGCCCCGCTCCCCTCCCCGCGGCGCCGGGCTCGCGCTCCTCGGGGAGGGGGCGGCGGCGGCGGCCCCCGGGGCCGGGCGGGCTGAGCGAGGCCCCCGCCCCGGGCCGGGCGCGCGCGGGGCCCCCGGGACGTCGGGGAGCAGGGCCCCGCTCGCAGCGGCTTCCCCGACCCCCCGCGGCGGCGACGCGGGCTCGGCGGTGCGGGAGGGCGCGGCCTGCGGTGGGAGGCGCCGCGCCCCGGCCCGGCCCGGCCCGGCCCCGCGGATCCGAGCGCAGGTAACCGAGGCGGCGCGCGGCTGGGCCTCGCGGGCGCGGAGTGGGGTCGCGGCGAAGTTCCTCGGCGAGTGAGTCGAGCGCTGTCGGCGGGGGAGCGGGGTCGGGGGAGGCTGGTCCCCCCCCGGCCCTCGGCCTGCACCGGGGGGGCCGGGAAGCCACGACGCCGCGTAGCGCCCCGGAGGCCGGCTTCGGAGCCCGCGGGCCGAGGTCGGGCGGGGCGGGGGCCGTCGCGGGCGGACGCCGCGGGGGCACCCAGCGCCGCGGAAGGCGGGCGGCGGGATCCGGCCGGAGGGAGCCCGTCGGGCCGGGCCCGCACCGCCAACTCGGAGACGCGCGGGAGCCGAGGGCTGGGTCTTTGCGGGCGAGATGAGGGTGTCGGTTCAACTGGCCTACAAAGTCCCAGTCCTCGGCCCCCAGGACCGGCGGCTTCTCCAAGCTCCAGGCCGGCAGGGCGGGAGCTCGGCGCCCAGCGGGAGCGGGGACCCTGCGGGGGCCGCACCGGAGAGGGTGGGCGCGGGGCGCTCGGCGCGGGCCGCGTGCACGTTCCGGGGATCCCCGTGCTTCGCAGCCACAGCGGGAATGTGCTCAGAACTTTAACTCGGCCACTGTGTGCAGGCGGTGTCAGGTCGGTGTCCTTCCCGCCGGGGCGGATGTGGACTGGGGGGGAGACAGGCCTCCTGACCCCCAGCCCCCGGGCGCCCCAGCTCCCCCGCTCCCCACGCGCATTCCCCCACTGGGGCTTGCCCTGCCGCGCCCCGGGGGGCGGCTGCCTTGAGCTTGGAAGTGGGGAGGATCACCGATTTCTGGACTTGTCCCTGGGCACATGGGACGGGGTGTGGAGGGTTAGCCCCTGCCGCTCCCTTCCACCACCGTTTGTTCAAAGATACATCTTTGTGGGACTGTTCTTTTGTTCCCCAATCTATGCAACTGGTGTTGACTGTGGCTGGAGTTCTCGGGTTTTATGCTGAGGTTCCCCCTTCTTCCACCCTCTACCCGAGCACTTTGTTCTAGGCCCCCTCCCCCAAAAGAATAACTCTACCAGCCCCGGAAACCTCGAGTTTTTTGGGCGTTGGGACTTTGTTTATTTTTGTTTATATTTTGTTTTGGCTATCTTGGCAGTGGGGACCTCGGAAAAACATTTGGGAACACGCGGTGAGGTGACCTGAACAGTCTGAAGGGCAAGCTGACAAAAACAGGGCACCTTGGGCCCCCTTCCGCCTGGCTTTGGAAACCCAGAGAGTTTTCTAGAAGCAGGAGGAGGGTGAGGGAGAAGTCACTCCAGCCAGGTTGGCCAACCCCCCCCCCCTGGAAGTTGTGCGCAGACCTCCATCTGGAAGGTTTTCCTACAGGCTTCTGTGGGCTTAGTATGGAGTGGACTTTGCAGGAACCCTATGTAGCCTCTGCCCTTGTTTTGGTGGTCATGTGGGGGCCTGAACGGAGGGGGTCAGGTATGTGGAGGGGAACCCCATGGGCTATGGGGTCACTGAGGCAAGGTTGGGCCTGTGAATCCAGGAGTGGACACAGCCTTGCCATGCAGCTGGCCTGCATGTTTTCAGTGTGAGGTTTGTCCTGCATGCCCTAGTTTGTGTAAGTGCAGATGCCACAATTATGTGTAAAAGTTTGTTTGGTCGGGTATCTAAGCGTACAGGTTATCTTAACAAATTCTCAGTGTCGAGGCAGAACTGTCTAAGAGTGGGCTAGGGAGCTTCAACTGGAGGCCTTACCCTATTTAAGAAAAATCGCTCTCAAAAAAAAAAAAAAAAGAAAGAAAGAAAGAAAGAAAAATCGCTCTCTTCTCTGGAGTACTGAACCAGGTTGGGAAAACAAAGTTCTCCCTTTGAACGCACGCCTCTCCCAGCCCTGGGGATGAGTATCTTAAAGTAAATGAAGTGGAAATCTCCAGAATGTTATGTGGTCATAAAAAAAAAAACCCCACAGAACTGGGCTGGAGGGATGGGATGTGGAAAAGCAGGCCCAGCTGGCTGATTCACACCCACCCTGGAAGGGACAGACGCTGGGATCATGGACAGAAGTCCTGGGAATCAAGCATAAGGAGCCGGGAGTGTTCCTGGACTGGTTCAGGTGGCTGGCAGTTTTCCCTTGGGCATAGCTGGGGCTGACCTGGGTTTTAGGGATTTTTAGGAAATGCCTTGGTGCTTCATTGCTTTGGGGGAAGTGAGTGATTACGTTTTTCCTTTTCGGGATTTTTCCTTTGCAGAATGTGACTGAATCAGCCACACAGTGGGCTGGGCTGGCCTGGCCCCCAGCAGCTGATTTGTGCTTTGATTTAAGCCATTGTATTTAGGAATTATGCTTTGGTTGAGAGCCTTTTGATTTTTCTGTCCCTTTTGAATTCTCATTAGTCCCTGAAACAGATGCCTCCCTCCCACCACCCCCGCAGCACCCCAAGTACCTGTTAGCCAGGTACCTCTTAGCTCCACAGGGAAAGAGGCTTACAAGGCAGACTTGTGTGCCCTGAAGCCGTCTTCTACTCTGGAAGCAGCTAAATGCTGGGTGGAAAGCTGGTGGGAGGGACGGGTTTCAACCAGACCCCCAGGGAGACCCATGGAAGACTTAAAATCCAGCTGGACACCTGGTCCTGCCTCCTGGGAGGAAACTTGTATTCCCTCAGTTCTTAAGTAGATTGCAGCTTGGTGAATAATTAACCTCGCCTTTGTAGCTTTTTTTTTTTTTTTTTTTTTTTTAAAGAAAAATCCCAACCTAGGAAAGATTAAAGATCCATTTTTGTTCAGCAGGATAGGATTGGCAAAGGAAGTGTTGGGAGAAGCCAGCCCTCTCATCTCATCCCCATGTCCTAGCAACTTTGGAAGTTCTGATACTTAAAAGTATCTCCAGGGTCGCGTGCTGGTGGCTGTCCCTGAAAGTGGCCTCTGAGCTGCTTTGCCAGGTCTGCCTTTGCCCAAAAGCCAAGTTTTCTGAACCCTCAGCGAAGGTCAGGATTCTGGCCCCTGCTTTGCACTTTGGGTGATGCTCCCGCACCCAGTGGATTTTGCCACCGGGTGGTCACTGGCCCGTCTCGGCTCTTCTACACCGAAAGTGCAGTGCTCCTAATCTGTGACAGATCTGTGGAAGAGTTGTGCCAGGAGCAAGGGGTCAGCCTGAGTTCTGTGACGGGTTTTTCTTGAAGCAGCCTACTGTGAGGGCCATGAAGACAGACCTTAGGTCCAGACGAGCTCGAGTTGGAGTCCTGACTGCCACCTGCCAGCTGAGTGGCCTTGGGCAAGTAACTTCTCTGTGCCCATTCCTTCCCTTGTAAATGGGGGTATGTCATGTTGTGGTGAGGCTTATAGGAACAATGGAGGTTCGGTGCCTGGCACTCACCAGTGGACCTTTGACGTGCTCATCTCCTCGGCTCTCTTATTTGGGATCTGCGTGTGTATACGTGTTGGTTGAGAACAGTGTAGAGTGATTGTGACCTCAGGCTTGTGAGGGGCTGGCAGGTTGGAAGGTTGTCTCCCTTGCTGTCTAAATATGTAGCCTTGGGCAAGCTACTTAACCCACTGGGAACAGCAGCTTTGTAATCCTAAAGTGGAGATGATGCCTGGGAGCCTCTTCCCCTGGCTCCACCTTTCTTGTCTACCAGCCTGTGGAGGGGGCAGGCCCCGGCTGGGGTTAGTCCTCTCGTGGCTGGGGCTGAGGCCCAGAGGGGAGAGGCTCCCCCAGCATCTCCTGGCTGCCGTGCAGGAGACTCCTGGTGCAGTGGGGCTTCCCAGGTTGGGAGGCAGCAAATGTGAGCTGTGGAACAGGAGGTGGGTGGGGTTGGATGGGCCAGCACAGAGTACTTAAAGTACCCTGGATGTGCCCATGTGGCCACCTGGAACATCTGCTCTGCAATACATCCAGCCTGAAAGGCCCAAAGATTGGCGTTCTGACACCGAGCACATTTTGTGAAAGGGCCCCAGGAAAGGTGAATTGCCACAGCTGCTTTTGGCTTGCTACTTCATTGACCCAGTGGGGAGCTAACGTACTCTAGTGGGGTATCCATCAAGCAGGGTACGAAATTAAAGTGGGGATGGTGGTAGAAAGAAATAAGTTGATACTCCAAAAAAAAAAAAAAATACTGCAGAGTAATCAACACGGGAAACAAAAATCAGAATTTTGTTGGACTTCCTTATACTTTTTTTTTTATGGCTCAGTGATGTTTTTATTTTGAATTTCAACCCAGTGCTTAAGAGAGACCATCATCTTTTCAGTGCTTTAGAGACCTTCGTAGTCCTCCCTGGCCGTGGGCAGCAGGCTGGGCTCACAGCGGCCACGGAGCAGGTGACTTCTCACCCACTGCTCAGCTCTCTCCCTCCTCCCTTTGGCACGGTCTGGGGAATTTTGAAATCTGGGGAATTTTGAAATCGCCCTGTAGCCAGACCCCTTGTGTTTGCTGCCCAGGAGAACTAGGGAGGGAGGTGCTATGTGGAAAGAACCATCTCCTGATCTTAATCTCTGCTCTGCCACTCTGGGCTGGAGAGCCCCTTCTCGTTCAAGTGGAGGATTGGGCTTAATGTAGTGTACACACCCCTTGTAGCCTTAACTTTCTTCCATGATTCTGGGCCAGGAGGCACAGATGAGGGCACAAGGTTAGAACCTGGGGCTGTGGTTTGGAGGGGTGGGGAAGGGACTCCGAAATGTGCAGCTGGGAAATTTGGATCAGTCTGTGAAGACTTTGTGGTTCATTCTCATGAAACTCACTTCCTCTCACTGGATCTCTGCCCTCGGGTGTGTGGGGTTCAGGGGAAGAGCTAGCTTGTCCTTCTTGGTGACTGAGGCATTCATTCTGCTCTTCAGTTTTCTCTTTCCCTGTCCTTTGCGAGGTAGATCTCCCCCACTCTCCTAAAAACAAGTGCGTTGCATTGCTGCTTATCTGCTGTTGGCACCCGGCTTTCCAAAAGATTGGTGGAAGACAAAAATCCTTCCCTGCTGAAGGCAGGCATTGGCCAAAGGGTGTAGGCTTTGCAGTTGGAAACCAGGCTCTCCCATGGACTAGCTGAGTGACCTTGGACCAGTGACATGCCTTCCTGGGACTCAGTTTTCCTGGCTGTGATGATACACGCCTGCCTTGTATAGGACCAGAGGATCAAATGAGAATACGCATGTGAAAGGCCAGGTGTGCTGGATGGGAGGGGAGTACGTGTAGCTGTTCTGTGTAGCTGTTCTTGAGTGACACCAGTAGTTCATCCCAGGGCCTGTGGGGCCAGTGAAGAAACCCCAGTGAGGTCGAGGAAAGACAACCTGAGCCTGGCAAGCAGCTTGCTGGCTTAATATCCGAGGAGAAAATATTGGGAGAAAAGCAAGCCCTTGCTGGGGGATGGGAGCAGAAAAGTCATTGCTTCTTCAGGGAGACATGCTGGTTACAGCCTGGTATGTGGGGGTGGGGGGTGGGGGGCGTGTTGCTGACTCTCCCGGGGGTGGGTTCATGCAGTCCCTCTCCTCTGCCCATGTGAAGACACAGGTTAGTAGGAGAGTCGAGATAACATTCCCTTGAATCCCTTCCCACAGAGCTTGCTGTTGTGAGCTTAAAAACATGGCGGGGAAAATGTATCTTTGCTCTGGGAACTTTGAGGGCGATTAAACAGATACTTGGAACCAGGACTTGCATATGAGCAAAATGTTAGTCTCCAACTTGCCTAGCCAGACCGCTGTCTATCTGAGAAAAGTCAACCAGACCACGTGCTCCCAGCTGGTCAGCGTGGGGGGTTCACCCTCCCCTGGCCTGGGTCTCCCTCTCTCTTCCCCTGCCTCTCCTGTGTCTGGTGAGAGCAAGCAGTCATTGTCACTCAGGTCTGGACGCACACTAACCTTGGCCAAGTCACTGAACGTTAAACCATCTGGCAATATATCACATTTCGTCGATGGGCCTTTTCTATATAGATGAGGATAGAGGGGCAGTGCTAGGTGCTGGAAAACCACTTAAGCACTGACAGTGGGAAGGGGCGCGGGGTCCAGGACCTTGACTTGAATGTGAGGGGTGGGGTGGAGCAGGGGGGCTGCTCCTTAAATAGAAGTGGGCTGGAGAACCAGCTCCCCCTCTTTCCAGCTCCCGAGTGGGGGGATGGGGCTGCTGCCAACCTACTTGGCATCCTCCCTTTCGTCCTTTTGGTGAATTTTGTTGTAATTAGACAAGTCGCGACAAATATTCCATTGCCCTTTGGGCTGGGGAGTTGTGAGGACTCCTGCCTGGAAACCGGGCCTCATTCACTGGGGAGCCATAATTAGGCAAGAGAACAGTTCTGGGGCCCTTGATTCAATAAAGACCCTTTTATGATGTTGGTTTTTCCCAGAAAAATAATACCACTTTGCCCCGTTTATTGCATTTAGATGTGTAATCATATTAGAGTTGAACAGCCCGGGGGACTGAAGTTACGCAGTTGGGGTTTTCACCAAAGCCTGTTACCGGGTCTTCAGAGGAAAACCGTGTCCTCAGAAAAAAAGCAAATGACAAGGAACATTTTTGAGGATTTTTCTCTCTTGGCATTCAAAGGCGATTTTCTTGCATCAGGGTGAGAGTTGGCCCAGGATGAAAGCCAGAAAGTGAAACTAACTGGAGTGGCCCGTGCCAGGGCCGGTGTCACTGCGGGCCCCTGGTGCTCTCCGCAGCCCGGCCTGCGGGCCTGTGGCCGGGCCATGCGTGCCCAGCGTGGTCCCTCCTGGTCGGGCAGACGGGCAGACTGGATTTGTCAGATGGGCAGCACGTGTGCCCCGCCAGGGCTGGAGGAAATGCCAGAGAGGATGCCTGTGCCCTCTCCACCAGGAGTCGTGGTGTCCCAGCACGTCGGCACCGCGGTGGCAGGGCCGCAGGCGCCGGGGCTCGCAGGTGGCCGCGCTGGGCGCCCCGCCCCGTGGAGGGCAGTCAGCCCTGACTAAATATAGTCCTGGAGGTCGCAGGCGGCTCTGGTTGGTTGGGAGGGCCCGGCTGGCCCCGCCCACGGCCGCTGGCCCCGCCCCCCAGGCGGTCGGCTCTGGGAGGGATGCCCTGCCCCAGGCCGGCGCTCTAGCGTGCAGGCCCCTTCGCAGCCAGCCAACATCCCCTCTCACCTTCTTACCCCAGGCGTTTTGTCAGGATCTACATGTTTCCCAATTCTGGAGTAAAATCCCTCCTAAAAATCTGCCCAGAGCCGGGTTAGGCAGAGCTCATCTGTGGAGTCCAGAACCTCTTTCCCAATTTGGGGTTTAGAAATCTCAGGCGATGAGGAAATTTCTGGGAGTCATTTGTAGGAGTGCTCTATTAAGAAACAGAGGGTATGACATTTCAGAATGCTGAAACCCTGTTGCATCAAAGAGGGGTGGGAGGGGAGAAAGCCACTTACTTTCAGGACCGCTGATGGGAGGTATTGCTGAAATATTTTCAAGTTATCACCCTTTACTGCAGAAGCACTGCATTTTGTAGATGATTCCACTGTTTATAGATAATGGGTATTAAAAATACTCTTTCAGGATGACTGTCGTAAGGCTTGAGGTTTTTGGTTTTTTAAACTTATAATTTAAACTTTCTGGATGTTTTACACTCTTTGGTGGAAGAAATGCTATTAAATTATATGTACATAAAAATAATATGTAGTGGGTTTTTTGGTTTTTTTTTTTTTTTTTTTTTTGCTTTTTTCTTCTCCAAAGGAATATAATTAGAACATCTGAAACCAGATTACCCAATTAGTACATTTTTCTAATTAGCTGTTAGGAATGTGTGATGAGATGAATTATTGTAGACTTCCAAATGGAACTTTGGCCACAGGGAGGTTCAGAGCAATTACACAAAGGGGAAAAAAAATCATGTGTTTTCAGTTCTGGTTACCATCCCCTCACCTGCTCCCAGTAAAACACCTCCTGTGCTGCCCACCAGGCAGCAACAGTGTCCAGACAAAAGTTTCATCTTCCTTAGCTCAAGTACATGGAGTTGAAAAAATTATTCATCATTTCTGCTTCTCTTTGCTCCTGACAGTGGAGCAGATCGATGAAGGCAGGTTTTAAATGCTGCTTTTTTTACATTTATCAGCAGTAATGTCAGTGGCTGTTCTTTGAGGAAAAAAGTCCTGGTGATAGTTCATTCAGTTCATCTTTTGGGCATGCCTCATGTGTACTTGCTTTGTGCCTGGTGGCCACGGGGAGAGTCTGCAGGGGTGGGGAACTACAGCCAAGACCAGGGAATGAAGCTGGGATCCAGCTTTTGTACTTTTTTTTTGTTGTCGTATATATTTTTATTGGAGTTCGATTTGCCAACATATAGTATAACACCCAGTGATCATCCCGTCAAGTGCCCCCCTCACTGCTCGTCACTCAGTCACCCCAACCCTCCATCCATCTCCCCTTCTACTACCCCTTGTTCGTTTCCCAGAGTTAGGAGTCTCTTATGTTTGGTCACCCTTTCTGATTTTTCCCACTCATTTTCTCTCCTTTCCCCTATAATCCCTTTCACTATTTCTTATATTCTCTGTATGAGTGAAACCATATGATTTTTCTTCTCTGATTGACTTACTTCACTCCGCATAATACCCTCAGGTTCCATCTACATCGAAGCAAATGGTGGGTATTCGTCATTTCTAATGGCTGAGTAATATTCCATTGTATTTATTTATTTGTTTATTTATTTTAAGATTTATTTATTTATTTATGATAGACAGAGAGAGAGAGAGGCAGAGACACAGGCAGAGGGAGAAGCAGGCTCCATGCCGGGACTTGATCCCAGGACTCCAGGATCACGCCCTGGGCCAAAGGCAGGCGCCAAACCGCCGAGCCACCCAGGGATCCCTATTCCATTGTATTTATAGACCACATCTTTATCCATTTGTACTTTTTAGCTCTTAATTGGTGCAGGCTCACGGTCCTTACCTGAAAACCAGAAGTTTGTTGTTATAAATGATTTCATGGGAAAACCTGCCCCAAAACTGACTTGAGACCATTAGAATCTGTATTTCTCTTAGGGGGTGTGAACATTCGTGGGTTTCATTGCAGAGATGTGAATGTGTTTAATTAGGGGTGCTGCCCTGCGGGAGTATTGCAAAATATGTGGTATGTGCATCTTTACCTTTTTAAACCCCTCAACAGTTCTGAAATACATATGGTCTGAGGGTTCTAGGTGAGAGATGGCAGCTCTGTGCCCCAGGCTGGGGGCCCAGAAGGAGCCTGTGGGCTGAGCCAGGGGCCAACTGACAGGTGGGCCAGATGCCCAAGAAGCAGGCCTCACAGTCCTCGGAGCTCTTCCCTCATCAGGCCTTAAGCCCCATAAAGGCTCAGAGATTTTGCTCACTGTTGTGTTCTGTGTCTGGAGCACACTAGGTACTGAGTGAATACTGCTCAGAAACAGGCGTGGGTGAAGTTTTTTCTAGGCCAAATAGGGTTTCTCTCTATTGGAACTCTTCTCTTTTGGTGTGCAAGCAGTCATAGATACTACGTGAAGGAGTCCACCTGTGTTGTAATAAAACTTTATATATAAAAACAAGAGGTGGTGTGGGTTTGGCCCACGGGCCTTCAGTCTGCCAACTCCTGTGAGAAGGATCAAAGCATCTTTTTTTTTAAAGATTTTATTTATTTATTTATGAGACACAGAGAGAGGCAGGCTACTCTCGGGGAGCCTGATGCAGAACTCGAGCCCAGGACCCCAGGATCACGCCCTGAACCCAAGGCAGACACTCAACTGAGCCACCCAGGCATCTCTCAATGCATCTTTAAACGTAGATTCTTCTTTCCCATACTGTTGGCTGAGCTGTCTGCGTGCCTTCTCTGCTTGTCTTGTTTCCCTCTCCTGTGGAGTCTCCCTTAAAGAGACCAAAGGTGTGGCTCTGGTGGCGGAACCCACTCCTGGCTCCGGCTGTGGACGAAAGGAGTGTGCTGCCTCCTTGGACCAGCCTTATTAGCAGGAGTGGGTATTTGTACAGACAGATGCATTCAGGCTCTGAGCCAAATTTGCCTAGGGGCACTTGGACCTCTACTCACTGATGAGTTCTTTTTGGGGGGCTGCGCCAACCCCAAGGCATGTTGGCCAGTCGCCATCAGGCCAGGCAGGGCTGGAGAGTTTGGGGGGAGTGGGGGGGGGGGAGCCGAAGGGGGTGAGTACAAGCATTTAGGAGCTGAGATGTTCTTAGCAAAAGAATTTCCGGCTGAGAGAGATTGGTTATTGTAAACCTGGGGACTCTAATAGAGAAGTTTCAGGTCTCCTGGCTTTGTTCATCCCAGCCTGTGAACAGCCAGCATGGGTGGATTGGGCCAGCGAGTTCAGGAAGGTTTTCTGGGGCAGCAGAGACTCCAGCCCAGCTGTCCTGGGGCTGACTAGGTAGGTGCCAGGGGAAGGGCCTGTAGAGCCCTCTCCCCTGGATTGGAGCACCAGCATCCCTCTAGCTGGCCTGACTCAGCTCCCTTTGCCAGGGGAGTTTGGCCCCTGACTCAAAGCATGCTGGGCCTCTGCAGGCCCCAGGGCCAGACCATGTCAGCCAGCCCCTGCTGCAGGCCCCAGCATCCCTGTCTGCCCAGGAGCTTCTCTGGAGGACGGGTTCCCCCAAGACATTTTGGGACTGTTGCCCACTGCCCAACCACTTCCTTCCCTAGTCTGGGTGGGACTGGCACATACTTTTCTTTTTCTAAAGCAAATTCCAAACAAGGGCTGATAACTCTGGTTGGCTTTTTTTTTTTTTTTTCCTTCCACCATGGTTTTGTGGGTTGCTGGCTATTTTAGGGACTCCAAATTCAGAGTGGAGCCTCCTTACTCTGCAGCTCCTCTGGAAACCTTGATGGCTTTTCACACACATTACCCTCCCCCCCCCCCCCCCCCAGCAGCGGGGACAGGCCCTCGGTCATCAACATGTGATCAGCACTGGCCAGGCTCAGGAAAGGCCAGGGGACCTGCAATTGGGTGGGGGTGGAGTCTGCTGTCAGCCATGCCCAAGTCAGTCACTGTCACATGCCTAGCACGGCAGGGGGTCATCCTCTGGCCACTCCTTGGGCAGCATCCCACTCCTACCCCACCTCACCTCATTATCGAATATCTGGGTCATGGGACATTGCTTGTCCTAAGGTGAGTAGATGGCTTAGAGCGGTGCTTCTGAAGCTGGAAGCTGGGGGTGTCCCCAAGAATCATACAGGGAGCCTGTTTGCAATGCACACTGGGGCCCTGGAGCCAGCATTGCTAATAAGTGTGTGATTGGGATGTATGTGGTTTGAGGACTGGGCAGCTGGGAGGCCAGTAGGTAAAGCAGCTTCACAAGCATGGGGTCAGGGGGAGCAGGGAGAAAGAAGGGGCTGGGGTCAGGAAAGGTTACCCAGAAGAGGGAAGCTGAGTCCAGAAGAACACAGCAGGGGGTGCCAGTCATGATCGCTCACCCTGATAGAATGCTTTGTGCCAGGCAGAGTTCTAAGCCTTCGATGCGAATGAACTTAAATCCTCCCAAAGGCCCCCGAAACAGGTAGTTACCCTGATCTTGCAGAGGAGTGGACCAAAGTCCAGAGGGGTTGAATAGCCCACAGAAGGCCCTGTGGCCGTGAAGCCGTGAGCTGGGTCTCATCCTCACTCTGTCCTGCTGTACTGGAGCCAGTGCACCCCAGGTGGCAGGACCAGTTCACATGGAAGTTGTGCAAACTGAGGGCTGGGGCTTCTGAGCAGGCGAAGCACGATCATGTTGTTGAGTGGTTCAGATGGCTTTGGTCCTGGTGTGTAGGGGACAGCTTGGGTTTTGCTGGAGGAGTGTATGGCCATGATCTTGGTTAGGGTAGAAGGCTGTGGGCGAGAGGACAGTTGTCATAACATAGTTGGGCAAGGGTAAGGCGGTAGCCAGGCTGCTAGGTTTCTGGGCATACTTCCTCTCAGTCTGGACAAGGAAGGTCCTGTGCTGTGGGGTGAAGGTGCTACCGTAGTGCTCAGGGAGCAGCAAGGCCTATGCCCAGAACCTTGTCCCAGTTGCTCTTCCAAGAGGGGAAGAATTCTCCGTGATATGAGTCTTTGGCAACTCCCAGGGGGTCCTGGCCTAGCCCCCGCCCTTGGGGTCGGAGGGGGAAGGGGAAACCACTTGGAGAGGGTGATAGACTTTTGTCAGGAACCTGCTAAGTGCTTGGTATATTTATTTCCCTTCAATCCTCCCACAGCCCTGCAAAGTGGGCTTCTTCTTTGTTCCTAGTTACAAATGTGAAAGCCAAGGCACAGAGAAGTGAGGTGACTTATACATGGTCACACAGCAAGTAAATAGAGAATGGCACCAGGTCTGTCTTCTGTGGGCTGTGCTTTCACCGCAGCAGGGCCGCCCATGTTCTGAGAGGCTACAGGTGGTACACACATAGCATGACTGGTGACAGGCCCCCAACGGGTAGTGCGGTGTCAAGGTAGGTGGGGTGTCAGGGTGGGTGGGGCATGTTCCCAGTGGCCAGTTGGGCAGGTCCTGGGCCTGGGGGCCTGAGTGGAATGGCCTGGCTTCAGGGCACAAGTGATCCACCAATGGGTGGCATTCTGCACCATGAGCTTCAGAGGAGTCAAAAGCCCAGGGCCTATAGAGGGGAGCCTTTGCTGCCCTGGAGGCCCGCTCAGATTGGGCTGTAGAAGGGATCACCCCAGAAAGAAGGCCCATAAACCAGGCTCTGGTTCTGGAAGCCCCTTTCATCCTCCTGTAAGTAAAGAAATCAATCACCATCCTCTTCCCTTTCTTCTTGGTCAGTTTCTGACCATTCTCTCACCCCATTCCTAGTTTATTCCCACCTATGCCTCCCAGCAGAGCCTGTCAGCTGGTTGTTTTGAACCTGAAGGCCACCCGAGACATACTAGCTGTCTTTGCCCATTATAGGCTATTTTTGTAGTGGTCGGGGACCTGCGTTCCTACTCAGGCCAGCCTAATGCTCTTGCCTCTTCCAGAGCCCACCTCTGATGAAGTGGGCAGGATGTGTTAGAGCCTGGGGAAGGCTGGACAGTGTGCTGTTTCTCGCATGTTGCACCCTCTTGCCTCCTACAAGGGACAGAGGGTCTGTGACTGTTGGCTTTTCAAGAGCTGAGCCTTTGTTCCTACGACAGCTGAAATTCTCTTAAGTCCTCTAAAAGGGAAGAGATGGTGGGTGCTTAGTTCCAACTGGACCCGTTTTAGAGACAGGGTAAAGCAAAGCCATGGGAACCAGAGCTCAGCCCCCATCCCCCCGACTCTTACTAAAGTCTTAGTTCTTTCAGTAGTTCTTCTCTTGGGCTTTAGGAGTCGAGCAGCTATGACCACCCCCCACCCCATATTCTCCTCTCTACCCTCACCCAGCTTGACCTCTGAGGAAGTCTGGGGCTGACTCTTGCATTCCTATGCCACAGTAGGCCTGTGACTTCACTTGGCTTGTCAGGTGCTCAGCCTCTACAAGATGGCTCTACACCCCACAGGTGAACACAAGGGCCAGATGACTGCTCGAGGGTCTTACTGCATTCCCTAGTTCTTGGGACTGTTCTCGTCCACTTGGGATTCCTTTACATTCCAGTCCATGGCTTGTTGTGGGCAGAAAGCACGGCATTTAGAAAATTGGCTCTGGGTGGAGCAAAGGCTGGTCATTCCTGGGCGTGCTGTGGGGGGCAGTGAGGCTGGCCACCTGCCAGGCCAAACATTGGCAAGAATTGTGCCACGGTGGAGACTCGGCAGCCCCCCTACCCACCACAGAGCTCTCTGGCTGTAGGGTGGTGGATCGGCGTCGGGTGAGGGTTTACCGTCTTCACCTCAGCCCCCCTGGGCCAGCTGGTTGACTGCTTACTTACCTGGAGAGTGTTCAAGGACAGCAAGAAAAATGAGGGACTTTCAGGGGCAGCTGTGTTTTCTGACTCAGTCATAATGCCCCTAAAAATCCTTATTGTTCTTGCAGTGTGCATCGGGCAGCAGCTGCCAACCCACCCCTTGCCTACCTGGCCACCCTGGGACAGGAAGTGCTTCCTGGGGTCACGTTGGGATGTCCTCCCCCATCCTCTTGAAACGAGAGTGAATTATTAAAACAATTCTGTTGGGCCAGTGCATTGATTTGCATATATGTTTACAATTTCTTTTCTTTTTTTTCTTTGGAGGAGGGTTAGGGAGGGCTGAGCATTGAGACAGTCCTGCGCAGATTGGAACTCAGGAGAACACAGGGCCTCCTCAGTTTGTGTGTGGTGAAGGTTTGCAGGAGGCCGGCTGCATGGGCAGGGCCCCAGGATGGGTGCCCTTGGGGCTGGTTATGTCAAGAGCAGCGGTGTTGGGCTGGCTAGGATGCCCACCGCTCCTGAGAAGTTGGAACTGTTTAAGGGCAGGAGGGGTGAAGGCACCCGGGCAGGAAACTGTACTGCGTTTTAAAACAGGGAGCCCAGCCCACTCCCCGAGAGCCAGTGGCCTGGCCATTTTGAAAACATGCTCCTGGTGGATTCAAGGGCTTCTCCCCGCCAATCCCTGCTGTACCCTTGGAGCTTGCTTTTTCTCAGCTGGGATAGAGAACACTCTATCCTGCTTTCACCTCCCGGGGCTCCTCCCTTCTCAGTAGGCACCCCCATCCCCACCTCTTCCAGCCCACCCCAGACATTTTGGCTGAGCCTTGTCTTGAGTGGATTTAGGGTTACTTGCTGGGGGACTGTCAAGAGGAAATACCAATTTGTGACACATCCCTCTCAACCCAGGAAAGCCAATTCACAAGAATGTTCCCAGGTCCCAAAGCAACAGTCCTTCCCCTCTAGCTGAGGCTGAGCAGGTGGCTTGCCCATGCGTGGACAGACAGGAAGGTGATCAAGCAGCAAGCAGGACTGTGCCTGCTGCTGTGCTCCACCCCAGGGCTCATTGACATCACAGGTCAGCAAGGGAAATTAATCCTCCAGCTATTTCTTAGGTTTCCAGGCGCAGACTTGCAACTCTGGTCACTGGAGAAGATGGCTGTCTGCAGGACCCTGACCGTGTGATCATCCTTCTGGCCAGCCTGGCCTCTTGCTCCTTAGGCTCTGGTCATCCCAGCTGGGCCTCCACACCAGCTCTCCCAGAGACAGTTTTTAAAGGGCTGGGTTTGCTCAGGAGCCTCAGCATTCTTCCACCCAGGAGAAAGGACAGCGTCAAGGTAAAGGTTAACAGGAGGTTAGGGGTGGGGTGGGGTGTGGAGTGATGTTTATCCCTTCTTGGGAAGAGGTGGATGGGGTTTTCATTAAGTGAGATTCTCACCACCTACAATAAGCATGGGGTGCTTTGTCATTCCTCATAGCTAAGCCTTTGCTAACTTTAAATCAGCTCTCTCTCCCTAAGGCCCCTTTGCCCTGCCCTGCCATCCCTCCCAAACCTCCTTATTCCTGAATTTGTTCCTCATTCTTTATAAACACTTGCAAAAAACAAACAAAAAACCTCATCAATTTGTTGAAAAAGGTAATACATGAAAAATAAAGCTGAGTACTGTTTCCCCCCCAACTATAGAAGAACCGCCTTCCATTGTAGAGCATTTCAAAATTCAGAAGGAGGAAAAGGCTTATAAAAATGCTGTGCCTAGAGATAATGTCTGCTAATGAAATAGATCCTTCCAGCATTTTTCCCCTATGTGCATACACACCCCCACCCAGTTAGCAGGACTAGGGCTTTTAAAAGGCGTGAGGCTTATAACCCATTTGAGCAATGGTCCTGTGCCCTTGGGAGCCAGAGTCTCTCTCTTCTTTTTGCCAAGTGGGATGAGCCAAAGCTCGCCTGCAGCCAGGAACCTCAGAGCTCTCAGTGGTGGGTACTGGAGCTACACTAGTTCGCTCTTCTCCACGGAGATTGATGAAGTTGGGGAGGCTAAACCTGTAGGCTTTGTCCTGATTGATTTCCACGTGGGCTGCTACACTGCCTCTAGACTCCGGCTGCACTAAGATTCTGGGAAGCCTTCTACCCATGTCAGCCCCTGTTCCTCCTCCCCAGCCATCAAGGCCAGTTGGATTTGGGCTGCCAGGAATGGGGGTAGAGGAGGGCACCCAGGGATGGGTATCTTTGTCTTCTGCTCCTCACTCAGGTGCTCCTATTAAGCAGCCGGAGAACTACTCTGGCTCCGTGGCCACAAGTTAGAGCTGAAGAGATTGTTGAGGCTCTGCCTTCAGAGCCCAGTCGAGAAGATGCGACCATCTGCAGCTGGCAGAGTTTTACGTCCGATGCTTTTCCCTGCTGCTCAGAGTCATCTTTTGATCCTCATTTTACAGGATGGGCTGAGGCATGAGTGGTCCGGATACCCACCAGAAGACACAGCTAGGATGGGCAGAGCTGGGGCTGGCTCCCAGGGCCAGGGCTTTCAGTAATAATTACTTATAATTAGCATTCGGTTCTAACAAGCATATCCTGATGCTTACTAATACTTAAGCATTTGGTCAGCCAGTATCCGGAGGTGCGTGGGTGGGTGCTGCTGTCTCATGGAGGAGGTATCTGCACCACAGGGAGGCTGGGTTCCCACCCCTGGGTCTTCCTGATGTGACTGCGCACCTGGCCAGCCTGCATCCACAGCTGCCCCCATTCAGCCTGCCATGTGTCCCAGGATCCCAGTTCTGGGCCGGGTAAGATTTAACCCCATTTTCAGAACACACCAGAGGCGTGGCCTAGGTAACGCAGCTGTGGCTGGCAGAGGCCCCTGGTTCCCTGCTCCCTGCCTGCACAGAGGTGTCTAGGAAGGAGCACGGCCCGTGTGGGGCTTGCTCATCTAGGCCCCGCTCTGGGCTGGCAGCCCTAGGGGTCAGGACCCCTGCTGGAGGTGCCTAGGTCTCCAGAAGGCTGTCCCTCCCCCTCCCTCTTTCCTATGGAGCTAGCGTCCAGGAGCCTGGCCAGAGGGCCACCTGGGCAGGCTGCCAGTGCAGGGATCTCATGGGCGGGAGCATTGTGAACTCCAGGAAGCGGTCGGCTGTTCCTGGACCAGTCTGCAGAGCTGGAGGGCCAGCCTGCCTCACACATGCTGGGTGGAGCAAGGAGCTGAGAACCCTACTTTCCCAGAGCCCAGCAGCTCTGGGCCAGGCCCACAGGCTTTCTTGGGCAATGAGGGCCTGAGCCTTGGCCACGCCTTCCCTTGTTGGCCTTGGCTCTCTCTTTCTCAGTCTGGCTCTCCCCCTACCCCCCTACCAGCTATTTTGCAGCGGACTGCACACTCTTGGCAATGACATCCTTTTAACCTGCTTCCCAGAAAACAGGATGGTTGGGCAGGCAGACTCAGCCAGCACGTTGGTGGGAAACAGGGCGGTTGACCTCAGCTCAGGCTTTCTTTGCCCATGCTCCTTGGGGGACCGGGTTGGGAGGTGGCCCTAAGCTGCCTTGGCTTACCTGGGTCAGAAATAACCTCAGCTCAACTTACAGCCTAGAGCAGTCGGGCTGAGGCCAGAGCTCTGAGCTTCTGGAGTTGGGGTGTGGGGAGGGACAGGGCTTTGCCCAGGAGTCTGGTCAGGGGCAACCACGTAGCTGGGGGCCTTGAGTAAATGCCCCCCACCTTGGAGTCTTGCCTCATTTGTCCGATGGGCATAATAGTGCCCTTTAGAGATGTGTCTGAATGTAAGGCTTCTGAATACAAATACGAAGCCGTTGCTCCCTTCGTGCCCCTTTGAGGAGGACACTTCAGCAGAGAATCCTGGGAGGTGTCTGGCATAGAGAAGATGCTCAATGCAGTTGCACTGCTCAGGAAGTGAGGTTTGGGTCTCAGTATGTTGGATGGTGCCTTCCATCCTTATCTCTACAAAGATGACCTTTCCTTCCTCTTCCTCTCTGGCCCTCCTGCCCTGGCGGGACCCTGTAGGGATGGTGCCTCTGGCTTCCAGTGCTGCATTCCTCTTGGGTTGGGCCCGCTGAGACCCACAGCCCATGGAGGCCTCCTTCCCCTCCTTGACGTTCGTCCTGCAAGTCCGGACGCCAGCTCCAAGGCGTTCCCTCTGGGCCTGGGCCAGTGTAGCTGCAGCAGAGCTCCTCCCTCCCCCACCAGCCTCCTTGGGTGCAGACAGCCCAGCACAGGCAGGAAGGGCCTTCTGTTTGCCTTGGCTGGTGGGGAAGAGATTAGTGCTCGCTTTCTGTTTTGACTTTGTATCTAACTCACAGACAGGCCTGTGACGTCACAAAAAAGCACACTTCAGCCTTCAATGAGTTTAGGTGTTCCTAATACCTGGAGATGGTTGGAGGTAGGGATGGGTGATAATACCACCCTCTGGGTATGTAGAGAAATGTGATGGCCACTTGTCAGCTTTCCCTACCCAGCATCCACAGCCCTTTCTCCTGATAACGTCTCTTCTCCTTCAGAGGATCACCTCTCCGCCACCCTCACATTAGAGGCAAACATGGATCAGGATGGACATGAAGACTCCCCCTTGGGGGTTTTGCAGCAACTACAGGGAAAGAGGCATTTGTTTTTCATGGAATTTGCCAGGTTGATGGAGCTGCTGGTGGCCATCCTGTTCTCTACTTGAGGTCGAAGTCAACAAAGGAAAGAGCTCAGAAATGGAGAGAATATCCTATCCAGACATCAGTAAGCCCCTGGATCCAGCCATTCCTGAAGCTAACGTAGCCATGGATTCACCTGATTATATGAGCCAAAGCATTTCTTTTTTGCTAAAATTATCCTGAGTTGGGTTTCTGTCATAGAGAGGGTCCTAATAAAGCAATATTTTTCTTTGGTCTTATTTAAAAAAAAATCATTTCTGAGGTATACTTTACATGCAATAAAATCTACCCATTTTAAGTGCCCAAGTCAAGTTTTATCAAACGGGTACACCCTTGTAACTACCACCATTGAGATATAGAACATTTCAAGCTCCAGGACAACCACTGACCTGCTTTGTTGTAGAGGTTGATTTTGCCTTTTCTAGAATTTCATAAGTATTATCATTTAGCGTATACTCTTTTGTGTCTGGCTTTATTCAGTATGTCTTTGAGATTCACCCATGCCGTGTGCCTCAGTAGTTCATGCCTTACTACTGAGAAGCATTCCACTGTATGGATGTACCACTGTTTGCTCAGCCATATATCAGAGGGTGGTCATTTAGGCTATTTCTGGATTGTGACTGTTACAAATAAAGCTGCTTTGAACATGAGTCTTTGTGTGGGCATATGTTTCCATTTTTGCACCTAGACCTCAGTCTCATTTTACAGTCGAGGAGACTAATGGTCAGAGAGGTAGAATGACTTGTCCAAGGTCACACGGCTGAGGGACCCTGCCGCTTGCACCAGAAACACAAGTGGCCCGTTATGTAGCACCGGGGCATGGGTGTTCCTTAATAACAACCTCAGACTGCTTGGGGGAGGTTGCTCATGGAATCCTTGTGCTCAAGAATGTCATTGCCAGGAGGGACAGTCAGGATGAGTTGTAGTCATGTTCTTCACCTTTTCATGCCATTTGTTTTTCCCTGTGGATTCAACCATTGGAGATTATATCTACTAAACAGTATTCGTGAAGCCAGGCTCTACCTCCCTAAACACATAAAGATGCATCCAAAACTATCTGATCTGATAATCACTGAGCAAACTTGTATGAAGATTTGGCGTTGAAATCACTCCAGCCCCAATGGGGGACCTGCTTTTTCTTTTTTCAGGCTTGGGATCAACAAACCATGGACCCATCCCAGGAGTCAGAGGATGTCAAGTTGGTAAGCCCTGGTTTAGCCCAGCCTCTCCTCTCACAGGTGCTCCAGCCAGATCTCTCTCCCTCTAGGTCTTCTCTCTGCTGAGGTCAGCCCTTGAAGGTCAAGTGCATGTTGTGAACGCAACAGGGGTCAACTCCCATGAGACTCAGAATCATCCTTGGGTCCAGCTGTGCCAAAGCCAGGTGCACCTTTAGGCCGTCCTCTGCTTCATTTGAGCCACCTGCAACTGAAAGAGTCCTGGCTAAAACAGCTTAGCCAGGACTGCACTCTTCGGTGAAGCTTTCCTCAACTTCTCCTGGCAAAGGCAATGAACAGCCAGTCCAGTTCACCTCGGGGGGCGTGGTGGTGGTGGTGCAAACACTGCTCATTGCTTTACATGCATTATCTCAAATCCTCTCAACAACCCTAGGGGAGGCAATGGTCATCCCCATTTTACTGCAGGGGAAACTGAGGCACAGAGATGTAGATGTAGCATACCCAGAGTGTGGCTGCATCGCATGCATCGTGTGTACCTCTACGGTTTCTATCTGCTCCCCTGGTTGGCTGCTCTGCCCCTCTCGTGGCTGTCCACAATTGAAGCTGGACCAGCTGCCTCTGCACAGGCTGACCCTTTCCAGGCTACATCCCAGCGTAAAGGGTCTGGCTCCGGCGTGGCCACCAAAGGGGCCAGAGAACACAACCCTTACACATGGAGGGAATTAGTTCTCAGGGGCGAACTTTGAGCAGTAGGAGACAAGGTGGAAGGACAATCCCTCTCCTCCCCCGTTTGGACCATTTCAGGCACATTTCCCATGTGTGGTCTGTTGTAAAGCAGTGACTGTGTTCTTAAACATTACCTGGCATTGCTTCCCCTTCTTCCCTACACTCCCTGTCTTCTCCCTCCCCCTCGCTGCCCTGTGGTTCCACCTCTATGTTAGCAGCACTCATTCCCTAGCCAAAGGCTCCTTTTTCTGGGGAACACAAGCAGTCTGGCTCCTGGGTCTGCACTATACTGTTGCAGTGAACAGAACAAGAGAAGGCTGCATTGCATCATTGCCCTGGGGGTGGGGAATAGGTAGGAGACGGGGTCAGTGCCAAATTCATCAGCTCATTCTCCTTTATATCCGACCACCACCCACTCATTCACTACATTTAATCAGTCAAATCCTCTCTGACCCGCCGCTGTATTTCAGGCCCCACTCACCTCCATCCAGGAGGGAAGAGTCCATGCTGCTTGTAATGTGATGCTGCAAGGTACTCAGCCTTTCTCAGCCACTTTTCCCATCTGAAAAATGGGGAAAAGAATTGTCTTACCACATAGGACTGCTGACAGGCTTAATGGACACTTAGTTTTGTGCCTGGCAATAGGTATAGGAGCCTTTGTTGATGCTCCCTGTTCAAAGTCACCTCTTCCAAGTATGGCCCTGCTCTCTAGAAAATCCCCCTCCTCCATTATGAGTATATAGGGCTTCCCCCCACACCAGTCCCATGCCCATCACCAGACCCACGCTAATCCACGCATCCCAGTATTGACCTTGAATATTGGCTCAGGTCTGGGCATGAGACCCAAGTTGGAGTGGTCCTTGTAACAGTGTCCTGAAGTTTTTGGAATAAATGCATGCTTGTCTTTGCTGAGATCATTAGCTTGGAGCAATCAGAGGTCATTTTTACTATTTGGCCATTTGAGAATGATGTCAGGAGACCACAGAGCCAAGAGGTGGAGCAAGACACAGAATGCTGATGATGTCTTTGGAGCTCCTGGATCCAGTCATACCAGAAGCTAGTTAACCCCTGGGATTTTTTAGGAATTAATACAAAAACCAAGTATCTCTTTTTATTTGTTTAAGCCAGTTTGGGTTGAGTTTCTATTACTTAAAACTGAAGCAATCTGTTTTTTTTATTTTTTATTTATTTATTTTTTTAAGATCTTATTCATTCATTTTAGAGAGAGAGAGTGCACGCGAGCAAGTGAGTGGCGGGTGTAACAGGGGAGGAGGGACCGAGAATTTCAAGCAGACTCCACACTGAGCGATGCGGGGCTCAATTCCATGATGGCAAGATCATGACCTGAGCTTAAACCAAGAGTCAGATGCTTAACTGACTGAGCCACCCAGGCGCCCCTGAAGTGGTCTTGACTAATCTAGTAATAGGTTCTCTTCATAATTGCTGCTGGTATTGCAATTCATATTATTATTATAAACACATTACTAGAAGATGCAGCCATGGGGATGCCTAGGCCAGGTTTCTCCAGAGGCTCTTGCCGCCCTCCACACATTATACCCTGGATATCAGCTGCCTGAGTGTGGGTGGTTTCATGTTTGCTGCTGATCTATCTCAGGTAACTCTGTGCCACAGGGTAGGTGGGCTAATAGACATGTTTCATGAACAAGGCCCATCATCCACTGCCTCCTCCATCATGCCCTGCCTTCCAACTCCCATGCCAGATACACATTTTGCTCTCTCTCTTGTCCTTGGCCACTGTCCGAAGCCACTGTGGTGTCTGCCGGGAGACCATCTTGGCAAACAGAGCTGTTTCCAGTGTCCTTTTGAGGGCCTCATTCAGCCCTTTACCTGTTCAGATAGGGTTTTAAAAATATATTTACTGAAAGTCTCCATTATAGGGGCACCTGGGTGGCTCAGTGATTGAACATCTGCCTGCCTTTGGCACAGGTCATGATCCCAGGGTCCTGGAATTGAATCCTGCATCAGATTCTGATGCTTCTCCCTCTGCCTATGGCTCTGCCTCTCTGTGTCTCTCATGAATAAATAAATAAAAATCTTGTTTAAAAAAGTCTCCATTATAGATCCCTATCTTACACCACCCACTAAAATGAAGTCAAAATTCTCTAAAGACTACTGTAATGCCAGAAGCTGTAAAAAACCAAGAAGAAAACATAGGGGAAAAGCTCCTTGACATGGGCCTTGGCAATGATTTTTGGGATATTATACCCAGAGCGCAAGGGACAAAATAAACAAGCAGGCCTACACCAAAGCAAAAAGCTCTTGCTGAGCAAGAGAAATTGACCACAAGGTGGAAAGACAACCTACAGAATGGGAAAAAAAAAATATTTGCAAATCATATCTGATAAGGGGTTAAGATCTAAAATGTATAAAAAAATGCATGCAACTCAAGAGTGAAAAAACAAGTAGTTTAATTTAAAAATGGGCAAAGGACTCAAGAAGATTTTTCCAGAGAAGATGTACACATGGTCCACACGTACATGAAAAGGTGCTCAACATCACTCATCATCAGGGAAATGCAAGTCAAAACCACTAAGAGATATCATCTCACACCTGTCAGATCAGCCAGCATCGAGAAAACAAGAGATAGCAGATGGTGAGGGTGTGGGAAAGGGGGGATTGTAACCTATGCAGCCGCTGTGGGGAAAAGGATGGGGGCTCCTCCAAGTACGAGAAAGAGGAACACCATAGGATCCGGTCATTCCACTCCTGGGCATTTACCCAAAGAAGACAAAAACACTAATTTGAAAAGATACATGCACCCCTATGTTCATTCCTGCATTACTTACAATAGCCAAGATACGGAAGCACCCAAGGATCCATTAACAGATGAAGGGATAAAGAAGATGTGGTGTATATAAAATTGGAATATTACTCAGCCGTCAAAAAGAATGAAATCTTGCCATTTGTGACAACATGGATGGACCTACAGGATATTATGCAAAGTGAAGTAAGTCAGACAGGAAAAGACAAATGCCATATGATTTCAGTCATAGGTCAAATCTAAACACAAAACAAATGAACAAACACACCAAAAAACCCAGACTCTTAAATACAAAAAAAACAAGCTGGTGGTTGCCAAGGGGAGGTGGGGGGGGGCCAGGTAAAATAGGTGAATGGGATTAAGAGGTACAAACTTCTAGTTATAAAATAAACCAGGACACCCAGGTGGCTCAGCGGATGAGCCTCTGCCTTTGGCTCAAGGTGTGATCCCAGGGTTTGAGGATCAAGTTCCGTATCGGGCTCCCTGCGAGGAGCCTGCTTCTCCGTCTGTCTCTGTTCTCTCTCTGTGTCTCTCATGAATGAATAAATAAAATCTTAAAGAATAAAATAAAATAAATCATGGAGATGAAAAGTACGGCACAGGGAACGTAGTCAATAATATTGTAATAGCGTTGCACGGTGACAAGCGGTGACTACACCTATCATGGTGAGCTCTGAGTAATGTACAGAATTGTTAAATCACTATGTTGTACACCTGAAACTCATATAACATTGTGTGTCAACTATACTTTGATAATAATCAATCATAATACATTTTTAAAACTTTCAAATAGAATGGCCCTATGATCCAGCAATTCCATTTCCAGGAATATATCAAAAGGAATGAAAACACTATGTCAGGCAGCCTTGGTGGCTCAGTGGTTTAGCGCTGCCTTCAGCCCAGGGTGTGAAGAATGGAGACCCAGGATCGAGTCCTATGTCAGGCTCCCTGCATGGAGCCTGCTTCTCTCTGCCTATGTCTCTGCCTCTCTACCTCTCTCGGTCTCTCTGTGTGTCTCTCACGAATAAATAAATAAAATCTTTTTTAAAAAGAAAAGAAAACATTATGTCAAAGACACATCTGCAGCCCCATGTTCATAGCAGGATTATTTAAAATAACCAAGACATGGACATGACCTAGGTGTCCATTAACTGATGAATGGATAAAGAAAATGTTATACACACATGGGTGCATGCGTGTGTGCACACACGCACATGCTGGATTATCATTCGGCCATAAAAAGAAGGAAATCGTGCCATCTGTGACAACACGGATGCTAAGTGAAATAAGTCAGAGAAAGACAAATACTGTATGATCTCACTTAGACATAGAATCTAAAAAACAAAACTCAAAGAAAAAGAGATCAGATTTGTGGTTACTAGAGACAGGGGAGGAGATGGGGGATTGGCTGAAGGTGCTCAAAAGGTATAAACTTCTGGTGATAAGATAATTAAGTTTCAGGGATGTAATGTATAGCATGATGACAATAGTTAACACTGCCTGTATGGTGTATCTGAAAGTTAAGAGCATAGAGCCAAAGAATTCTTGTCATCACAAGAAAAAAAAAAGTTTTCTTCTTTTTCCTTTCTTTTTGTATCCATAGAGAGGATGCATGTAAACTAAGATTATTTTGGCGATCATATCACAATGTATGGGAGTTAAAGTCAGTATGCTATACACCTTCAACCTTCATAGTGCTTTGTGCTAATTATCTCTCCGTAAGAAGGGGGTGTGGGAGAAGTGTCCATTAGGCTGGGTACCAGGAAGAGATGCAGAAATGAATAATGCTGTGCCTGCCTTCAGGGAGCTTCTGTGTTAGTGGGGGGTATCCAAGCTGACAATTTTGGTACAATTATGTAATATTTGGCATTTGGATAATTATCTGGTATTCTTCTATAGACCAGATAGATCATGAAACAACTCTAAAGAGCATCTTTTGGTTTTAAGCTAAGCTGGAACTAATCAGTTTATCTAAGAAAACTTGGTGATGCGGGTAGGGGGGTAGAGAAGTGCCTCGTGGGTGTGAAGCTCTGTACTCAGCCTCCCAAAATCAATCTAATAGCTAAACTGGAATAATTGTCCCGTTCTGTTTGATGAAGAAACAAGCTCAGAGAGGTAAAATATGTCCCTGAGCAGAAATGGGATCTGGCCCCAAGTCGCTGTGCTGTACTGGGAGTACCTGGGTGGCCCTAGGGACTGAGTTCCGGATGCCAGCGGGCAGCACAGGCCGCTCGCCGGCTCCCTTGGAACCCCGTGGGAACACTGGCTCTTCCACATTCCGGCCCGAGTAACAACTACTGGTTTCCCCGTCTCCATCTCCCGCCCGCCCCCCCGTAGGCGTTGCAGGCTGTAGTTCCCCCCACGTCTTCCACATCCTGACCCTCTACCAGCCTCTGGCCCGTGGTAGGCTCAGTGTCGCGGGGGTATCTGTGGGGTTGGTCCTCGCCATCCTTTCTCCCTTTCTTCCCGGGACGCCCTCGTCCTTCCGGGGAGAACCCGCTCCTCTGCGGCTCTCTGGGGGGCCTGGGAGATTTCAATCCTCCCGGAAGCGGGGGCGTGCGTGTCACGTGACCCCGTGAGGCCAATCAGAGCGCAGCACGCCGTGGATTGGCCCAACGGGTGAGCGGGTAGCCAATCAGAGTCCTTCCCTGGCACAGGCCGCATTGCCCCCGGGCTCCGGAGCTCCGAGCCTCCGACCGCAGCGCCGCGGGGGCCGGGGGGGGGGGGGGGGGAGGCGGGGAGAGCGGGGCCCCGAGCAGTCCCACGCGCCCCGTAATATGTGCACATGGTGGCAAACAGCACAAAAGAGCTCCTAAAGGAAAGCCGCGGGCTCCGCCCTGTTCTTCCCGCTTCGCTCCAGAGACAAACTGTTTGACACGTTTCCTTTTGTATTTTTTCTGATGTTTACCTTCAAAACTCAAGAGAATACACTCCTACTAGACCCATTTCTTGGCTTAGAACTTTAGACCAAATCCACTGCTGTCTCCATACGGTTTGTGAGAACTTAGCTCACTTGCACTCTTAACTGAATGTATAATACCTCTAGTCGGTGTCCACTGATTGCCTATATCCAAATGTCTATTTCTTTTTTCAACTTTAGGTAGTTTACCCTATCTTGCCAGCCCTTTTCAGAATAAGAATAAATATGGCTGTTCCTACCACTCCTCTGCCTATCCACGTGCCACCTTGGTCAGCAATACGTTTTTTTTACATTGTCTGTGGCATTCGTATTTTCTTCCGCCCCACAATCAAGATTTTACTGCTTTGTTCACAGTTGATCCAAAAGATTAAACCCGTGAAACTGCATTTATGTGACTATAATTGTTAAATACTGTTTACTATAAACACTCCCTCTTAGCCGGAGCTCACTGGATTGGAGTTTGTTTTGGTTAGGTCCTAACTCAAATTCGGATGGGATTGGATCAGATCCATCCACATGCCACTGAGACAGAGCTCTTCCAGGGCTTGCGACCTGCGCAGCACCAAGGGCCTGTGCCTAGAAGGGCTTTGCACTTGGTTTGATGTTTTGCTCTGTCTTGAAATTCATGATCATTTTTGAACAAAAGTCCTCACAATTATACAGCCAATCCTGAGCTCATCGCCTTGCTGATAGAAGCCTGGGCCTCCTGAGAAACTCTCCTCAGGCAGGAAGGATAGGCAGGGTCCTTAGGCAGGGTCCTGAAGCAGCCACAGGAAACTAAAGTGGGACGCCATGGATCTGAGCACGGCTGCTGAATGTAGTCTACCTTGTGATATCCGGATGGTCTTCTCCAAGGTCCTTCTTACAAAGGGCTGAAAGATTGGCAAACTTGGGCTGCATGAGGGATGTGGGATTATCCACACATTACAGAGAGCATCAAGGCTAAATGGTCAGCCCAAGGTCCCATGCTTATAAATGGCAGGTCCCAGAATCAAATCCTGACCTGATTCCTGACCCCAACCTTTACTGCTCCACCATCTGCCTCCACAACAGTTCTGCATATGATGCAGCACCTGGATTTGATTTCCAGGACTGATCCTAATTTGCTGGCATCCTTTAGTGTGGGGCTTGCCCTCTCTGGACCACTCAACCCAGAGTCCACTGGAGGGAGTAGATAAACTTTAAAAGTCTCATTCAAACAGAATAACTACATGCCCAGTAATAGAAAAGAGTATGTTTCTTCTATAGACAGTTCCAGCTAATAAATGCAGAAGGAATGAAACGTAAAACCATTTTGTAGTCTCTAATAAATTAATTGCTTGAATGGTTGCTAACGTCACAAAAAAAGAGAATAAGACACCATGTGCCTCTTGATAGAAGACCTCAACACCATCTAATGAGGTAGTCTTGCCCCCCGCCCCCCAAAAAATCAAACTTGAATCTGATCAAGCCTCTGCTTCTAACTACCAAGTTCCAGGACAGAGGACAGAGAGACATATTCTATGACACCACAAGGCAGCAATAAGCAAAATTCCACAAGATGAACAGCTAGTTTCTTCCCATGAATCTATAAAAACAAAACAAAGCCCTAGACCCAAAGAAACTCATAATTGATTTACCAACCAATTATAATGTGTAGACCTGATTTGGTTAGAAATTTACACTCTAAAGAAGACAATTATGCAACAATGGGAAATTTGAGCACTGGCTGGGTCTTTGATAATATTAGGACTTAAATTTTTGGTGTAATAATGGTATTGTGATTATGGTTTAGTTTGTAAGGAAGAGTCCTTTTAGGGATACACGCTGACATATTTATGGATGAAATGATGTCATGGTTGGCATCCTGCTTCAAAATAATACAGGAGGAGGGGTGTGGATTGCAGGGAGGGTCAGGATGAGGAAGGATGGGCTGTAGGTCGATGATTGTCAGAACTGAGTGATAGGGATATGAAGATGGGTTATATTATTATCTCTGGCTTTACGTATAACCAATTATAGCTTTTTTTAAGTTTCTTTTCATTTTTTAAAAAGATTTAGAGAGAGCAAAAGAGAGAAAGAGAGAGAGAATGAATGGGAGAGGGAGAAGGGGCCGAGGCAGAGGGAGAGGGAGAAGCAGGCTCTCCTCTGAGCAGGGAGCCCAACGCAGAACTCAGTCCCAGGACCCTTGGATCATGACCTGAGCTGAAGGCAGACACTTTACCAACTGACCCACCTAGGCACCCTTCTTTTCATTTTTGAAAAAAGTTTCTTTTTAGTTTTTAAGAAGTTCCTTCAGCCCCTAGGGAGAATCCAAGGCAGCCCAGGCTGAGAGTGGGAGATGGGAGAGAAGAATAGCCACTCCTTTTCTGAGTAAGGCTGAGGGGCTGATTTAGGGAACACTGGTTCTTGCATCTCCCTTCCTGACACCCATGGCCAGGCTGGGCCCTGGAGTGTCATGGTCACTATGCCCAGACTCTAGTCTAAAGCGTGGCTTTCCTGGTGTTTAGATGAGCTCATGGAGCTGGACGCTGTAATTGTAGAACTCTGGCCTCAGCCCACAAACCCAGCTCCCCACTCCCTGGGGGACAGTGGCTCCATATTCCAGGCACATCCTCAGCCACATCAAACCATCTGGCTGTCAGCACAGGGCAGGAGAAGGTGCAGCAGCTGGTGGGAGCTTTGGGGCATTCCCAGACATATTTCCCACAATACCCGTGGTGCTGGTGGTGTGGCCAGGGCTGGGCACTGAGGACCGAGAGGGTCAGAAGGCCATTCTCTGGCCCACCACCCAGGAGTGTGCCCCCAAGGGAGTGGGTGCTGACCACCTTGGGGCCCAGTGTGCCTGTGTAACCCTGACAAGCTGCTTCCCCTCCCTAGGCCTTGGCTTCCCCATCACTGAAGGTGGCTCAGCATTTCCCAGTAGGCTGCTAGTGATCTTTAGGATGGACAGTCCTTCTTAGTGAGCATTCCCAGTCCCCTGCCCATTAAATGCCATAAGCAGTCCCGGTCACTCTGGCCACCAAAAACTCCCTCCCACATTTCCATCCACTCCTGGGTTGCAACCTACTATGGGTCTCTGAGGACCTTGCCAAGCCCATAGTTCTGTGCATCAATGTTTCCGGAGAATTCAGGACAAATTGAGAAAGAGAGGGGCAGAAACTGTTAACGCGACTCATGGACTTACAGGGAGATGCTATTTGGATGGGTCTTGAAGTTCACTGAGAGTTTACAAGAGGAGCACGAAGGTGTGGGGACTGGGTGAAGGGAATTCAGGCTTCTTGGTGGAAAGATCAGCCTGTGCGGGGCCTGGAGGTATGAAAGAGCAGAATTTCCCTGTGGCGCCAAGCTTTGGCCTGTGCTGGAAATCCAGGCAATAGAGGTAGGACATTAACTGTGAACCACAGGGAACCAGCAAGGATGTTCAAATGGGGCAGGAGTGGGTTTTCCCATGACAGTCCCTCTGGACTGAGACATCACCGACACCTATGCCCAAACCAGGAGAATGTCTGTCTTTCTGGGAAGAACCCTGGGGGTCAGAACAGCAGAGAGTGCAGGTCCCCAGCTGGGATCTCTTGCCCTAATGACCCCTGGTGGCTGGGGGCAGGGTGTAGATTGGGAGGTGACACCGAAGGAGGGGCTGCTCAAATAATTGAAGACTCCTGCATGTATGAGCAAGAGTGTAAGTGTGTGAATGCGTGTGTGGGTAGATGTGTACGAGTAAGTGAACAAGTATGTAAGCATGTGTGTGTGGACCCCCGAGGGTCCACACAGGCTGCTCATTCCTTCGTCTAACAAGTACGTGCCAGGTGCCCAGCGGTGAGCAACGCTGACCTGGCCCTTGCCCTCATGGAGCATGGAATCTAGTGGATCTAGTGCAGGGGAGAGGAATAAAGAGAAAACCAAACCAAACACGTTCCACAAATTTGATTGTGACCCGGCTCTGTAGGAGATGAGCCAAGTGGGGGCCCCTTTGGGTGGGCTGGCTGGGCAGACCTCTCAGAGCAGGTGGCATTCAAGCAGAGAATCTACAGTGGATGTTTGCTGAGCTCAAGCCATCCAAAGTACTCTCCTTCCTAGCAGTCCGTGGGGGAATTACCTCTTCCCCACCAAACAGAGCCTACCAAGTTCCCTCCACCCTCCTCTAGCCACAGGGTAGACACGGGACCCCAGTGCAGCCAGTGAGAACCTCCTTCTGACCCAGGTAGAGGGCAGAGGGTTGGAGACCCCAGCCACCTCCTGCCCTTCCAGCCACTTGGCCCTCTGGAGTGGTCTTGGTCCTTGCCCGTTCCCCAGGGCCTGGTTTCCAGCCTTTGAGCCCATTTTTCTGAGCTCGCATGGGTGTGTCCATATCTGTGGATTTGGTTTTTGGCTTTGGAAGGAGCAGAGCCAGAACAAGAATGCAAGGGAAACAGAGGAGGCTCACAGATGAGATTCCCTGGGAATCCCCACTCCTGTCAACGCTGTGGGAAGGGGGCGCAGAGGCCACGGTGCTTCCTGGAGCCGGCACCTCTACCTGGCACACACTTGTGCACACTCACTCCTGTGCCTCAGCAGGGCTTGTGGGGAGGAAATGCCAGCTGCATTGCTTTAAGCCTCTCTCAGCCTCCCCAGAGACTTTCCTCTGCTTCAACGCTTCCTCTGAGGCCGTGTCAGTGGTGCAGGCCTGGTTGCCTGGGCGGGCCTCCGGTGGGGGCCTGTGACTCAGAGCCCAGCCAGGCAGAGGCAGGATGTCAGCGCCATTCACTGGGCCACGAGGAATCTCACTCTTCTATTTATAGGCAGTGCAACTGCTGGCCCAGGCTGGTGGGGAAGAAGCGGCCTCTGCAGCACGGGTGTCAGGGGAATGGGAGCAGTGAGCCTGGGGTGAGGATGAAGCCAAGCTCTCCCCACCCCCTCTGCCTGCAACAGGGGGCTCCAGACTAGGAGTGAACTGGACCAGCTCTCCCATTCCAGAATAGTCAAGGCTGGGGCAGCCCAGGACAGGGAACACATAGCCTGTGTGACCCATGAAGTGAGCGAGGCTGAGGTGACAAACACCTGAGTGGCATGGCCTGTCACAGCCCCGGAAGGGTGGGCTCCAGGGAAAGGTAGCACCCAGAGGCAAGGCATCCTGAAGTTTGGCCCCAAAGAATTCACCCTACATGTCCCATATTGGGGTCCTAACTTGCTTCATCTGTCAAAGATTGCTGATCCCACCTACCATGGCCTTATGGCCAAGATGGCTCCTTATTTTTAAAAAACTCTGAGGTTGTGATACCTACTCTGAGCCAGGCCCTGCCACATATATTCCCTGGTTCAGTCTCCCAAAGCCTTATAATGTAGGTATCAATAAGCCCATTTAACAGAAGTCAAGACTGAGGTTCAGCATGGTTAAGTAGTTGCTTGGTTTGGGGCAGGTGCTTGTGCACAAATGTGCACCATGTGCACAAGTGTGCAAATAGAAGCTCCATTACCCGGTCACAGGGTGTTGGGAGAGTAAATGAGATCACACTGCCTATTATTGGTCACCATCTCTTTATAGAGCACCCATCTACCTGGCTTACATTGTCCTTGGCTGAGCTTGCATCTCCGATCACATTGGAATATCCGTATGTCATGGGTTTGTCTGTCTCCCACACTGAGCAAGGTGAGCAAAGAGTCTTGTTCCCCCTATAACTGCGGCCCCCAGCCTAGAGACTGGAACTGAGCAGTTGCTCTTTGGCCGTCCCCACCTCAAGGACCTTCAGAGGCTCCCCCACCCTCAGACTCTGCTTCTGCTGGAGCAGCCCTGCTGGGTGCTCTGCTACACAGGATCTGTGACTTGGGGCAGATACTGAAAACGCCAGAAGGGCCACTGCTTCCAGAGGGGCTGGCTGTGGGACTTGGAACCAGGCTGCAAGCTCCAGACTCTCTTGGGGAATCAATTTCTTGAACAGGAGGCCCTTCCAGTGGAGGCTCCTCACCGTTCCTTCCACCCCATGCACATGGCCTTCTAAATGATCAGCAAACCTCAGAGTCTTTTCTGAGTCTTGCAAACTTTGCAGCCTGACAGTATCTGAATGTCACTGCCTCTTCTATCCCCCACAGGACACGATGAGCATGCATAGGAG
The DNA here is from genome assembly GCF_011100685.1 of Canis lupus familiaris. Classification (NCBI taxonomy): domain Eukaryota; kingdom Metazoa; phylum Chordata; class Mammalia; order Carnivora; family Canidae; genus Canis; species Canis lupus. The sequence goes on along the minus strand of NC_049230.1, from coordinate 41,260,296 downwards.
GGAATAGAGTTGGGGGTGGAGGAGAGAGGGTTAGTTCTGAGGCTCCCTAAGCTTAGGAGGAGTTCATATAAAGGGAAAAGGGGCCCTAAGGGGTAAGGATCTTGGGGAAGGGAGGTAAACCCTCAAGAATGTGGACAGAAGAATAGGGGCCCTGGATGGCTCCATTGGTTAAGCGTCTGACTCTCGGTTTTGGCTCAGGTCACAGATCCCAGAGTCCTGGGATTGAGCCCCATGTCAGGCTTCCCATAGGGAGCCTGCCTGCCTATGTCTCTGCTTCTCTCTCTTTATCTCTTATGAATGGATAAATAAAATCTTTAAAAAAAAAAAAAAAGAAAGAAAGAATAAGAAAGAAAGAAAACTTCTGGCTGTGGGGGTAATGGGGCTGGAGGGGACAAGCTGGTGCCAGGAGGACCAGTTAGGCACCATTGTGGCCTTCATGGTGAGAGATGAACTCCGGAGGGGTTAGAAAACATGGGGTGGGCGGGAGGGGAATACTGAGAAAGAGCTATGACGTGGTGTTGACCGGCCTCACTAAGGCCCAGCCCACACTGATGAAGTTTGGGGTGACCAGAGCTAGGGGAGGATGAGCCCCCAGGAACCCCAAAGAGACCCTGTCACCAGCGCCAGCTGGATGGGTGCAGAAATGACATCATTTTCATGTACTTAACACAAGGTAAACAGGGGCAGAAAAACCCAAGCCCTCATTATCTAACTTGGTAGCTGGCGGCTGGCTCCTTAACAACCGGTTTCCTGGGATTCTGCAGTCCTCAGGCGGTGGGGAGCCAGACGGAAGGGGCTTCCACTCCCCGTGCACAGTGAGCGTGACACTGGCCCCTTTGCCTGGGCCTCTTCCTTTGAGTCCTTTCCTACGTGTGCCTGGAGCTCAGGACCTGCTGAGGCCCAGGCACCAGGCTAGCCACTGGGGTATGGTGGAGAGCAAAAGCAAATGTGGTGGGGTAGGGGGATTTGATTTTAGCAACCAGGTGGGCTTGAGACCTCAAGAGTACAGGAAGGAAGTGGGGAGACCAAGTGGGGAGGTTGTTGTAAGCGTTCCAGCATAAGCTAGACAATCCTGAAGGCACCTTGGAGATCATCCAGTCTGACCCTTGATTCTACAGATGGGTAAACTGAGGCTCAGGAAAGTCAAACAATGCATCTAGAGTCATATACTGGGAGAGAAACAAGGGTAAGACTACAACTCAGGTGTTCTGATGGCTGTGCTTCTTTCTGACAAATCCACTAAGAACCAGCCAATTTAAGAATAGAAAGAAAGAAAGAAAAACAACAAAGCATATAGTCTGGCCTCCCCCTTAACACTCATCACCCAGGCATGCACACATGTGGGCTTTCCAGAGGGTCAAAGAAATGCCTTCTTGCTGGATGGGTCCCAAGTGCTTTCCCTTTGTCCCTGGAACCTACCCCACAATCCAATCTAATCCAATCCAGTGGGAGGAAGAGCTTCCTCCTGGCGGAAAGAGCCAAAGGATGACCAACGGTGGCCAGGCAGCCTCAGGGGAATGGCCCGTGAGCCACAGTTGCTGACGCGGTGGTGGGAGCACCTGGCCCCTCTCCACCCTCCCTTGATGGAAAGCCCCAGTGAGGGGACAATTTCCCAAGGAGGGCCGAGGCACAGCAAGCCTCTGAGGCTGCCCACCCTCTGGGGGCTCTGGGCTTTCCCTTGCAAAGCACACCACACCCACCCACTCCCTGCAAAAGTCTGGTAGACTTTATTCCCTGCCTTAAACAACAGCAACAAACTACAGCAACACTTCCTTTTTCTAAGGTCAGTTGAGTAAAACAAACAGCATGGAGAAAAGCTGGAGAACTAGCCGTGTGACTTTGGACAGGTTCCTAGTTTCCCTGGGCTCCAGCTTCCTCATCTGAATTGAACCCTAACTGTCCCTAAACTTCACTGACTTGTGAGTTTGAATAACTACTTAATATTAATGCCCAAAGCTACTAAATCCAAGCCCCCCCCTTCTCCCAGCAGTGCTTTCCGGGGACCCCCAAGGGGGCCTCCTTGCCTGTCCTCTGGGGTTATGGGGGCCACACCCTATTCCTAGAACTTGGGAATGTTACCTTACATGGCAAAAGAGATTTTGCAGGTGTGATTAGATTAGAGGTCCTGAGATAGGGAGATTATCCAAGTGGGCCCAATGCAGTCACAGGGGCCCCTGTCGGAGGGGGGGCAGAAGCGTCAGAGTCAGAGAAGATGAAGCAGTGACAGAAGCAGAGGAGAAAAGGCCAAGGCAGGAGTCATTCAAGGGAGGGGCCGTGGGCCCAGAGGTGCCGGCGGCCTCTAGAAGCTGGAGAAGGCAAGTAAATGGATCCTCCTCAGAACCACCAGAAGAAATGCAGCCGTGCCCAAAACTTGATTTTAGGACTTCTGACCTCCAGCATGAGACAGAAGAATTCATATCATTGTAAGCTACTAGGTTTGTAGCTTGTTACAGCAGCAACAGGAAACTGACATGTGGGACCAAACTCCTGGGGACAGATGGCTGCTCACATTCCTCCTAGACCACCCTGCCTGTCCTTCTCTGCCTCTTTGACTGGGCCACTGCCACATCCTTGGTGGCTCCGAGACAGCCACCCCTGCTGGCAACAGTTTCCATGTGGGCTTCCCTCTGCTGTTTACCCCGACAGCAATCATCGGCAATCTTCAGGGAACAGCACTGGTTTGCTCCTCTCCTGGCTCGCACAGGTCACAACTGCTCCCTCTACCCAGACAGACCCACCCCAGGTTGATGTAACTGCCACATGACCAACGGGACCATCCTCACCAATCATACTTCAGTCGATCTCTAAGTGGAGCTCCCTGTACTGGAGGTCCCTCACTCATTAATGAATTCTTCTCAAGACCCTCCATTCTCCACCCAGCCCATCACCTCCAAGATAGTCATTTTCTATATGAATGCTTCCAGATGTGTATGTGTTTCAAGGTTCATGTGTTTCTTCCCCACCCACCGCCCAGAAAGCAGCTGACCCACATAGATACATAGTAGGAGACAGGAGGTATAGCAGGTGCCAAACCCCATATGTCATGAACCGACCAGAGACCAGGTTCAAGGGCATGACACAACCTGTCCATATAGCTTATAAGTTGGATCTATCTGTGAACTGGGTTCACCGTTGCTTATGAGTCCCTCCTTACCTCCTTGCTTGGGGTCTGGACCAATATTGATGACCCCCAGCCCCTTCCTGCCTCCAGGGCCCTTCCCTACCTCCTTCTCACTGGTGGCATTAATTATCTCCATCCCCATGACCCAGTTCAGCAGCATTTTTTTTTTTTTTTGAAGCAACCACTGACAAAGGTCAATTATGCAGGATCTTGAGAGCACTTTTCTTTCAAAGACTTTTACAAGTTTCATTTAGTTAGGCAAATGACAGGTGTTCCCTGAAGAAAACGGTTAAGCAAAAAACAAAAGGACAGAACAGTCTTAAGTGTCCAGCAATGAGTGTGGATAATGAATGGATAAAGAGATATACACAAAGGAATATTATTTGACCATAAAAAAGAAGGAAATCCTGCCATTTGCAACAGCATGAACAAATGGACCTTGAGGATATTATGCTAAGTAAATTTTTGACAAAGGCAAATACTGTATGCTGTCACTTACACGTGGAATCTTAAAAAAAAAAAAAAAAAAAAAAAAAAAACAGAAACAAAACAAAACCTGCAAACACAAAAAAACAAACTCATAGAAAAAGAGATCAGATTTGTGGTGGCCAGAAACAGGGGTGAGGGGAGTGGTTGGATGAAGGTGGTCAAAAGGCACTGACTTTCAGTTCTGAGATGACTAGGTATTGGGGGAGTAATATACAACATGGTGACTCCAGCCAACACTGGTTCATGGTATATTTCAAAGGGAAGAAAATAAATCCTAAGGGTTCTCATCATGCAGAAAAAAAACATTTTTTTCTTTTTTCTTTTTGTATCATGAGATGAGGGATGTTAACTAAACCTAAATTTACTGTGGTCATCACGATATATGCAAGTCAAGTCATGTCGCTGTACACTTTCAACTTCTACAGTGCTATATGTCAATTCTATCTCAATAAACCTGGAAAAAATAGAGCAATATATATTCAGCACATTTGGGTAAATGGGGAAAAAAAAGAAGCAAATAAAAATGATCTCTAATCTGACTATATAAAGATAACAATCCAATAATCCATTGCTGACATTTTGGTGTATATCTGATATATATATATAATTATCACAATCATGCCACTCCAACACAGGCTTTTTTCTCACTCAGCAAATGTATGATAAACTGCTTTCTGGGTCAACAGACACACATCTACATCACTATTTTTCACGGGCATATGGTTTTTGCCTAAGTGAATGTGCTACATTATGTGAAGTCTACTGTTGGACAGTTACGTTTCCACTTTTCCAAAGCTGTAAACAATGTTGCCTTGTAAATACTTCTTGGCCTACTTTTTCAGCTATTTTGGGAGGATAAATTCCTAGAGGTGAAACTGCTGGGTCAGAGGGTGTGCGCATTTTTAAGGTTTTTGGTGCATATTTGTGGCCTGCTCTTAATTCCAGACTCATTTCTTTCCTGCTCTGGATTTGCCACCCAGTTTAGCATTAGCTCGAGGACAAGTAAGGTAAATCTGTTCTTTGTAATTCTCCAGGCTGCATCTCTCAATTAATATGTATGATCAGGGCGGGGGGGGGGGGGGGGGGGGGGGGGGGGCGGGGGATGGAGTCTGGTTTCCAAATGCTTGGCATTTTAATGCATCCTGATATTAAAGCATCCTGATGTTCTGGGATGTTTGGGTCTTCCTAGTAATAATGAGCATTGGATTAAATGGTACTTTTCCCTTCTAGACTGAGAAATTCCTAGTTAGGCCAAAGACAGTGTGATTTCTCTGAACCTCAATTTACTCATCTGTAAAGTGGAGATATTAACTGTACTTTGCAGAATTTTCATGGTGGGAGAGAAAGGAATCCTGATTGGTGTCTGACACATGGTGAACCCACACCATTGTGATTTTGTCCTACCCGTCTTGGGCCCCAGGTGGAATTCAGTGGGGTCTCTTGGCCCACATGTTGGCACTGGACACTTGGATCCTCATAGGCCCTGCTCCTGGCGATCCCAATCCATATTTCCAGCCAGCCTCCCTCAAGAGCAAACTCCAGATTTGCTCTACCTTAAAAAGCCCTTGAGCTCTCAGAAGGACAACCACATGAGAGAACAGAACATTAGAGAAAATTACTTGTCTAAAATAGACAAATAATTTTCATTTCATCCTTACCTCCGTGTTCTACTTTATCTGTCTTTGCTGTCCTTCTTTCTACATAAACCAGGCACGAGGGCGATATTATTCTTATAAATTCTTGAGATGAATTACATAATAATCTAGACTGGAAACTTCAAAAGAAAGGCAAATGCTTGGTAAATGGACAAAAGCCTTTGCAACTATTTAAAGAGACAAAGCCCAGATCACCCTTTGCCTCCTGACGCTCAATAGTGGCCTGGCCTCCTTCTTGGGCTTTCTAAAGACAGTCCTAGCTGAGTCTGTTCAGAGCTGTCTGGCCCAACTTCCCAGATGACCATAATCACCTGACAAGCTTATGAAAATGCAGATTCCTTGGCCCCAGGACAGATCTCTTGAGTCAGATTCTCCAGGGAAGAGACCTGCATATTTACAAACGTACATTATACATTTAACAAATGGCCCCGGGTAATTCTTAACACCATAAAAAATAATCAGCACACTATTAGAGAGGGAGAAAATATTCGTGGTTTTCAACCTAGGCTGCAAATTACATCTCCTGGGGACCTTTAAAAGCATGACACCCAGTTAAATCAGAATCCCAGTCATCTTGAGAACTGTGTATAGGGACCGGGGGAAGACTTCTGACTACATGTGAGCCGAGAGTCCTGGGTTCTAGCACTGGTTTCACCACTAACTCATTGGGTGGCATCCCTAGTCTATAGTGACCACATCTGCAAAATGAGGGACTAGGGCTAGCCCAGTGGGAAAATGCTTTCTGCCATGTGTCAGTCTGACTGACTGGAAGTGACTGGGTCCCAATGTAGAAGATTCTGGGGTTGGGCCCGGGCTAAACAGGAAAGTGCCTTAACTGATTAGTGACATCTGCCATGGATGCAGACAGAGGGCATTGGCCTCTGCACTGGTGCTTTCTATCCTGGACTAGGTCCCCTCTAAGCTTCAGTGGCATAATTGATAATGGCACCAGATTTGTTATGATAAAGAATCGAGATAATCTATACAAAAAACACCTTGCAACCTGTATAGTGCCGTACAGATGTTAGTTATTATAGAATAGTTATTACTTTAGTTCGAGGATGTTATTTCTTTGACACTTTTTAAGGCAGGTTGTGAGCAGCAAGTAGCCTGCCCGGGCCAAAGCAGGGTGAGGTGGCGTGTCTGGGTCAGAATGCACTCTTGAACTGGGAACCAGATGGGATTACAGTAATGGATAATTGAGCTTATCAGGGGTTTCAGAGCTAGAACTCTTCTTTTTTTCAACCTGAGAAGTGAAATGGTAGAGGGAAGACAAGAAAGGGGGTTCTGGATTCCAAAGAGTAGCTCTGCCCCAACTAGAGCCTACTGACCATATAGTCTTTCTACTTTCAGGAAGGGTTATATTTAAGGTCCCCAGCCACCCCATCTACCCATCTATTCATCCACCCATCTCTCTACTCATCCACTTGTGCATCAGTCCATTTATGGACCTACATTCATTGAGAATTTACCATGTAGCAGATATGTTCTAGATTCTGGGATACAGTTGGGGCTGCTATGTTGCAAAAGTCCAGGGAGCAGCATTCACATAGGTGTTCACATAGACATCACACAGATAGATATTTGCATAGATCCATTTGGAGACAAACAAGACAGACAAGGTCTTTGCTGGCATGGATTTTTCATTCTAGAGGGAGGACAGACAATAAAGAAGAAAACAAAATTAATGAACAAGATCATGTCGCAGAATGATAAGTTCTATGAAGAAACCCAAACAGGGTGATGTGATAGACAGTGACAGGTATGGGACAGACTGGGTGCCTAATTTGGATATAGTGGCCAGGAAAAGTGATATTTCAATAAAGGCCTGAATGACAAGGAGCAGTTTGCCATGTGAAATCTAGAGCATATCAGACAGTCAGGACAGCAAGTGCAAAGGTCCTGAGATAATTGTTTCTGAACAATTCTAGAAATCAAAAGAATGCCCGTGTGGCTAGAGCTCAGTGTGTGAAGGGGAGAGTGGTAAGAGATAAGTGAACTTTTGGCTTAAGCAACTGGATGAATGGTTGATGCCATTTATTGGGACGGAGAAGACTGAGGGAGGAACAGATGGGCAGGGAAGTGAATCAAGAGATCTATTTGGACCATGTTACCCTTGAGGTGCATATCAGAAGTATTGAGTGGACGGCTGGACTTTGGAACACAGAGGTCAAAATGGAGGTATGAATTTGGGAATTGTGGTAGACATGGGGGTTGCTTATTCAATATCCATACCCATTTTTCATGCCAGCTACCCTAATTTATGTTGCTGTGTCCACATCTCCTATGTACTTGAGACAATAGCACCACATCTGCACTAGGAATGACAAGTAGAGCTCAAGTCCAAGCCAATGATACATCCTATCCTCTGGTCATGTAACTGGCTCAGGAGTGGGCATTTGAGTCCATCTGAGGCTGCAGACAAGTGTTAGTTTTCTAGCTCTTTCTAGAGCACTCTAGAAGAAACCCCCTCTTCCTCCTGAATATGAAGAATCTGGAAGTCATTGGCAGCCATCTTGCAACCATGAAGGGGAGCCAGGATTACTGTAAGGTTGATACAATGGAAAGCAGAGCATACGGACATAGGAAAAAGGAAATGTAAATCTTCTGACATCAAGTCACTGGAGCCCATCCTATCTCAGAGATTTATGAGACAAGAAATGTGCCCAATTATCTAAGCCAAATTGGGTTGAGGTCTCTGTTACTTGCAGCTGAACATAACCCAACTGATAATGGCCATGGGACTAGATGCCATCTGGGGAATGTGTGGGGGAGAATGTAGGTAAACTAGGACGTGGATGGACCCAGAGGTAGGCTACTGAAACTTTTCCAAAGAAGGAAGTGATCCCTGAATGCAGTAATCCTGGAAGTTTTCCTGTGTATTATCTAGATCTGTTTTATTAGAGAGGAAGTAAATGCACTAAAACAAAAAACAAAACCACAGCCCCTGTGCCACAGAAGCTAGATTTAAGCAACCTCTGCCATTTGCCGTCTGTGTAAGTCTGGACAATTCACTTACCCTCTGAGCCTCCATTCCGACCCCTGTGAGAAGGAGGTAACAATATCCACATTAAAGGGCTCTATGGGGATGGGGACAACAGAGTGGCTCAGCGGTTGAGTGGTTGAGCCGCTGCCCTCAGCCCAGGACGTGATCCTGGGGTCCTGGGATCGAGTTCCGCATCAGGCTCCCTGCAGGGAACCTGCTTCTCCCTCTGCCTATGTCTCTGCCTCTCTCTGTGTCTCTCATGAATAAATAAGTAAAATCTTTAAGAAAAAAAGGGGGCTCTATGAAGGTTATGGGTGTGAAGAATGTGTCAGGCCATGGCAGGTGACACTATCTATCTCTTCCTTTTGCCTTCCATTTGGTGGTATAAGACCCTCTCTCTCAAAACATTGTGAAGAATGCTGAGTCATTTTATCATAAAACCAAACATTTTAAGTGCCCCCTCAAATATTCTGACTCCAGAGAAAAAATTGATAACCAGATACATGTTCCTCCTTTTCATGCATCTACCACATTTTAGCATGAAAATAGATGCTCTAATTAGGGAAGAAAGAAGCATCCAGTCTGGTGGTCGCTAAGTGATGACTCATGTGGAATAGGGAGGAAAGGCTGCTTCTAACAGGGGTCACCCTGATAAGATGACCCATCCTCAGAGGTCCTGAGACTATAGCCCCAAGGGTGGAAAACTGGAATAGAACTACTGGAGTCTGAGGCATCACAGGAGGCCAGGATACTGATTAGGGACATGTTAAGCTCCCAAAAGGTGAGATAGAGAGATCCTCCCAAGCCACTGCCATATATCTTATCTAGTAGAGAAACATTTCTTGGCTGGGCCCAAGTCTCACCTCTGCTACTTAATAGCTGTATAGCCTGGGCAAGCCTATTCAATGCACCTGTACTTCCATTCTTTCATCTGTAAAAGGTAAAATTGGTAGAGTAACGTTCTTCCTAATGTACTCATGTATCGCTGAAAGGAATGCAAAAAAGTATAACTCTTATTGAGGGGAATTTGGTAGTATCTGGTAAAATTACATAAGCAACTATACTTGGACCCAGCAGTTCCATTTTTTAAGGACTCTATTCCAAAACCACAATGGCAAAAATTCAAAAGATATATGCCCAAACCTATTTGTTGTGGCACAATTTATAGTAATAAGAGACTAGAAACAATGCAAATGTTCATCATTTCAGCACTGGTTGAATAAATTATGGTCTATCCATACAATGGAGTTCTATGCAGCTGCTAAAAGGAATGAGGAATACTTAGATATATTGCTTTGGGAGTGATCTCCCAGGTACAATGTTAAGTGAAAAAAAAGAGAAAAGTTAGCATAGCCATTTATCCAAGAAAGGAGGGAGAATGTGTGTATCTGGTGTAAGAAAGTGGTTTAGTTTCATTCTTTTGCATGTAGCTGTCCAGTTTTCCTAAGACCATTTATTGAAGAAACTGTTTTCTCTTCACAGTATATTTTTGCCTCCTTTCTTGCAGATTAATTGACATATAAGCATGGGTTTGTTTCTGGGTTCTCAGTTCTAATTCCATTGATTTATGTATCTATTCTTTTTTAAGATTTTTTATTTATTCATTTATGATAGACAGAGAGAGAGAGAGAGAGAGAGAGACAGGCAGAGGGAGAAGCAGGCTCCATGCCGGGAGCCCAACGTGGGACTCGATCCCGGGACTCCAGGATCGCGCCCTGGGCCAAAGGCAGGCGCCAAACCACTGAGCCATCCAGGGATCCCTATGTATCTATTTTTGTGCTAGCACTATACTGTTTTTATTACTATAGCTTTGTAGTAAATCTTGTGTGTAATGTTTGTTCCCAGTGTGCTCACATATCTCCAGCAGGAATGCAACACACACACACACACACACACACACACACACACAGTTTTTTAGATTGGGAGGATAACCAATAAGTTTCTTGAATGATTACCTATAAGGAGAGGAGGAGGAAGGGCAAAGAGTCTAGACTTCTCTAAAAGAGAATATCATTCCCTCTATTTTTGTGTATGTTGGGAATCTTCCATGATACAATATGTTTTTTAAATGCTTGTTCCCCTGATCTCACGCTAACCAATGGACTCCAAAGCATGGTTCAGAACCATCACCTACATACACAGTCTTATCTCAGCCTTTTATGTTAGAAGCAGTAAGCTCTCTTGATTAAGTGATTGACTAAATGCCTTGCATCTCTTTTTTCTGCAGCTGAGTCCACCCTACACAATACACAATTCTGCTATTTCTCTTCTAAGTCTTGGCTTGGCCTTTCCCTCCAGGCTTGAAAGGTCTGGATTCACCTCACAGAGAACCAACCTCTAGTCCTTTTCTTACCATATGTCCTCAAGGATATGGAAGCCAGAAGTCTGGGCCCTGCTCTTCCTTGGACATAGCCCCAGGTCCACAAAGCAGTCGGAAGGCATACTGGCAACTCTACATTATTAATGATCCCTTGCTCTATAAGCAAGGGACACTTGATTTGGCCTGGTGGTTTTGAATTATTCTTATTACTTTTAAAATACAGAGTTCTTGTATTCAAATCTTACAGTGAACGCAACTTTTTAAGCAGATTAAAAATGTAAGCTTCTCTGGTTAAAATAGAGAAGAGTTCGGAGCCCTAAGCTCTCAGCTACCACTGCAGCAGAGCCTACCAGGTGTCCACATCATCATGCTTTCACTCCTTCCTCCTTAGTCACCTAGAAGCTCTATTTTCAGCTGAGCTGAACATACTGTTACCTGGAATAAAAGACTAATTTCTAGCTACCCTTACAGCTAGATAGAGTCATGTGACCATATCCTGACATCAGAAGTAAAGGGAAATGATATATTCACTTTTGGTAAATCTTATTAAAAGAAGGGGGGGGGGACCAAAAATTATTAGAACTAATAAATGAATTCGGTAAAATTTGCTGAATTCAAAGTCAATGTACAGAAATCCCTTGCATTTCTATACACTACTAACAAAACAACAGAAAGGGAAATTAAGAAAACACCCCATTTATAATTGCAACAAAAAGAATACAATACTTAGGAATAAATTTAACCAAAGAAGTGACAAAACTATATTCTGAAAACTGTTAACACACTAGTGAAAGAAATTGAAGATGATACAAATAAATGGAAAGATATACCATGCTCATGGATTGGAAGAATTAAAATTATTAAAATGTCCATACTACCCAAAGGAATTTACAAATCCAATGCAATCCTTATCAAAATACCAACAGTGGGGATCCCTGGGTGGTGCAGCGGTTTGGCACCTGCCTTTGACCCAGGGCGTGATCCTGAAGACCCGGGATTGAATCCCACGTCGGGCTCCCAGTGCATGGAGCCTGCTTCTCCTGTCTGTGTCTCTGCCTCTCTCTCTCTCTCTGTGACTATCATAAATAAAAAATAAAAATAAATAAAAAATAAAATACCAACAGTATTTTTCACAGAACCAAAACAAAAACCCCTTAAAAGACCCCAATAGCCAAAGCACTCTTGCAGAAGAAGGATAAAGCTGAAGGTATCAGAATCCCAGATTTCAGGACTTGCTACAAAGCTATAGTAATCAAAATGGTATGGCACTGGTACAAAAACAGACACATAGATCAATGGAATAGAATTGAGAGCCTAGAATTAAACCCACACTTCTTATATGGTCAATTAACCTTCAACAAAGGAGGCAAAAATATACAATGGTAAAAGTTTCTTCAATAAATGGTGCCGAGAAAGCTGGACAGCTACATGCAAAAGAAAAAAACTGGACCACTTTCTTACACCATGTACAAAAATAAACTCAAAATGAATTAAAGACCTAAATGTAAGACTTGAAATTATAAACTCCTAAAAGAAGACATAAGCAATACTCTCGTGGACATCACCCTTAGCAGCGTTTTTTCTGGATATGCCTCCCCAGGCAAGGGAAACGAAAGCAAAAGTAAACAATCGGGACTGAATCAAGATAAAGAGCTTTTTGCACAATGAAGGAAACCATCAACAAAACAAAAAGGTAACCTGAGTGGAAGAAGATATTTGCAAATGATATATCCTATAAGGGGTTAATATCCAAAATATATAAAGAACTTACACAACTCAACACCAACCCCCCCACACACAAATAACCCAATTAAAAATGGGCAGAGAACCTGAATAGATGTTTTTCCAAAGAAAATATGCAGATGGCCAATGGACGTATGAAAAGACGCTCAACATCACTCATCATCAGGAAAATGCAAATGAAAACGATAATGAGGTATATCGCCTTATACCAGTCAGAATGGCTAGTATCAAAAAGACAAAAAATAACAAGTGTTGTCAAGGATGTGGAGAAAAGGGAACACATATGCACTGTTGGTGGGAATGTTAATTGCTATGGCCACTGTGGAAAACAGTATGGAGGCTCCTCAAAAAACTAAAAATAGAAGTACCATATGATCCAGTAACTCCCTTCTGGGTATTTACCCAAGGAAGATGAAAACACTAATTAAAAGGGATACATGTAACTGTGTATATTGCAGCATTATTTATAATAGCCAAGATATGGAAGCAACCTAAGCATCCATTGGTAGATGAATGATAAAGAACACATACACATGCACACACACAAAGGAATATTGCTTGGCCATAAAAATTAATAAAGTTTTGCCATTTGTTACATGGAAGAGGGTATTATGCTAAGTGAAACAAGTCAGACAGAAAAAGACAAATACCATATGATTTCATTTATCGTGGAATCTAAAAAACAAAACAAACAGCAAAAGAAGAAATAGGCTCATAAATATAAACTAGTGGCTCCAGAAGGGAGGGAAGCAGAGAGATAGGCAATATATGGGAAGGGGAAAGAAAAGTATAAACTTCCAGTTGTAAGATAAAGAAGTCACAAGCATGGAGCATACAGCATAGTGAATCGAGTCAATAATATTGTAATCACTTTGTGTGGTGACAGATGGTAACTACACTTACTGTAGCGAGCATTTTGTAAAGTACATAATTGTTGAATCACAATGTTGTACACCTAAACCTAATCTAATATCGTATGTCAGATATGCTTCAACTTTGAAAAAAAAAAAAGAATATGCTGTGTCACTATAATCTATTGTCCTTCATAGTGTTTTAAAATTTAAAAACTTCCTCATATGGGTCAAGTTTAGTCCCAGGCATTTTATTTTGTTGTTATTTTAAAAGGGGTCTTTTCTTTCTAATATAACTTTTTAAGAAAAAGAAAAGATATACACTTAACCTAGGACCCAACAATCTCTTATCTAGGTATCTATCCTACAGAAATAAAACCACCAACATATAAAGACATGTGTTTAAAGTTATTTGTTATACTAATGCTTATAATGACAAAGATTAAAAAGAATTTTTTATTTATTGGATAAAAATAAATTATGGCAGATCCACAATATGGAATAATATGTAGCTATATAAAAGCTGAATTAGATCTTCATTTAATGACTAACTTTAAAAAACGGTAATTGTATTTATGTGAATAAAGCAAGTTTCAGGGGATCCCTGGATGGCTCAGTGGTTTAATGTCTGCCTTTGGCTCAGGGTGAGATCCTGGAGTCCCGGGATCAAGTACCACATCAGATGAAATCCCCATATACATGTGTACATGTCTATATGAGCATGGAGAAAGATGAAGAAGGATCCATAGCAGACCATTAATATTAGTTATTTGAGGTGGGCTATGTATTTATGGAGAAAATGAAGATTACGACAACACTAGCATATAAAACAGACCAGAAGAAATTGAGCAAAAGTGTTCTAAAGTCCTTGTGTTGTTTGGGAAGCAAGAACAAGTGCTAGTTAATCATTGATTTTGATATATCAAGGATGCATATCGTTTATCTTTAGCATAATCTATAAAATAAGTGTAAAGGGGTAAATAACTTCTGAGCAAATGAGGGATGGATAACAGGAAAATTGTTAATCCAAAAGTGGTCAGTGAAGGAGAGGTAAGAAACATGGAACAGGAGGAACAGACAGAAAACAGTAAAATGATAGCTTAAAAGCAAATATATCAGTAATTTCAAAAAATATATAGTAAATGCTCCAATAACTGTTAGAATAGAAAACACAACTCTCTGTTGTTTACAGGAAGCACATCTAAGAAACCAAGATACAGAAAGGTTGAAAGTAAAATATAGGGAAAAGCAATTCCATGATAGATTAACCAAAAGGAAGTTAGTGGTGCTATTATTAGTATCTTTTGATGTAGATTTTAAGGCAAAAAGAATTGCTAGAGATAAGTAGGGAATTTTGTGACTATAAAACATTCAATTCACTAAGAAGATAGAACAATTCCAATTTTGTATTCACCTAATAGTACAGCTTTAAGTATGTGAAAAGCAAACATTCAGAAGAAATAGAAAATTCCACAAAGAAGAAAATTTTAGAACACAACTCCCAGATACTGATTTTTTTAATCAGATAAAGATTTGAATACTATAATCAGTAAAATTGACGTAATGGAAATATATAAAACACTGCACCCAATGACTGCCAAAAATACACTCTTTGTAAGTATACCTTAAACATTTACAAAATTATATATATGCTGGGCCAGAAAGCAAATTTTAAAACCTTTGAAAAGCTGAAATTATACAGGGGCTATTTATTCTATGATCATAATGTAATTACACTGAAATCACCATAAAGAGATAATGTTTGGAAATTAGGAAATATACTTCTAAATAACCTATGAGTTAGAAATGAAATCATAACAGAAATTTTAAAATATTTTGAGCTGAATAATGCAAGGTACTATGTATCGACAGTTGCGGGATATACCTAAAGATATGCTTATAGAACTCTAACCACATGTATTAGAAAAGAAGAAAGACCTAAAAGCCAACAGGTTAAGCTTTCACTTCAAAATTTTAACCAAAGACTAACAAATCAAACTCAAAGAAAATAGAAGGAAGAAAATATTCAAGGGCAGAAATTAAATGAAATTTAGGAAATGCACACTAAAGAGTATTGAACAACATGAATAGTTGTGTCGGAAAAATGAATGCAACTGGTAAACCCCAAGCAAGACTGACATGAAAAAGAGACAGAAAGGCATACGTAATGAATGTCAGCAGTGAAAAGGGGAATCTTATAGATTCCGCAGATATTGAAAGGACAAGAAGAAAATATGGTGAAGAACTATGCACCAATACATTCTAAACATCAGATGAAATAGACAAATTTCTTGTAAAATGTGACTTACAGAAAATGACACAAGAAAACAGAAAAATGGAATATTCTTAAGACATAGTCAATCAATAATTTAAAATATTCCCACAAAGAAAACTGTAGTTCTGGATAGCTTTACTGGGAAATTCTGCCAAATACATAAGGAATAAATAATTTCAAACTTGCAAACTCTTCTAGGGAATAAAATATATTAATCCCCTACTTATTTTGTGAAGATTTTGTAAGACTGACAACAGAATCGATCCAGAACATTTAGAGGAAAAAAAATTACAAGCCAGTCTCATGCCCGAACATAAATGTAAAAATTCTAAACAAAATATTTCTCAGCCTATTTATGAATAGATCAAGTTGGGTTTATTCTACATAAATGCAAAGTTGGATCAACATTTGAAAGTCAGTCAATATTGACAGAATAAAGGAGAAAGTCAGTCAATATTGACAGAATAAAGGACAAAAACTATCTCAATAAATGCAGAAAAATATTTTGATAAAATTTAACATCAATTCATGATTCTTAGCAAACTTAGAATGGAAGGAAATTCCTAAACATGAGAAGTGCCATCTTGAAAACACCTATTGTAATCTTCATACATAATAGTGAAATGATGAAATATTTCCCTTTGAAATCAAGAACAAAATAAGGATGTTTGTTATCACTAATGTTATCATTGTATTAGTCTACTGCAGTAAGACAAGAAAGGATTGAAAGAACTACAACAGTCATAATTTGTATATAATATATGATGTGTGGAAAATCTAAAGGAGTTACAGATACATTTTGAAAATTAATGAATAAATTTAGTAATGCATTCGAAACAAGGTCAATATAGTAGAATTGTATTTCTATGTATCAGGAAAAACCAAATACAATGAAACAAAAATATACCATTTTCAATAGCATAAAAATAAACCTAAGAATAAATCTAATAAAATATGTTACAAAGTAAAACTCCAAACAGTATGAGAAATAGCAAAGATCAAAATGGAGGACTATACCATGTTCATGAATTGAAGATTCAATATTGTAAAGATGTCTACTGCACCCAAATTATTATATAAATTTAATGTAATCTCAACCAAAATCCCAACTTTTTTTGCAGAGCTTGACAAGCTGATTCAAAACTGCATATGAAAGAACAAAGGGTTAAGAACAGCCATATCATTCTTAAATGAGAAGAACAAGATGGGAGGACTTTTTCTATTTCACATCAAGAATTATTATAAAGGGCAGCCTGGGTGGCTCAGTGGTTTAGCACCACCTTCGGCTTGGGGCATGATCCTGGAGACCCTGGATGGAGTCCCTCATCGGGGTCCCTACATGGAGCCTGCTTCTCCCTCTGCCTGTGTCTCTGTGTCTCTCTATATATATCTCTCATGAATAAATAAATAAAATCTTTAAAAAAAGAATTATTATAAAAAATACAGCATTTAATAGTGTAGTATAAAGACAAATTTGTCAATGGAACAGAATAAAAGCTCAGAAACAAACCGAGTGGTATATATACACACATGAGATTTATGACAAAGGCAGCCCTGAAGAACAGTAGGGAAATGACAGTCTTTTCAATAACTGGTGTTGGACAATATAATTATATGTCCTTTTGAGGCAAGAATACATTGTATAATTCCACAGGAAGTGAAAAACAGATACATATGAAAAGCAAAAGGTAGGAAAGAAGGAAGGAATCCTTCTAGATAACAGAGGTAAAGATTTTCAAGAACTGTCATAAAGGAAATAATTGCTAAATTTGACTACTTTAAGAACTTTTGATCATCAAAAGACATTCAGAGAATGAAAGAACAAGCCACAAGGTGGGAGAAGATATTTGCAACACAAATAACCACAAAAAACTCACAGTGATAATATATTTTTAAAATTCTTTCAAATCAACCAAAAAGAAAACTGGGCCAGGGATTTGAAAAAGCACTTTACAAAAGAGATCGCCAATGGCTAATAAACAAATGAAAAGGCACTCAACCTGATTATTAATCAGGGAAATGCAAAATAAAACATGACCTGATACCACTAAACACCCACAAGAATGTCTAAAATTAAGCAGCGATAATAACAAGTGTTGGCAAGGATTTAGAGCAATGGCCCCTCTCACACACTGCTGATTGGAGTACAAATTAATACAATCACTTTGGAAAACCATTTGGCATTATCTACTAAAGCAGTACACCACATAGCATCGGACCCAAGCTCATCCCAATAGAAATGTTTGCATGTGTCACCAAGAAATACAATTAGAATGCTCATAGTGGCATCATTCACAAAACCCAAAAATCAAAAGCAATCCAAAAGGCCATCAAACATGAAATAGAGAAATACATTTGGTATGTTTAGACAGTGAATGAACTATAGTTCATATAGTTCATATAGTTGCCATATAGTACATTGGGGTGAATCCCACAAATGTAATATTGAATAAAATAAGCCAGCAAAGGAGCATGTATAGTTCGATTTATATAAAGTTCAAAAAATAGGCACAACTGAATTAGAGCTGAAGATTACAAGGACAGTGGGCAAAGCCATAAAGAGAAGCAAGAAAGACGTTAATATCAAGATTATGTTAATTATATGGAAAGGGAAAGGTAGTAATCCAAGAGGTAGGAACCAGGCTTCTGGGGTGCTAGAATGATCTATTTCTTTTCTTGACCTGAGGTGTACTGGCGTTTGCTCTAGGACAGTCCACTGAGATACCTTTGTTTTTTCCACTTTATGTATCTATGTTACACTTCAGAAAATTTTATTATTTTTTAAAGATTGTATTTATTTGAGAGAGAGGGAGAGAGCACAAGCAGGGGGAGGGGCAGGCAGAAAGAGAGAAGCAGGCTTTCTGCTGAGCAGGAAGCCTGTTGTGAGGCTTAACCCCAGAACCCTGATATCATGACCTGAGCAGAAGGCAGATGCCTTACTGACTAAGCCATCCAGGCGTTCCTACATTTCAGAAAATTTTAAGAGATTCTGATAGATAATATTGCGGTAACATTTTAAAATAAAATATGCATAAAGAATTAGAAAACATGGGGAAAATCCTTGGTTTGATTAGGTTACAAAATTTGAGCAATTTTAATCTTGGATATCTGTTGTTATTTTAGCATTAAAATAATTTATAATTTAATAAAGTAACTTCTAAATGAATATTTGGGAACAGGTAGTATTAGGAAAGATAAATTAATCCAGAATAATCTGAGATTTAGGAAATGTGCTGAAGAACACACAAAGGGATTTTTAAAGATCTACTCAGAGAAATGACAAAAAGAAAGCCAAGGCGAGTCCAGGGCTTGGGGGCTTTGATGTCATGTAAACAGATGATGAAGAAAAATCAGAGCCACTCAGTTTTTATTTTGCTTCTGTCTTCATCCAGGAGAATAATCTTCAAACTGGAAAAGAAAGAACAGACACCACAAAGCCCAAGATGAATGAAGAAACCAAAATGTGATCACAGATTAGTCAACATAGCTTGTGGGTAATCAGAGGACTGGAGAGGAGGCAGAGGGCAGATAACAAAGAAATATAATCTTGTGGTTTCAACCACGAAGGATCTAGTCAATACATTTTCCTGCCCCAAATCCAGAGCAAGGTATAAACAGGTTGTTTGTGGACCTTTCTAAAGGCAGAGGTGCTCACTTGGAGCTTCCCGTGAATCAGCACGAACAAGTCCCACCAGATGGTTTCGTTTCATACATTCACAACATCAGATTGAACATACCAGACATAGTTTGTGTGGGTTGCAGATTGGGATTTTTATAAATCTTATATGGTTCAGAATTCTCTAGAAGAATGGGGAACCTATTGCAAGTGGGAAGTTACCCTAATTTGGGTTTTTAAATTTTGACTGGGAAGACACAGTATCAGTGAAGACAGGCTAGGTTGTGCTGCAATAACAAGATAACCCCAAATCTCAGTGGCTTCAGCAACGAGGCTCATTTCTCATCCATGCCGTAAATCCACAGCATATCAGCAGGACCCTCTGCCCTGCCTCCTCCTCTTCTGGGACCCAGGCTGAGGGGGCAGCCAGACCTGGAGCATTGCTGATCATTGCAGCAGAAGGAGAGAGCTGTGTTTTGGCTCTGAAGGCTATCACCCTGGAGAGGCGGTGCAAATCTCAAAGTGGGACAAGTTTCCTGTGTGCTGGAAAGATGAAGCGCCTGGAATACCTGGGGAGGAGCACTCCTGATCTCTGTAGACGGTCTTCAGCCCTCTCGTGTGGCAATGTGAACTGATCCAAGCAAGGAGGGCAAGAAGGAGTACCGGCAGCTGGGTAGGGATCCAGGCCTTGGCACATGAAGGCCTACGGTTTCCCCTCCTCTCCTGATTGTGGTTCCAGGAGTAGGAGTAAGTCAGAGCATGAACCAGACTAGCCCTGGCTGGGCATGAAGTGTGAGGGAACCAGATACCAGATGAAGGCAGTATTTCCTGATTCCGCTCTCCCTTCATGCCTGTGCCCCCTTGTCCCCAGTGCCCCTGCTTCTCTTCACTTCCAGTTCTTCTCTCTCCCAGCCCTCTTGGATGTAAGGTTCTGAAATGATGCATCGCTGTCTTTACTTAGTCTTGCCTTAATTAGCCTCTATACCTCAAAAGACACCATAAGCAAAAACTACCTAAAAATTCAAAAGTAGAAGGGTATTGAAATATTTGCCAGTATAATCATATGAATGGAATTTTACCACTTTTCCAAATGGCATTATAAATGAGCATTTATTGACAACAAATACATCATGACATATCTTTCAAAAGTTGTGACAAAACCCAACACCCTTCGAGATAAAAACTGTCCATACACTAGGAATAGAGGGGAACTTCCTCAGCCTGATAAAGAATACCTACAAAAGCCTGCAGCTTACATCATAGTTAATGGTGACAACTCTAAACCTTCCCTCTGAGATCGGGTACAAGGCAAGGATGTCCCCTCTCCCCACTCCTTATCATCATTGAACAGGAAAGCCTTGCTAATGCAATCAGACAAGAAAAGGAAATGGAAAGTATACAGACTGGGAAGGAAGAAATAAAAAGCAGTCGTAAGGTGGTGACGCAGCGCTAGGCAGACAGGGGGACTCTTGGTGATATCTGTAGCTGCCCCCTGGACAGGCAAGGGTGTTCAGGATGAATCTGGTGCAATAGTGAGAAGCCTGACAGACCAGCACCCAGAGAAGTGGCTCATATCAAGGACTGTAGCCAACGAAATGCATTCACAGCCAAGGTGGCACTGGCATTTCCCCCGGAGCTACTGATGACGCACTTTGTGTATAAATTAGTGCGAGCAAGTTCACCCCTGGTTGTCCTCTGGCTGGCATGCCAGGAAGCTCCTGCTTTCACAGAGCCCTTCTGGTTAGAGAGGCCAATAAACTTTATTGCTGGCTTTTTAAAGTCAAGGTCCAGTAAAGATAGTGGAGGTAAAAAGTACTAGCCAAGTATGGTGAATATATGAATATGAGCATTTTCTAGTTATGACCACTTTGTCTCCCTATTCCCCCAGACTTCCACTCCTATAGTGAAACCACACATTGTGGATTAACAGCACAGGCTGCTGGGGTTCAAATCCAAACCCAGTGTCACCTTGTGGGACCTCGAGTTAGCTATGTGGCTTTCCTGGCTTCAGTGTCCCTAACTGTAAAATAATATTTCAGAGACTTGTGTTGAGATTTAAATTACATTAAATATAAAGGATTTAGAATGCAGCTTGGTCTGGAGAAAGCACCCAGGAATTTTTTTTTTTTTAATTTATTCATGAGAGAGAGAGAGGCAGAGACACAAGCAGAGGGAGAAACAGGCTCCCTCTGGAGAGCTCAATGCGGGACTCGATCCCAGGACACTGGGATCACAATCTGAGCCAAAGGCAGATGCTGAGCCACCAGGTGCCCTGCATCCAATAAATATTACACATTGTTTTTATTATTACAAATATAGTCCAATAGTATTACAATACAGAACAATAATTTCAAGAAGAGTCTGCAAGTCAATTAGAGTATCTTTGTAGGCAAACAGAAAATGTGAGATTCCTAATAGTAAAACTGTATGAAGTGAAGGGAGGTGGAACATCTGCAGAGAGGAGAGATTCAGGAATTGGTGTCACGTCCCATGATGAAGGAACTAGTGTCACCCTTTGAAGCAGGTATTTGGTGGTGTGCCCTTAAGTATTCAATTCAGAACATGAATAAGGTGATGCTTCAGATCAATAGGGAGAGAAAAAAAATACTCAATTTTGTTAACATTTTGGGGGAAAAAGTTAAGTTAGCCTTGCCACAGTGTCACATTCCGAAATGAATTCCTAACAGATTGAGTTACATGTGAAACATGAATAAAGATCTAGAAGAAGAAATATGTATGGAGACCATTTTAAGCAATGTGAAGGGTTTTGGATTCCTCCTCCACTCGGTGAACCACTGGAGCCAGGGACTGAAGATTAGGGACAGCTGTCTGGGTCTTTGGCTGCTCTCAGACCCCAAGTGACTGGCATCTTGTTGAGCTGAGTGTGACTCCTACATTAAAAAAAAATTTTTTTCAATTGAGGGACAGTTGACACACATTACACTCATTTTAGGTGTACAACATAGTGATTCAACAACTCAACACATTGTGCTAGGCACACAAGTGTGGCTGCCATCTGTCACCACACAATGCTACTACAGCACCATTGACTTTATCCCCTATACTATGCTTTTCATGTCCATCACTTATTCATTCCACAACAGGAAGCCTGTATCTCCCTCTTCCCCTATTTTACCCATCCCCCCATGATCCCTACATTTAAAGACAGATATATTCTCACAGTGTGGCCTCAATGCTGGCCAACCACTTCCTCCAGAACTCAACCAAGGAAACCGAAACCCTGATCCCCTCCTGTAATAGAAGAAGTCCTGACTGTTGTCCTAAATAAGAAACAATATGTCCAGTGGTTATAGGGCCCATTCTACATGTGCCTTCGCCTTACCCTCTGGTTTAAAAAGCCTAAAAGACATGATTCCCTGATCATGCCCTTTCCCCCGACCCCCTCCACCATTTCTCCCTCCTAGCCCTGCCCATGCTCCTTACCCTGCTCTACCTTTTTTTTTTTCATTATCATTCACCACTTTCTAACACATAATTCACTTACTAGGTTTATTGTTTATTACCCATCCCCCTGCCCCCACAACTATAAGCTCCAGGAGAACTGGGAATTTTATCTGTTTTCTTCATTGATGGATCAATGAATGGAATGGAATGGAATGGAATGGAATGGAGTGGAATGGAATGGAATGGAATGGAATGGAATGGAATGGAATGGAATGGAACCTGGCACTTCATTGGCACTTTATACATATTTGTTAACTTAATACATCACTGGACAGGGAAAGGCTTTCTAAGCTTGATATCAAAGAAAGTAAATGCAAAGAAGCATACTGATAGGTTTTTCCATGTCTTCCAAATTTTTCTGAGCCATAATCAATGATACAGAAACTGAAGTACCTAACAATAGGTGGTCTATAAAACAAATTCTTACATGTCTATACAGTAGAGGACCTCCAGCCACTCCAAATGGTGTTGTAGATCAAAATGTACTATCATGATGAAGAAAGACCATGATATCAGGAAGTAAAGAGAACCGGTTCTAACATGTTGACCCAAATCTTGCTTAAAGATGTATAGAGGGATCCCTGGGTGGCGCAGCGGTTTGGCGCCTGCCTTTGGCCCAGGGCGCAATCCTGGAGACCCGGGATCGAATCCCACGTCGGGCTCCCGGTGCATGGAGCCTGCTTCTCCCTCTGCCTGTGTCTCTGCCTCTCTCTCTCTCTCTCTCTCTCTCTGTGTGTGACTATCATAAATAAATTAAAAGAAAAAAAAAGATGTATAGAAAACCTGTAAGATGTTTTCCCCCAAGGGTCAGTAGCTCAATCATTAAAACAATAATTATTAGTACCATATTGATTGTTATTAATTTTGCCCTTAGGAGTTCCTGAGATAGTACAGAGGCCCTGTCTGCCCAATAATTCAGACATCTCTTCAAGTTCTCACTATTTTACATCATTACTGCTTTTTTGCTTTCCGTTATTATTATTTAAAATTTGTTGCCTAGGGATCCCTGGGTGGCTCAGTGGTTGAGTGTCGGCCTTAGGCTCTGGGCATGATCCCAGGGTCCTGGGATCAAGTCCCGCATTGGGCTCCTTATAGGGAGTCTGCTTCTCCCTCTGCCTATGTCTCTGCCTCTCTCTCTGGGTCTGTCATGAATAAATAAATGAAATCTTAAAAAAAAAAAATGTGTTTCCTATACTAGATGATCAGTTCCTGGAAAGCAAAGACAAATGATTAGGTTCGAGGTCTTAAACCTGAGGACTTTTACAGACTGTTCTCACTTAGCCCCCTGGGGTAACCAGGACATCCAAGGAGGAACTAATATCTGAAGGATACCAAAGAGTATCCTCCCAGGACAGGGCAGCTCAGTGGAGCAGGGGCTGTGTGGGGGCGCTGGGGGTGGTGGGCTTCCCCTCCCCCCCACTTCCTTGCACACCCTCCTGATCACCTAACATCCAGGAACCAGGACTAGTAGGCTGTGATGGTCCAAGGCCTACTAGGGGAGGGGTCCAAGGAGGAAGAAATTCTGATCCTTCCTATCAGTCTTTCAGAGATGGGATGGGTGGGCCACTGGCACTTTCATGTGCCCCACTGAGCCTCCTCCATCAAGACTGTGGGAGCTGCATTAAGAAACATAGGAAATGTCCAAAGAGGCCTATTTCCCATCTTCCCTTCCTCTACCCTTGGCCATGGCTATACCCAGCACGTCCTGCCCCTCCCAGGCAGTCAGCCCAGAATCTTCCCAAGTTCTTCGCAGCCTTTGGCTATGTTTGCTTCCAGATCAGCACAGTCATTGCCCCATTTTACCCAGAGGCTTGGGAGAGGTAACCTTGAAGGCCATAGAAAGGATGTAGACTCTGTAGTCTGGTTTGACCAGATTCACTTCTAGTGACTTAACCTCCCTGAGGCTCAGGGTCCAGATGGACAAAATGGTGGGAAGTGTCAACCTTCCCAACGAGGAACTGGAGGCTCAGATCTACCTCCCACTAGTGTTTCTCAGAACACTGTGGGCGGTTAGGGCAGGTTATGTCCTTGTTGCGAAGGCCTAGCCTGTGTGCTATGGGATATTGACCATCCCTGGCCCCAGTTCCTTAGAGTGCCCAGTCACTGGGACAACCCAGATGCCCCAGGCATTTCAAAGTGTCACCTAAGCCAGCATTCCAGTACGAGGACACTGTACTCCTTGAAGGCAAAGACCAAAGCCAGGTGGCCGATAGGGGTTCAGTATGACTCTGCTACTTTCATGGACTTTTCTTTTTAATTTAAGAAAAAATTGGGGTTCCTGGGTGGCTCAGTGGTTGAGCATCTGCCTTCAGCTCAGCGTGTGATCTCAGGGTCCTAGAATCAAGTCCCACCTTTGGCTCCCTACTGGGAGCCTGCTTCTCCCTCTGCTTATGTCTCTGCCTCTCTCTGTGTGTCTCTCATGAATAGATAGATGAAATCTTTAAAATTTAAAAAAAAATCACCTCTGGGGGCAGCTATGTGATTAGGGTAGCACTCATAGTATGGTACCCATGAGCCTCGCCCAGGTGGCTGCCAGGCTGAGGGCCAAAGAGACAGGCCCAGGCATGGCAGCAGCCTGGGATAGATCACACTCTGCCACCACCTTATAAGTTCTGGAGCTTAGCTCAGAAGGAGTTGGCCAACAGAGCCCTGTGGCAGGCTGAGGTGTCAAGAAGGGGGTGTCACAACCCAGGGTGATACCACAGAAGCTTCAGGGCAGAGGGACAGGACACTTGCATTCAAACAGTCCTGTCACCAGGCCCAAATATCCTGTCCTCCCCTGTTGCTTGGCCCACGTACCCTGGGCTCCTTGGCTCTGCCCAGAGATGAACGATGGTCACGTCTACCCTGTGACCTCCGTAGGGACATGCCAGCTTCTAGGAATACACTTAGCACAGGCCCCTGGGGGAGGGAGGAGGGCCTCACCTCACACCCCTGAGCCTGTTTCCTCAGCTATGAATAGCAATCACCTCCCATCAGGCTGAAATCGCTTAGTATCCAGAGGCGCTGCATCTCTGTGTTCACTCTCCGCTCCTGTTACGAACAGCCAGCAGGTGCATAAAAAAATACTGACTCGCAGTCCTGGCTGCACTATTTTCTAGCCACGGGACTCTGGGTGGGTTGTTTCACCTTTTTGTACATACATTTAATTACCAAATAAACAGAATAACTACTGCTGACCTTCCGATCTCCCAGGAGCTGTTGTGACAATCAAATGAGCTAATGGCTGGAAATATTTTTGCAAACTCCCAAGCCAGCACACCCTCCCCTCTATGTGCACCGCACCCCTCTGGCCCAGAAGCCTAAGATGATGGTCCAGGAGGTGAGCAATGCCTTCCAGTCCATTCCTAGTCCCTCTGGGGAGACAGCTCACTGGCTTCCAGGGACTCTCAGGGAGTTTGCAATTGCACATGTATTCAATAATCTAATTTCTTTCAACAAGATGCTTTTTTTTCCTCAGTCAAGCACAAATTCAGATTTTTTTTTTCCTTTCACTTTGTCATTTTGGGCATTTTTCTCCCTTTTATTGTATGTGTTTTCTGTTCCTGTGGGTAGGAGACCCCTTGGCACAGCAAGAATTTGTCTTGGGTACTTCATCTCCCCCGCTCCCAACCCCACCAACCTCACTTCTTGCTCAGCAAGGATTCTAGGCAGGGCACAGTGCTGTACAAATGGGTTGCTTTGGTCCACAGTACAGGCCCCTGGCAAGCAGAGCTGGAGACCTTGGCCTGATAGGAACAAATGTCATTGGTAAGGGAGGGTCCATACCTCTACCACCAGGAAAGAAGATTTTCTTTTTCCAATTCACTTAATTAGGAACAAATCCCTAAGCCAATCGGGTAACAGAATAGCCCTGCTGAACTGGTAGCCCAAAGGTCCTGCCAATCTTTGAGTTCCTTCTTGCCCAGGGGCTATGGGTGGGGACTCCCCAGATAAAAGCCACTCCCTCCAAGGGGGATTTAAAACCAGAAGTATTTTTGCCTCCTGTCCTCTGAGAGAAAGGCTGTGCCCAAAACCAGGACAGCATTTTTTAATAAATGCTTTTTTTTTTTTTTTTAAGATTCTATTTATTTATAAGAGAGTAAGAGAAAGAGAGCACACATGTGCACATGCACACAGAGCAGAGGATGGGAAGCCAAGGGAGAGACAAGCAGACTATGCGCTGAGCCCTGAACCCCACATGGGGCTCTATCTCGGGACCCTGAGATCATTATCTGAGCCAAAACCAAGAATCAGACTTAATGTACTGAGCCTCTCAGGCTCCCCCAAAATCAGGACAGCTTTAACTGCTATGGTTTCACCCTTCTGTACCTGTCCTGATCATTCACTACTCCCCAGGAGCTGAACTCCAAAGGCCATCCCAAGATCTCTTCTTCTAGGAAGTCTGTCTCACCCACACCCTGCTTGACCCTCAGGTGCTGGTGGGCACTTTGTCCTCTGAAATCCTACGATCCCATGCTCTGTTGTCTACAGACTTTCTATGCTTCCAAATATTTACCTGGGCTCTTTCTCATCTGCGCTGCCCTCCTAGACCCGTGAGCTCCTACAAGATAGATAGTCCTGCTCTTTGCTGTAGACCCAACAATGCAAGTCAAGAGCTGTCCCCAGAGTGAATGATCTAAGAGTCAGGTTTTATCTCCCTTCTCTTCTACTTTGCCACCACCTTCCGGCTGTGCCAGGGCATGAGGTTCCTCTAAGACAAGGTTCACATCTCCCCTCCACCACTTCACTGCATGACAATGCATCTCCAGCACCTAGCACAGTGCTTGGCACAGAGTAGGTATCCAAACATTTCAGTGTTTGTGGGACTGATGTGCAGCAGGATTGGACACATATTCATACTACACTCATATTTGTGAAGAAAATGTCACTTCTTTCTCTATAACTGATGTGCATTTCTTAGGAACTGTCTAGGGAGGCAGGCCAGCTCCAACTTACCAGGGAAAGATAGTCCATCCTACAGACTTAAACACTGGACACATGGCCACTATACCTTGATGTTCTCAGGCTCCATCTACTTGCTCATTCTTATCCCAAACAAGGGACCCTGCATTCTTAACAAAATCCGTTGGGACTAGAAGGGGTAAAATATTCAGACTTGTTCCTTCCTCTGCAGTCTGCCCTCTGCCCCACAGCAGTGATCCTGGAGTCTCTGCCAGAGGAATTGAGAAAAACTTGCTCTCTGCAATATCTTCTTTTAAGCTTATTGTCTTGTTATAGGTTCAAGTAAAAATCTAACTAGACAATGTTGCACAGTGACTGTTGTTCTAGCAGATATCCACTCTCCCAAGACAGGGACATCCTAAATGGGTGATACACCTTATCACAACAAGACGTACAGTTGTGGAAATACATATGGAAAAATTTGATATATTAAAAAAATTGTGCATTTTTTATATATATGTATATATAAAAGCAGTCCTTATTATTCACAGGTCCTATATTTTCAAATTTGCCTACTAGCTAACATTTCTTTAGAAGCCCCAAATCAATGTTCGCTATGAGTTATTCACAGACACATCAAAAGAGGCAAAAGAGACACGTCAAAAGCGCCTCAATGCCCACACTCCCAGGTGAAGTTAAACAAGGCTATGCTCTGCCTTGTGCTCTCAACTCTTACACTGTAAACAAGTGTCCTTTTTATGTTCTATTTAGTGACATGCTTTTTGACATGCTTTTTGAATTTTTGTGTTTTCTGGGGTGATTGCACTATATAAGGTGGTCCCTAAGGATGGTGTTCAAGTGCTGTCTAGCACTCCTAAGTGTAAGAAGGTTGGATGTGCCTTACGGAGAAACTATGTGTGTTAGATAAGCACCATAATGGTGCTAGATGACCCATAATTGGTGCTACTGGCTGTGATTTCAATGTTAGTGAATCAACAATATATATTTAATAAAGTGTCTTACATATATACATACATACATACATACATATTGATCTCTTTACAAAAATGTGATTGGAGGCTTATTGGAACTTAATCTTGAATATCCCATAGGAGCAATGGCTCTGTATTCATTAATTTAGTATTTATAGTGACTTTATAGAACATAGCTACCATGAATAATGAGAATTTTTTTAAACACCCAAAATATATATTCTACATTTAGGAGGCATTTGTCATGATTTTGGCCACCTAGCATTTGAATCCCCTTCTATAATTTGGGGAATTCCTCCATATAGTTCTTGCCAAAGCAAGGAGCCTACCCTCCACTTCAGAACCAGGGTATGACATGCGACCTAGGCTCTGCCAACTGGGTTCACTGACCCAGACTCTGAATCAGAGCTAGTGCCACAAGGAAGGGAGAAGATTGAGAAATAATCCAAAGCATTCCCATTGGTGGAGATGGCAGCAGTTCCAGGGGCATTGTGGAGGGGCCAGTGCTAGTAGGGTTGGCAATGCAAGCCATTGCAAGCCACTGTGCCCATAGCATCCTGCACCTGGCTCTGAGAATGCCACAGGGCACTGTTAGCGGCTGCAGAGCCTGGAGCCTAGTTTCCCATTCTGGGTCATCTGGAGATGACCCAATATCCTTTTAATAAAGTCCCTTTCTGTTTAAATTAGCCATAGTTAGTTTCTATTGTTTGCAACCAAGAATCGTGTGTGTTTGTGTATGTACATGCCCATATATATTGAGCTATTGTGTGTTTGCTTGTTTACAAGTGAATGAGTGAATGGGAATCAAGGAGTGTTGGTGAGGGAGGCTTCATGGAAGAAGAGATCACTAGGCGGATCTTGAGGGCTTGCCAGGGGAACAAAGAAGGGAAAAGTGTTCCAAGCAGTGTGGACTGCACGTGTGAAGGTATGAGGGGGAAATGAACAGCACGGCACATTTGGGACACCCTAAGGCTTTCAGCGAGGCTGGAGCATCGGGTCTGTGGAAGGTGACATTGGAAGTGGGGCAGTGAGGAGGGCCAGCTATAGGTGCTGGAGGAGAGGCAGGAATGAGGCTCTGGTCCTCTCTCTGTGGTCCCCTCAGACCCTGGAGGCATACTCTCATCCACACCCAGCACAACATGTTTTCACCTCTCAGGCCAACCAGACACACACACACACACATATGCCCACAAGGAATCAACCAAACAGATGCATTCTTGAGGGCGGAGAAAGCCAAATGGCTTCCCAGCAGTCCAGGGAAAAGGTATTGTTTATAAGAGTTCTCAGCACCATGTGAAGACATCCAGGTTCTTCTAGGGACACTGAATGAGCATGTGACTGGCTTGAAGGTGGGCTTAGTCAGCTCAGGCGGCCATGGCAACATATCACAGACTGGATGGCTGAAGCAACAGAAATGTATTTCCTCATGGTCTGGAGGCTCAAGACCAAGGTGCCAGCATGGCCGGGTTCTGGTGAGGGCTCTCTTGCTGGCCTATAGACGGTGGCCTTCTCACTGTGGCCTCACATGGTAGGGAGAGAACTAGATCTCAATCTCTCTTTCTCATGTTATAGGGTCATAGTCCTGACAGCTCAGGGTCCCAACCTTCTGACCTGACTTAACCTTAATTGCCTCCTAAGGACCCCATCTCCAGATACAATCACACTGGGAGGTTAGTGCTTCAAAATATAAGAGAGCCACTGCCCTTCGGGGAGCTTCCTTCAGGAGAACAGAGCTTATGCTGGCTGCCCAGAGACCAGGCCCTCCTTCCAGAAACTGGCTGTGTGGCTTTGGGTGAGTCCTGTGCCCTCTCTGGAATTATCTAGAAAACGAGCAGCTCAGATTAAGCCTCAAAATTCTTTCTCTTGCTAAGAATCTTGCTAAGATTCTGTGAGAGTCACAAGGCTCTTTGCTTTGGGTTTGGGGTGGGAAGACTTTCCCAGTCGACCGACTGAGTTCCCCCAGGAAAGGTCAGGTCAGGAAGAGTTTGGCTGTTTTCTTTCCAGCTCTTGTAATGAATGTGTTTGGCGCAGGGACTGTCTGTTGCCATGGTGAGAGCTTCCTGAGGTGCTGAGCCCCGGAGACCAGCCTCTGAGACAGCAGCGGCGGCTTCGGGGTGGGGGGCTGTTGGGAGCAGGGGAGGGGTGTCAGCAGATTCCAACTCAGGAAGAGGCCCAGAATCAACAGATTTTCTAGCAGCCCTGGCTAAAAGTAGAACTTGGGGATTTTGCAGTTCATCCAACCTCACCAACTCTATTGCTTTCTATTCATGACTTTAGTTCTCTGTTACTTGACCACAAGTACGGATCATTTCTTTTCTGCAAAAGCTGGCTCTCTTAGGCTGGAAGGTTATCAAAAATCAATCTAGGAGGAGAGATGAGTGGTGAGCAGTGTGGAGTAGAACCTCACGATGCAGGGGCACCTGGGTGGCTCAGTGGTTGAGCAATTGCCTTTGGCTCAGGTTGTGATCCTGGGGTCCTGGGATCGAGTCTTGAATCAGGCTCCCAATAGGGAGCCTGCTTCTTCCTCTGCCTATGTCTCTGCCTCTCTGTGTGTGTCTCTCGTGAATAAATAAATAAAATCTTAAAAAAAAAAAAAAAAAAAAGGAACCTCACAATGCAAAGCATTGTCTTGGACTAGCAGTGTTGTATCACCTGGGAGCTTGTTAGAATAGTCCTGGGCCCCATCTCAGAACCCACGAATTAGAATCTGAATGTTATCAAAGCTCCACAGGGATTTATGTGCATGTTAAAATTCCAGAAGCCCTGCTATAGTGCTAAGAATACCAGCTTAGAAGCCAGCAGACCTGGCCCTGGGGTCAGCTTTGTACTCTGCTGTGTGACTTTGGGAAAGATACCCTTGGCTCTCTGAGACCTAATTTCTGTAAATTGGAGAGGTGAAAAGAATTTTTTTCTAAGGTGCTATTACCTTCTGCTGGGAAGCTTTGCTTGGGACAGATTAGTGTTTCCTGGAGGTCTCATCTGGCTTTGAAAACCAACCATCCCAAATCATTTCCCCAGTCAACATGCAGGAATCTGGGGTATTCTGAGCTGCTAAGGAAGACAAAGACATCCAATGGTCTTCTGGAAACTGAGAAAGGATAAAAGTCCATAGGACCTTTGGTGTGATGAAACTGGAAAGTCTACACAACCAGTCAAAAGAAAACAGGCACTGATTTGGTGAGGTATGGGGGTGAGAAGGGGAGGCTGTTCCCTAAATACCAGACTCAATTCATGTCTTGCATCCCAGGACAGGTAGTTTAGCACAGTGCTTCCTAAACTGGAACATGTATCAGAATCACCTGGAAGCCCAATTAAAAGCATTGATTGCCAGACCCCACCTTGAGTTTCTGACTCAGGTGGAGCCAAGAATGTGAATGTCTAACCCAGGTGATACAGATGCTGCTGGTCCAGGGACCAAACTTTGAGGACTGTTAGCTTAGGACTTTTGAATCCACTGTCTCTGTGTAGGAGGGATTATTATCCTTACGCTCATTTTACGGATAAGGACCCTATGAATCTATAGTTGATTGGCAGGAAGACAGACTGTAGAGAAAGGTGAGGTAATTCTAGTACCAGTTTCAGTGTGTGGGGGGAGGGTAGGATGGTGAGGGGGGAGTGTTTCCCCACACCATCAAGCAATTCTCCAACACCAGCTACATATCCTACAATTCAACTCAGTTCTGACACTATCTACCTGGAGATAGAGTCAGATTCCACAGGTAACGTGCTCAGTCATAGAAGGCTGCCCACCTTACCTCTACACCGACCGACTGCGGATTGGAGGTTCCAACAACTCCTTCCTTGAGTTTGATTAATTTGCTAGCGTGGCTCACAGGACTCAGAGAACTATTTACGAACTAGAGATTACCAGTTTATTATGCAAGGATGTAACTCAGGCACAGCCTTGTGGAATGGATGCATGAGGCAAGATCTGGGGAAGGTCTTGGGACTTCCTCTTTGAGCCCATGCTATTCTCCCTCAAACCTCCATGTACTCACCAACCCAGAAGCTCTCTGAACCCTGTCTTTTGAGGTTTTCATGGAGGTTTCATTGCATAGGCATGATTGATGAGATCATTGCCCATTGGAGATTGATTCAGCCTCCAGCCCCTTTCGCTTCCCCGGAGGTCAGGGGGATGGGACAGAAAGTTCCAACTCTCTAATCACATGATTGGTTCTCCTGGCAACCAGCCCCCATCCTTAGAGTAGGTCCAAAAGCCATCTCATTAACATAACAAAAGACACCTTCACCACTGTCATCACTTAGGAAATTCCAAGTGTTTTAAGAGCACTGTGCCAGAAATGAAGGCAAAGACCAAATATATGTTATAAATCACAATATGGCAGGAGGAAAAGGCAGAAACACAGCCAATGTTAGCATGCGAAGTTGGGTGGCTGTCCTTACTCAGAAGTCAATAAAGGAGCAGGGATCAGCCTAAGAATGGGCCAAGGACAGCTGTCCAGGCATGACAGCTGGAGTGCCCAGGGGCTCAATCCCAGGAAGAAGGCAGATGCTGGGACACAGGGGTCTGGCAGCCAGGCTGAGCATGCTGGGAGCTCTCCAGCCCCAAGAAGGATGAGCCCTGGAAATCCCCCTCACTGGGCTGAGGATGCAGGTGGGAAGCACTGAGGAGCTTGGCAGCCCATGACTTCAAGTCTCTCCAAGTCAGGAGCAGTGGGTGGGGAGGGAACCAGAAATGATAAGACACAGTTGTGCTGAGCACAGACTGGGTTGGTGCTACTCCTAGGCTCAGTCACTGGGGAAAGCCACAAGTTAGCTCTGCTGCCCAGGAATAAGCTTCCCTTTGTTGTCTTCCCAGGGGTGGAAGCCTGTGAATCCTGCTAGCAGCTGACAACTGGGGTTACTCACCTATCAAGGCCAGAAAACCTGCACTGTGCCAGGCTCATGGGGAAGTGAGGAGGGAGGTATTTCTGGAATCCAGATGGAGCTCCATACAGCAGGGCAGCTTTCTGAACCTCAGTCTTTTTGTTCACCAGAAGTGGGCACACAAACCCTTTAGAGGTAAAGGTACCTTACAGACCACTTAGTTTACTCCTTATTTTAAAGATGTGGTCAGTACATTTGGGACTGCCTCTCTGTCTGCAACTCCTGTTCCTTAGCTTCTGCTGAAAAGGGCAGCCCAAGGCAGCCATGTTTGTATCAGGTGATTCATCGTTCTTTCCTGGCCATCTCTGTTTGGATGAGAACTAGTCACCTGACCCAAGAGGAACCAATCTATTGGCTGGCCAATGACCAATCGATTCAATCTCTTGAAAATTTGAATTTAGAGAGTCAGTCATTCATTTTTGGGTCCTGGAATTGGAAAGGGCTGGAGTGGTCATGTTAGGCCATTCTGAGCAAACAGGAGGTGAGGGAAAGGAGAAGGCAGGCAGGGAAGGAAGGAGGAAAGGGAAAAATCCAACACCTCCAATTGGATGTTTCACAGGAGCCATAAAACCATTATGCGAAGAACCAAACTTCCTCCAACAGTCTGTTTCTCTTCCCACCGTCAATAGCTCAGTGAAAGGCACCACCACCCATCCAATTAAGCAAACCAGAAATGTTGGAGTCACTGCTGTCACCTCCTTCTCATTCACAACATTCAATCAATCATTGCATCTTGTTTTTACTTCCTTAATATCTCTCAAGCCTTGCTTCTCTCCCTCACTCCTAGTACTCCCCTAGACAGGACAGCATCATCACTTGCCTGGAGCTCTGCAATGGCCTCCCCACATTCCCTGGAATCTTTCCACTCTATATTCCCTGTATAGCCATCAATCTTTTAAACATGCAAATTTGATATCACTCTCCCACCAGAGAGGGCACAGGCCCCACATGATCTGCCCCTGACTCTCTTTCTACCTCTCTTGCCTCTCACTACACCATTCTCTGCACTCCAGCCACACTGGCATCCTTACAGTTCTCTAATCTAGAATACTCTTCCCTCCCTCTTCTACCTACTACCTGAAAATGGATCCTTTACAGAGTATAAGAGTGAAGATGGAGAGAGAATTTGAGCCCTTGATCACACTGTACCTGAAGCTAGCATGACACTTGCAAATTCCCCTTCTTTTAATCTAATGTGAATTGGAGTTTCAGTCATTCACAATGCAAAGAACCTTGACTTAGTTTGCCTCCTCTGCTCTGAGCTCCTAGACTTGAGGCTTCTGCCTTATTCTTCTTCATATCTCCAGTGTCTTAAAGAAGACCTGGCATTCAGCACTCAAATATTTCTTGAATGATGAACCTAAGTAGTGATGCTAAAGATTGTACTGTAGAAGAAGAACCAGATAGAAGCAGAGGGAGGCATAGAGAAGAGGACCCTCTGCCTGCTTTGAGTGAGCCAACCAAGGAGAGATATCCTTGTGATCAAAGATTCAAGACTCTACAGGGATCCAGCTTGACTTCTTCCCAGTTATCTCTCAGAGGTCACCCAGTCCCTCCTCTGGCTCCAAAGGGGACTATGTTCCCACCATCCATCTTCTTACAAATTGCCAGATCAAAGCCTAACCAGACAAGGTGAAAGCATCTCAGTTTAGTAGCTTCCAAAAAAAACGCTGAACTTAGAAAGCAAAAGAGAAAACCAGAGCCCAAGCCCAACTCTAACCCTTCCTAGGTGGGGCTCTCAGCTTCCCTATCAGTATATTCAGGGTAATGAGATCTGAATCACCCTCTGCCCAGGATTGACCTGAGATGTATGTGAGTATGAGTTTTAGATGCTATTCTATTATTGCTGTTATCATGTCCTTATATGGTAATAATGCTAAGTTTTCTTAAAACACCACAAAATAGGATCTGCTGTTTACAATAATGAAAAGTGTGTCATTTCAAGACATTCAGAATGAACAGGTGACATACTGGGGTTGAATGATTGATAGAATCTTTTCCCTTAAAATCACTTAAGTAACTGCTTATTCATCAAGAGTACTCCTGCATTATGTTTTAGGACTTTAGGACCTTTATCAAGATTGCCTGAAAGTTCCTTTCAAAGTTTCATCTGAGCCTCACCAAGTTAGATAGTTCTCTTTACTGACTTGTACCCATAGTGCAGATAGAAAACTCAAGCTGGAACAGAGAAGGAAAAAAGAAACTTAAAAAATAAAATAAAATAAAATTATGTGAGCTGTGCAATGCCTTTCCCTTCCTTAACAGCCCATTGCATCCTTTTCAACACCACTGTGGGAAGCCAAAGAAAAAACTGTGCCCCCCCCCCCCCCACCAACCTACCCACCTGGCCAGACACAGACCTCCCCTGGAGAATCTCTCTGGTTGTTACTAGAGTCATTTCAATTTGTAGTCATACACCAAAAAGGGTAAGGGGGGTACAAGGCCAATCAGGGGAAGGTGAAGACTTGGTAGGATCATCTAGCAAGAGAATGAGATACCATTTTCATCTATCGAAGTGACACACTGAAAAAAGCTATAATGCTTACTAGTGGTGACAAGGTGGTAAGATGTGCCACCCATGCTTTTGTGATGTCTACAAAGAGCCTAAAACTGTTCATAGTTTTTGACCCATTAATCCTGCACTTCAGAAATTTGTGAACACGAAGATATCCATGGCAGTATTATTTTATAATGGCTCACCTACATCTCTAGGTTTTGGGGGCTTCTTTCATGTTCATGGCTCTCATATGGACAAGGCTCACTACTGAGTGTTGGGCTCAAGAGCTATGTCAGTCTAAGTCCTCTCCTCATTCTAGTGGAGGGGGCTGGGGTGGTCCCAGCTTCAGCCTGGGCTATGTTCCTGCTGCAGTGTAGACCTGCCTGGTGTCTGATATATGGATGGGACAGACCCACCCAGGACTCTACCCAAGTAGAGAATTCAACAAAACAGAAAAAGAGGCAAGCCCATCCAAGTCTGCTTAGGCATCAAACCTCAGGGGTCAGAGGGGAGGGGTGACTCTGAGTCTTGCTTGAATCCCAGGCAGAGACAGGACTGCAAATAAACACTGAAAGAGCTATCTGAAACCTCTGAATGACACTAGTCCAAAAAGCCACTCTTCTTAGATCTGTATCTTAAAATGTTCTACAAAATATGGAACAATGCATTGTCATTTCTATGTAGAACTCAGTGTGCTTCTGCCCTAGCAGGTGGCTTAGCAATGGATCCTAGGCCTCTCCATCCTTGAGCCATGAAGGCCTCAAGTGTCTGACACCGATATTGATGAACACCTTGAGGGATGCCACTGAGACTCCAAAAAAGAAAGACAGACTGGAGGTCCTGCAATTTTGCATGAAAACCAGGAAAATACTGCTAATTACAAACAAAGTGACAGTCACCCAGGGAAAACATGAATAAATATATCCCAAACTCTGGGAGTTTTACTGTCGCAAAGTACTTTTATGACCATCTTTTGATTCTTAAAATAAAGGGTTCTTCCTTTTACATAAGGAAATAAGCCTGAGACTACCTTCCTCACCCAAGATCATCTCATGGCTATTGGCACAGTCCAGCATCTCTGGTCCATTTTCCTATGACACAGAATTTACCCTGGACCCGGCCTTAGGGGAGAGGCTCCGGTAGACGCTGTGATCTTCAGCACAGGGTAACCCTCAATAAGCAAGGCTACCTACTATTTCCTCCCTTTATCTCCCAGTGCCTTCTCTTCTCCTTCCTTGGTAGGGCACCCCGGCCTGCATATCAGCACGAGTTTCCCTTCCCTGCTTCTGCCCTCAGGAGACACAGAGAGTAGAAAAGGGCCTGGACCTGGACCAGACCTCCCACAAACCATCCAGAGTATATTTCCAGGGCTTGATGATAAAGGAGTCACAACTTAACCTGGAACATGATCCCCAGACAAGCCTTAGATACTTCTTTGTTGCCTTGATTTGAAGAGCCTTGGATCGGCCAATTATCGTCCCCCCAGAGGCTATGCCTCTGCTTTCTCTGGTGGGAGGGGAAAGGTGGGAATAGAATCCAGGCTCAGCTGACCAGGAATAGAAGTGGGTTGGGTAATGGACCTACTGTGTCCTGAATACAATGCTAGACATTTCACAGATATAACCCATGAGGTCAGTTTCATCACTATAAATTTCTAGATGAAGAAAGTGACCCTCATGAGTAATTCTTAGAGTTCTGTTTCTAGTAATGGCAGAGAAGCTCCCACTAGACCACAAATAACTATGAACTCTGGACAAAGATTTAAAACAAAACACTGGAAAATAATCAGAAGCACGCAAAAACCAGGAGTCTACTTTTACCAGTAGACTGGAGATGACAGAAGCAAATCAGAGACCCCAGAAATAGATCAATAGAAAAGATCCAATGCGAAGAATAAAATAGACCTAGGAAAAGAGAATAAAGCCTCAGGGACTTGTAGGGACAATCGTAAAAGGTCTACCATTTGTGTAATTTTAGTCCAAGAAGGAAAAGAGAGAGAGAATAGAAGCGGGGGAAAAAAAAAAAAAAAGATTTGAGGAATTAGTAGCTGAAATTTCCCCATTTTGGTGAAAGACATAAACTTCTAAACCCAAACATCTTTATGAATCCCAAGCAGAATAAGTACACAACACACACCTAGACATATAATTAAACTATCAAAAAACAAACACAAAGAGAAAAATTTGAAAACAACCAGAGAAAAAAATAATCTCATACAGAGGAAGAAATATAAATATCACTGACTTCTCATCAGAAAGAATGGAGGCGGGCAGCCTGGGTGGCTCAGTGGTTTCATGCCATCTCCAGCCCAGGACGTGATCCTGGAGATCCGGGATCAAGTCCCACATTGGGATCATCGGGCTCCCTGCGTGGAGCCTGCTTCTCCCTCTGCCTGTGCCTCTGCCTCTCTGTCTCTCATGAATAAATAAACAAAATCTAAAAGAAAGAAAGAAAGAAAGAAAGAAAGAAAGAAAGAAAGCCAGAAGATAGTGGGACACATCTTTATTTATTTTTTATTTGAGAGAGAGAGACAGAGCACAAGCAAGGGGACGGGGGCGGGGGTGCAGAGGGAAAGGAGAAGCAGACTCCTCACTGAGCAGGGAGCTCAATGTGGGGCTGGATCCCAGGATTCTGAGAACATGACCTGAGCCAAAGGCAGATGCTAAACTGACTGAGCCACCCAGGTATCCCAAGGATGATATCTGTAAAGTACTGGGTGGAAAAAACCTGTCAACTCAGAATTTTGTATCCATGAAAAATAACTTTCAAAATTGAAAATGAAACCAAAACATGTTCAGGCAAATGAAAACCAAGAAAATTCCTCACCAGTAGACCTGCCCAAGAGAAATTCTAAAGGCAGTTCTTCAGATGGAGGAGACATTCCACCAAACCAGATTATGAGGAAGAAACAAAGAATGTGAGAAATGGCAAAATTATGGTTGAATATAAAAGACCACTTTCCCTCTTTTTAAAGTGCATGTGACTATTTAAAGCAACAATTGTAAATTGTAGGGTTTGTAGTGTCTGTAGGGGTGATATGTATACAACAATTACATGTCACATAAAGAATGGGGAGGTCGGGGATCCCTGGGTGGCACAGCGGTTTGGCGCCTGCCTTTGAGCCAGGATCGAATCCCACGTCGGGCTCCCGGTGCATGGAGCCTGCTTCTCCCTCTGCCTGTGTCTCTGCCTCTTTCTCTTTCTCTCTCTGTGACTATCATAAATAAATAAAAATTAAAAAGTATATATATAAAGAATGGGGAGGTCGTGGCTAATGGACCCATCAAGTTGCAAGGTTTTTATATTTTAGGAGAACACAGGTAGCTTGCCACTGTCCTGCAGTCAGGAGGTAGCAGAGCAAAGGATGACTCATGTCCAAATCCCAACCTGTTTCTTCTACATCAGACCCACTGAGTGGGTAAGGAGGAGGAAGCAACATAGGATAGAGTGTGACAGCCTCAAGTAGCCTCAGGGTTCAACAGCTGCTACACCCGGAGGATTCCCAGGCCCTGGAGTCTGACCCAGTGGATAACCGGGCCATATGTGCCAGGGCAGGGATGGGGCCTCAGAGCGACGCCAGAGCAAAGCACCAGACTCTCATCAAGGCTTGAAGTCAGTTCTTGCGTGTGAGCAGATGCACCTGTGAAGAGGTGACCTCCAAGAGGTTAGGAAGGTGTCCACTGCCACAGTGAATCCTGACCCGACGCCCTGGCCAGGAAGTGGCTAATTCTCCCTGGACATCACCTTTCCAGCTATCCAGGCTCACCGAGGCCTCTGCAGAAGAGCTGGGACAAAGCAGGTCAGAATTTTCGTGGGGGGAATGGGGGCAGGCCAAGGGTGTCCCTCCAGCACTGCAGAGTCTGCCTCCTAGAGCCTGGGAAACCTGTCCCCTCCTTCCATTCATGCGGGGTACCTAGATAAAGCCATAAAACCTGGACTCCGGACCCAACACCCCAGAACCAGCCCCACGTGTCTGCTGCTCACCAGCGCTTACAGGGCTGGGAGGCACCCTGCTCCTCAGTGTCTGAGCTCTGGGTGCCCCTCTGAGCATCTAGATCCTGCCATGCCATCTTCTTCCCCTGTTGTCCCCACCACCCTAGAGGTGAGAGCTGCCTTCTACAGTTATTTTCTCTGGATTTTCCTCAGTGTCCCCTTGCTTCTTTTGTTGTGTGTAACCAATTCCTTCAATTTCCTCTGTTGGGGCGCCTGGGTGGCTCAGTTGGTTAAGCATCTGACTTAATTTTGGCTCAGATCATGAGATTGGGCCCTGCATCAGGCTCTGCACTCAGTGGGGCATCTGCTTGAGATTCTCTCCCTCTACCCCCCCCCCCACTCACTTACTCTCTCTCAAAATAAATAAATCCTTAAAAAAAATGAATAAATAAATTTCCTCTGCTGAACTTCTGCATGATTTCTGTTTTCCTGGCAGGCTCCTGCTGCTATGGAAAGAAACAGAGGTGCTTCTCCCAGGAGCCTGCTATGGTTCACAGGAGACAGTGTGGGACAGAGGGAAGGACATGGGCTTGGGGCCATGATGGGCCTAAGTCCAAACTCCAGCTCTACTTACTCCCTGAGTGACTGGGGGCAAGCCTCAGTTTCTCCGAGTTTCTCTACACCTCAGTTTCTTCGCTTGAAATCGGGCCGATAACACAAACCTGATTAGAGACAAAAGCCACAATTTGAACTAAATCAGGCAAAAGGGTGAGATAATTTTGGAAAGTTTCCAGAAAAAGAGCTATCAATTGCAAAGGGTGAGAAAGCAGGGGAGAGCTTGCCTCATGTTTGACGGGAACCAGGACTCCCAGTATACAGGGGATCTCTCTCTGCTTCTGTTTGTGGACCTGATTCGTACCATGTAGGAGAGGAAAGTGGCCCCAAGTAGCTTCCAGACTCTCACCTTCACAGGTTTGCTCACATAAGAGAGGACTCCTCCTGCTAGGCCCTGCTCAGTAGTTCAGGTAAAAACCCCCACCTGTGCCACCTCTCAAATGCCTGAGGATGCTTCCCGATTTATTCCTTTGGTAGAGACATAGAAAGCCAGTGTTAAAACACCAAGTATAGGGGCACCTGGGTGGCTCAGTGGTTGAGCGCCTGCCTTCAGCCCAAGGAGTGATCCTGGAGTCCTGGGATCAAGTCCCACATCAGGCTTCTTGCATGGAGCCTGCTTCTCCCTCTGCCTGTATCTCTGCCCTTCTCTGTGTCTCTCATGAACAAATAACATCTAAAAAAAACAAACTGCCAAGTATACAAGGTCATTATCAGCCAACAATAAGCAGCCTGGGCTTCGCCCCAGGTTTTCTGTGGGAGCCTATTGAGTCACTTTCCCTTTCTGAGCCTCAGTCTCTCCCTCTGTCAAGTGGGTACACCAGCTCCATGATTGTGAGAGTCAAGAGTGGCAATGAAGACAGACTTTAACATCCATGTGACGCTCTGTTCATAAGAGGGGTGGACAGCTGGGGTTTATCCCAGGTGGAGAAACTAGTGCTACCAGCAGAGGGTGGGAGCCAGAGGAAAGGAAGCATAACAACAGGCTTAGAAAAGTAGCAGAGCTCATACAGCAGGTAAGCCGTACTGGCCCAGAGAAGAAGGATGTGCCCCCTGGAGAGAATATCTCAGTCTGGAGAACTCACCTCTACAGGATCAAAACGAGACCGTCCTTCTGACATGGTGACCTTGCTCTGGCACTTCTCTAGTCCTACCGCTGCTTGACCCTTCAGCCACGCTAAATTATTCACAGTCTCCTGAATATATCACTGTTTTACCTCAATGTCTTTGCAAAAACTGTTTCACTGTCCTCCTGGAAAACTCCTACACATCCCTCAAAGCCCATTTCAGACATTTCCTCTGTGAAGTCCTGTTTCTTAGAAGCAGACCCTCCTTGCCCCATTCACCAAGGTTGATTACCCCCCTCTTTCTTTGTACACCAGTGTGCCTAATACTTCCTGCAAGACAGATGTGGCTCTCAGCCCTCTTTTGTGGATCTGCTGCATCAGGATCACCTCAGAAGTGATCTCAAAATATTCAGGCCCAACCCACCCCCATCCTATGAGAATTTGACTCAGGGAGTCTAGGATGGGGCCAGGTATCAGAAGTT
The DNA here is from genome assembly GCF_011100685.1 of Canis lupus familiaris. Taxonomy (NCBI): domain Eukaryota; kingdom Metazoa; phylum Chordata; class Mammalia; order Carnivora; family Canidae; genus Canis; species Canis lupus. The sequence continues at coordinate 41,218,421 of NC_049230.1, read as the reverse complement.
TAAGTTGGTTGTAATGCTCAGTCAGGAGTAGGGGGCTTGCTGGGGTGTGAACTTTGAAAGAAGAGTTTTCTGCTATATACCAGGGCCCAGCTCAGAAGAGTGCTGAGTGACTATGGAAGGAGGGAGGGAAAGAGGAAAAGTGAGTAGAGGAAGCAGTGGGAGGATGAACATGGGTATGATCAGGGATGGGCAGGCAGGAAGGGGCAGGAGGCAAGGGGTCTCACAGGCGAAACTTCTGGATGATTTCTGCCTCATGTCTTGCTGGATATTGGTAAAGACACCAGTTCTGGAGTCAGACGTGACAGTGTTTGAGGCCTGGTTCCGCCACTCACTAGCTGTGTGTGCCTCCACCCCTGTTTCTCTGCCTACCGGCAGTTGTGGCCATAACCTACCTGCCTCATGACAACGTTTGGAGAATCCAGAAGGGCCTTGGAGTCCTGTGTTCTTTAAGCGTTCCTGTGCATGCACCTCACCTGGAGATCTCGTGAAAATGTGGTTTCTGACTTGTTGATGTATGGTCTGGAGCCGGAGAGTCTTCAGTTCAATCTCCCAGATGGTGTTGGAGCTGAGGGTCTGTGGGCCAACTCTGAGCCGCAGGGCTACGGAACACACAAACCAGCTAGGCTCCCTCTCAGGCTACCGCCCTGTTCCTCTGCAACAGAATGGGCAGCAGGCCACGCGTGCCCCTGACCTGAGTGCTCTGTGTGTGCAGGCCCTGTGCTCCACACGGAGCAAAGGGAGGCTCCTGCCTGCTCAGCGCTGGACCAGCAGTGACCGAGCTACTAAAACCATCCTGTAGGGAGTCCTGCTGCTGCAGTAACCAATCGCCACAAACGCAGTGGCTTACAACAGGAATGTATTCTCTTAGGGTTCTGGAGGTCAGAATATGAAATGAGTCTTAAAGAACTCAAGGTGTTGGAAAGGGCCCCTTTCTTCCGGAGGCTCCAGGGGAGAATCTATTCCCTAACTCTCCCAGATTCTAGAGGCTTCTGGCATACCTGGGCTTGTGGCTGTGCCACTCCAAGCTTTGTTTCTACCATCCCATTGTCTTATCCTCTTTCTGACCCTCCCGTGTCCTTATAAGGACCCCTGTGGATACACTGGGCCCACCCACATAATCTGGGATAATCGTCCCAAGTCAAAACCTTTACATTTATCAGCACCTGCAAAATCCATTTTACCATGTCAAGTAACAAAGTCACATGTTCTGGAGAAGAGGATGTAGACACCTTTGGGGGGCGTTACCCTGCCTACCACAATGACTGGGTATATCATCAGAACTTCCTAAGTCAGACCCTGACAGCAGCTCCTAGGCTGTTCATCTCCAGAGATCAAGCCCCTCGTCACGGTCCCTTCAAGATCCGGGCTCTAGGCCAGAAGAGCGACTTCTTCCACTGGCCATTTCTTAGTCTGACCCTCCCTGTCCTGTGCATTGACTTCTCGAGTGTCAGAGGCTGAAGGGCCAGGGCCAAGATCATGCTATTTCCCCAAGCCCAGGGCACACAGCTCATAAGAGCCAGGGAAGAGGTAACCTCTTGGCAGCAAAGAAGAAAACTGGCAGGAGGGCCAGACAAAAGCAGTCAGAGCACTGGCCAAGGAGGAAGAGTGGATAGTCATTGGAAAGGAAAAGAAAACTAACAAATCCAGCGCTGCTTTTCCCTAAAACAGTGACTCCCTTGGCCCCACAGACCCTGCCACACTGGTGTGAACTGAGTATGAATCACTTGATGGCCACATGTCCTGAGCCCATTAATGGCTCCTTGGAGCAAGTGGAGTGACAGGTGCCCGTTCCCACCAAGTAGTCAGAGAATGGGCCCACAGAGCAAACCGAGGCATGCTTTGGCCTGTCCACCATGTCCAAGAGTGCAAAGACTGTGCTTTGGACTTAGAGGTAGGAGGACCAACCATCCGGATTTTCCTGAAACGGAGGGCTTTCCTAGGAAGATGGTGGTAAGTTGGCCCCACAGACCCCAGCAGTGGGCTTGGCTCCTGTTCACCCTCCAACCCCATCAGCTGGCAGGTTTCGGAGCTGTTAAGAAAGACTATCCGTGCGAAGCAATGTCTGCAGGTCCAGACGGAACTAAGGGGCCCTTGCAATTGTGGCTGCTGAGTCACACCTGTTCCAGGCAGGGCTGATTCAAGAGCTTGGTTTTCCTTGTCACTAAGAAGATGGAGGGTGGGCTCAGGTTGGAAAGAGGAAGGGAGGAACAGGTCCCCAAATTTTTTTTTTAATTTTTATTTATTTATGATAGTCACAGAGAGAGAGAGAGAGGCGCAGAGACACAGGCAGAGGGAGAAGCAGGCTCCATGCACCGGGAGCCCGATGTGGGATTCGATCCCGGGTCTCCAGGATCGTGCCCTGGGCCAAAGGCAGGCGCCAAACCGCTGCGCCACCCAGGGATCCCAAGTCCCCAAATTTAATACTACTCCACTGCCTACTCAGAAGCCTGCAATAGAGGCATGCCTGTCCAAGGTCAAGGATACTCGTGTGGGGGCACAGGATGTGCTGCTGGAAGTGTGGGGTGCTGCATGCTGGGGTTAGACAGACCCTGGATACCCTGCTTCCCGGCCGAGCAATCCTGAGCTGAGCCCTGAGTGAGCCCCTGGCATCTCTGAGCCTGTTTTCTCACCAGGAAGAGATTAATGAGACCCCCTACACAGAGTTAAGATGAACAGTAAACAACCAACATGTGAATTTGCCTTCTACGCAGGAGGGGAGGTGGCTCCCATCCTGACCAAGGTCAGTAGGAAAACAAATTAGCAACCAGAGGCTGCCTGGTGAGCTGTGAATTAGAACAAAGGGAGCAGGACAAACCCAGGGCTTTCACCCAAGCTCAGGACCCAGGGCCGGTCCCTCCCTCCCAGCTGTTCCTTCTTCAGGATTTCTCACCCGTCCCTGGCACTCCCATCCTTCCAGCATTACCTCATATTGGCTGTGTTACAGATGATTTAGATCCTGGTTCCATTATATGACACACAAACACTCTGCTACATTTAAAAAAGAAAAAAATTTTTTAACATAAGTGATCTCATTTGACCGTCCCAGCAACCTTTTGGAAATAGGTGTTAATCTACCCATTTACCAATGTGGAAACCGAGGCTTGGGGAGGCTAAGAAAGTCAGACCCACCTCTCCAGACACTAAGTTCAATGCTTTCCCCACTGAATGAGACCCTGTGACATCAGACGTGTTGGCAGGGGAGGGTGTCCCCCTGCAGAGAATGCCCCCCAGCTGACAGCACCTGGAAGACACTCCTGTCCTTTGGGTAACTTCCTGGCAGTCCAAACTACTTGACAGGTAGAAAGTTCTTTCCAAAAGGATATGAGTCTCCTTCTCAGTCCCCACTTGACTGCTGAGAGATAACATCCTGGGTCTTATCTCTGACTCATCCTCCCATACCCCTTACCCCAGACACCCTGAGCCAACTTCCCTCAGCTGCTGAATATGGAAGGGACAACTCCAATGTACTTGTATGTGAGACAAGGAAATTTACTAGGCTGAGCAGAAAAGAATAATCTCAGTAGGAGGATAATCATGTAAACTACAATCAGGAAGGAGTCCCAGTCCCCTGGTGGGCTGTGCTGGCCTAAATCACAGAGCCCGGCTCTGCTCTCATGGTGCCTCCACCTGACCTCAAGAAAGACCTGACACCCTCAGGAATCCAGCCAGAGAAGGGGTCAGGAACAAAGCGCTGGACCTTGTCCCCTACAGAGGGCTACAAAACTACTTACTGACTTTTGTAGAGTGGGAGATTTTGAAGACCAGAATCGACCAGAACGTTTATCTATGAAGGAAGCACCAAAGCACTTGTCACCAGATATGGCTGCCAATTTGACCAGCCTCACAGCCCGTGCAGGAAGGGGAGGAAGGTGCAGGTAGAAGGCAATCTTACAAACTCAAAGAGGTGAATCCAGCAATGCTCGCTGCAGCATCCTTGTGATCTGGTGGCCCTGGAAACAGCCTATGTGCCCACCAGTAAAGGAATCAGTAAGTGGACTATAATACCCTCACCTATATCATAGAATTTTTTGCAGTATTAAAAAAGAATGAGAACACTATGAACCTCAAAAACTTAAAAAAAAAAAGCTACCATATGATCCAGCAATTCCACTTCTGGGTATTTATCAGAAGGAAACAAAAACACCAACCCAAAGAGCTATCTGCGCCACCATGTTCAGTGCAGCATTATTTACAATAGCCAGGACATTGAAACAACCTAACTGCTCAGCAATGGATGGATGGATGGATTGATGGATCGGTGGATAAAGGAAATGTGGTATCTATATAAAATGGAATATGATTTGGCCCTAAAAAAGAAGGAAATCTTGTCAATTGTGACAACATGGTTGGAACTTGAGGGTTTTACACTAAGTGAAAAAAAGACAAAGACAAATACCATATGATCTTATTTGTATGGAAAATCTAAAAACAAATTCATTCTTAGATACAGAGAACAGATTGGTGGTTGCCAGAGGAGGGCAGTGTATGTGGAGAAAATGGGTGAAGGGGCTCAAACCGCTGAGCTACCCAGGCATCCCTACACTGATTTTTTTTAAAGCAAACTGCATGGGACGCCTGGTGTCTCAGCAATTGAGCATCTGCCTTTGGCTCAGGGCATGGATTCTGGAGTCCCGGGATCAAGTCCCACATCAGGCTCCCTACATGGAGCCTGCTTCTCCCTCTGCCTATGTCTCTGACTCTCTGTGTCTCTCATGAATAAATAAATAAAGTCTTTAAAAAAAAAAAAAAAGCAAACTGCAAAGGGTGCCTGCCTGGGTGGCTTAGTTGGTTAAGTGTCTGACTCTTGATATCAGCTCAGGTCTTGATCTCAGGGTTGTGAGTTCAAGCCCTGCATTGGGGCCCATGCTGGGCATGGAGTCTACTTAAAAAAATAAAAAAATAGGGACACCTGGGTGGCTCAGTGGTTGAGTGTCTGCCTTCAGTTTAGGGCGTGATCCCAGGCTCCTGGGATCAAGTCTTGCACTGGGGTCCCTGCATGGAGCCTGCTTCTCCCTCTGCCTATGTCTCTGCCTCTTTCTGTGTCTCTCATGAATAAATAAACAAAATCTTAAAAAAAAAAAAAAACCAGACTGCAAAAAAATAGTACAGTATATCATTTATATTTAACAAACTAGACAAGGCATTTATATATGCATATTCATGTATATAAAGTCATAGAAAAGGATTTGGGTATATATCAAACTGCTCATAGAACCCCTGTTATCTCTGGAGAAGAAAGTAAAATTAGAGGAGTGCTCAAGGGGAAATTTATTTATAATATTAGGATTTGTATTCCTGTTTTAAGTAATTAAAATTAATGACTTAACAAAGCAACAATTTAGAAAAGAAAGCAAGTGTGGTCCTGCTGGCTAAGGTGTATTCCAAAACAGAAAAGAGATGAGATACTTGATGGGACGAGCACTGAATGTTATATTATACATTGGCAAATTGAATTTAAATATTAAAAATAAGTAAAAAAAACTTAAAAAAAGAAAGAAAAGAGATGGGGTTGACTTTCCATGTGAGGTTGGGGAGGAGCCTTGGGATGGATGTGAGGAGCTGACTTCATTCTGTCCTTGGTACTAGGGCTGGACACTCTTCCCAAGCACTTCCTGAGCACTGAGGTTTTGCCTGTTCACTGGTCAAGCGGCAAGTGCATCGTTCATGGGGGCATAAGAGGAGAACAAGCTTCCTTCAACTAATATACTCACCTTGGCCCCATCTGATTCTAGTACACAGAGGGCTGGTTAGCTTTTCTCCCATACCTGGGAAGAATGGAGTCTAGGAGGACAAACTGAGCTGCTTTGAGTTCCTTTATGCCGTGAATTCCTACATTATAGGACATAGAGGGTGCCTTATCCATTCTCTGCTGAAGCCAGCTTGGCCTGTTAGTATTATACCCCAGGAGCAGCTTGGAGGAAGGGGGCCTTGGGAGAAGAGAATAGAGGATCAAGGTGGCTATCCTACTTTGCAACCTTGCATTTCGAGCTCAGCAAGAGACAGAAGCTCTCAGGAGAGACCATCACTTGGAGTCATTTCCCCAGTTAAAGAGTGGAAACCCACAGCAGTGGGCAGGGGCAGAACTACAGGTACTCGAGTGCTGGCCTGACAAGCAGCAGAGGCTAGATTCCAATGTCCATGGGCGAACAGGTGGGGCAGAGACCCAAGACCAGACTCCCTGTGTGATGAGGAAACTGGGTGCAGTGGGGGAGCTCAAGACAGAGACAGAAAATTCTCTCCCTGGGACACCTGGGTGGCTTAGTGGTTGAGCATCTGCCTTTGGCTCAGGTCATGATCCCTAGGGTCCTTGGATCAAGTCCTGCACTGGGGTCGCTGGAGGGAGCCTGCTTCTCCCTCTACCTTATGTCTCTGTCTCTGTCTCTCTCTCTCTCTCTGGTGAATAAATAAATATTTTTTAAAAAGAAATATCTCTAAGACTTCTGGTGTCTAGAAATGACAAACTAAGTTTTTGGACCATCACTTACAACATGACAGTAAGGAACCTGTAGACCCCAACAAGAAAATCACCAGGAATCCCAATAGAAAAGCAAAGCATCAAAGCTAGCTGAGCATCTCTGCTGAGCTGTGGTCACCGTGACTTCCACTCTGACAACTGCATGAACATCAGAGACAGGAGATAAAGACTCAGGCCCACCTAGGTGGGAGATCTACTAGATCACCCCACATAAATCTGGGGCCCAGCAGAAAGGATGAATAAGAAAAATACTCTGTTGTCTGACACCTTGGCACTGGGTAGAGGTAACAGGGGGAAATTCCCCTGGAGATTCATAACCACGAGCGCGCCCACATGGAGGCTTGCAGTCTGAACTCATGCACCTGAGAAATTAAAGAAAACACAAAAGCAACCTCAAGCAGAGACTTGTCTGAAGTGTCCCAATTTGGTAGCATCTCCTCTTTCTGTGTAGAACAAACCATTTTAATTCAGGCCTCAGAGTATTACCACAGATAAAATTCCCAGGAAAATGAGCAACTTGGAGGCCACACACACACACACACACACACACACACACAAAGTCCTCGGAGCATGGCCCTGCTAACACCTTGACTGATTTCAGACATCTAGCCTCCAAATCTGAGAGAATAAATCTCTTTTGTTATTCTTGTGCAGGGGCCATGCTAATCTTCTCTGTATCATTCCAACATTAGCATATGTACTGCCGAATCAAACACAAATCTCTGTTGTTTTAAGCCCCCAAGTTTGTGGTGATTGGTGATGGCAGCCTTGGGAAACTGAGGTAGGGGCAGAGGTTATAGCCTAAGGAATAATGACTGAGACATTTCCTAAACTGTTGTAAATCATCAATACTCAGATCCAGTGATCCCAGTTAATCCCAAGCACAGAAGTTAAGAGGGAATTCATGCCTAGACACACTAGTGAAACTGGAGAACACCAAAGACAAAAAGAAGATTTTAAAAGTAGCCAAAGATGGGCAGCCTGGGTGGCTCAGCAGTTTAGTGCCACCTTCAGCCCAGGGCGTGATCCTGGAGACCCGGGATCGAGTCCCATGTCAGGCTCCCTGCATGGAGCCTGCTTCTCCCTCTGCCTGTGTCTCTGCGCCTCTCTCTCTCTCTCATGAATAAATAAATAAAATCTTAAACAAATAAAAATAAATAAAAGTAGCCAAAGAGAAAACATATAGTCTGAGAGCTGGTTTCTCAATGGCCATAGTGGAAGCTGGAAGATGGTGGAATGATACCTTCAATGAGCCAAAAGTAATGGCTTATTTTTGGCTTATCTTACAGTAAGTAAGATGTCTGGGAATGTGCTGGATATTACCAGTTATTAATTTTATTCTTGCCTCGTATTGCAGAGATAGAAGCCTAGCAGCTACACCTTTCAGATTCCCATGCCGGAGGGACTCTAGTATGGCTTCCGACAATGAGAAGCATCCACACGAAAGGAGAGATGGCAGAGATGTAGAAGCCATCCTTCTGGCTCTGGTGGTAGTGGCAGAGCAAACTAGAACACCAGGTGGCACAACCCAGTATCCTGATCCCTGTAGTGAACATAGCAATTTCCTGTCATTTCCAACCCTGGATAATGTTTCCTTCTATCTCCAGTCTTGCTCTCCTTCAGGCTTTCCCACAATCTGGTGACCAAATCTCCCAGTTAAAATTTTTTTAAGTTTGTTTCTTAGAGGGGGGGGGGGAGGGAGAGAGTGCCCAAGTGAGGGGTGAAGGGCAGAGGGAGAGAGAAAGAGAGAGAGAGAGAGAGAAACCTTAAGCAGGCTCTACACTCAGCATGGGGCTGACTCGGGGCTCCATCTCTCCGAGATCGTGACCTGAGTCAAAAATCAAGTCAAACACTTAACTACTGAGCCCACCCAATGCCCCTTTAAGATTTTGTTTTTAAGTAATCTCTACACCAAACATGGGGCTTGAACTCATAACCTCGTGATCAAGAGTTGCATCTCTATCAACTGAGTCAGCCAGATGTCTCTCAATTAAATTTTCTACTTGACATACCTAGAAAAATTTGTTTTTCTGGCTAGACTTTTACTGTTACAACAGATAAACACACACACAAATAATATAGAATTAAAATATGTGGAAACAATAGCATCTACACTGAAGGGGTTAATGGAGTTAAAGTGACTTAAGAATCTTGTATTATTTGGGAGGAAGGGAAAGCTTTTAATTAACTTTTGACTTTGATAGGTTAAGAATGCAGGGAGGCACCTCTGTGGCTCAGTCAGTTAATGGTTAAGCGTCTGCTTTCCCCTCAGGTCATGATCCCAGGGTCCCAAGATCACTCCCTGCTTCATGCTCCCTGTCCAGCAGGGAGCCTACTTCTCCCTCTCCATCTGCTGCTCCCCCTACTTGTGCTCTCTCATGGGTTCTCTCTCTCTCCCTCAAATAAATAAATATTTTAAAAAAAATTAAAAATCAATCAATCAATCAATAAAATACACTATTTATGGGGCACCTGAGTGGCTCAGTTGGTTAAGCATCTGACTCTTGATTTTGGCTCAGGTTGTGATGTCAGGGTCATAAGATCAAACCCCACATCAGTCTCTGCACTGGGCATGGAGCCTGCTTAAGATTCTCTCTCTCCCTCTCCCTTTGCCCCTCCCTCACCCCGCTTGCATGCTTGTGCTCTGTCTCTAAAAAAAAAAAAGTATCTACAAGAGTATCAAAGAAACAGTAAATTATTGAAAATAACAAAAGGAATGCAGTCTCTTTATGGCATAATTATAAACCTGCATTGAGAGACATTTTTTTAAAAACTTCAATAAAATTAGAATTACATCATGTTTGTTTGACCCATAACTTGCATCATGAAAAAAAAGTTAATTCAAAATGGATCATAGACCTGAACGTAAATCTTAAAACTACGGGGAGAAAGCCTTTGCAACCTTGGGTTAGGCAAAGATCTCTTAGCTATGACAACAAAAGCACAATCCATAAAAGAACAAATCAATAAATGGTACTTCATCAACATTAAGACTTTTGCTCTTCAAAAGATACTCTTAAGAGAATGAAAAGACAAACCATGACCTGAGGGAAAAGAAATTTGCAAAGCAAAACTCTGATGAAGTAGTCGTATCCAGGATATAAAGATTTCTCAAAACTCAATAAGAAACAACCCAGTTAAAATGAACAAAAGATTTGAACAGACACCTCACCAAAGAATATATACAGATGGAAGATAAGCACATGAACAGCAGCTCAGCATCGTAGAGGGAAGGGTGGGATATCTGGGGAGGAAGGATAGCAATAGCAAGGAAGAAATCCTTGGGGCTCATGGATTTGTTCATTATCTTGTGTGTAGTGTTGGTTTCATGGGTATATACAGGTGTCAAAACTTACCTAATTATACATTTTAAATATGTGTAGTTTATTGCACTGTCAATCATACTTCAATAAAGCTCTGTTTTAAAAGACTTATAAAAGCAGAAATATACCATGTTGGTGGGCTGGCAAACTCAACAGTCTCCCCAATTTGAGTTTAAATTCAATGAAATCCCAATTAAAATATATCCCAGCTGCTTTTTTTTTTCTTTTGTGGAATTTGATGAGCTAATTCTACGCTTTATATGGAAATGCAAAGGGCCAAGAATAATCAAGACACTCCTAACATTTTTCCCACAATGTGAAAGAATTTGGTTGATAAAATATAAAGATTATTATAAATCTATAGTAACTAAGATAGTATGGTATTGGCTCAGGAACAGACCAATGGAACAGGAGAGAGAGCCCAGAAATAGGCTCGTGTTTATCCGGACCCTTGAGATGGGCTGTAGAGGAGAAAAAGGGGCAGACTTTGCAATAAATGGCTCGAACAGCTGGGCATTTTTTATGAAGGTGGGAGGGTGAAAACCAGACCCCTATCTCACACCATACAAAAAGGTCAATTCTAGATGGAGGAAAAACCAAAACGCCAGACACAATAATTGTAGAAGATAACACAAGTGAGTATCTTCAAGATGTCAGTGTAGAGAAAAAAAAAAAAATTTAAACACATGAAAAGCACAAATTCTAGAGGAAAATATTAATAATCTCAACTATTTTAAAATTCAGGATTTATGTCTTCAAAAGGAAAAAGTTTACACAGTGAGAGAAGGTATTTGCAACATAAAAACCAAACCAAAAAATTGATATCAAAACTATATAAATAACTGGTTGCCAGGGCCTAGGGAGAGCAGAGATTGGGGAGTTATTGTTTAACAGGGATAGAGATTCAGATTTATAAGACTGGAAAGAATTACAGGAATGGGTGGTGGTGCTGGCTGCACATCAGTGCAACTGTACTTAACATTACTGAACTCAAGATGGTCAAGAGGGTAAATTTTATGCAACATGCATTTTAACACAAGAAAAAAAAAAGATGACCATTAAAAAGCTATATAAATAAACAAAAAAGCTATATAAATAGCCCTATTGGCAAAAATTGGCAAATATTTTTCTAGGCATTTCACAAAAGAAGAAATCCAAGCAGCTAATAAAATACGAAAAGATGCTCAATTTCATTAATAAATCAGGAAAATGAACACTGAAACCACAAAGAGATTATTGCATACATATTATCAGCACAATCAAATTCCAAGACTACCAAGTGTTTAGTGAGGCTGTGAGTCACAGGAGCTCTCATGCACTGCTTAGAAGACATATAAATTGGTGCAACCACTTTGGCGAACAATTTGGCATCTTCTGATGAAGTTGAGTAAAAACATACCTAGAGAAACTCATGTGTATCTGTACCAAGAGTCATGAACAATTCTTTATCCACAGCAGGTTTCTTATTAAACCAGAATATTAGAAACAGCTCAAATTTCCATAGAGCGGATTGGATAAAGGAATGGTAGCATATTAATAAAGGGAGTACTATACAGCTATGGAAATGGATGAACCACAACACAGACGAAGCTTACAAATATTATGTTGTGCAATGACTACAAAAGGATACATTTAATGTAACTCAGTTTCTTTAAAAATTTATATATACATTGGGACACCTGGGTGGCTCAGTGATTGAGCATCCACCTTTGACTCAGGGCATGATCTCAGCCCAGGGATTGAGTCCCACATGGGGCTCCTGCAGAAAGCCTGCTTCTCCCTCTACCTATGTCTTTGGCTCCCTCTGTGTGTCTCTCATAAACAAAATCTTTAATTAAAAAATTTATATATATGTCAAAAATATGCAAAATATAGATACTGCCTATGGATTAATACATAGGTGTTAAAATCGAATAAAAAGCAAGAAATATCATCTTGAAGGTCAGGAGATAGTTATTTCTGGGAAAAGGAGGACATGGTCAATGGGGAAGGCATACACACAGGTTTCTTGGAGTGCTGGCAGTATTCCATGTGTTCAAGTCCAATAGGCCTCTTCCCTAACATGGAATGAAAATCCTTCTGTTCAGGCTGATTGATCCAGCCTAAGTCATGTGCCTAGCCCTGACCAATGAATGCCTGGAGCTGACTGGCTTATGTCCGGAGTTCTGAACCAATCCCTGGCAAGAGAGAAAAGATTTCTTAAATCAGGTCCACTCCTAAAGCTGGGGTGGGATCAACTTTCCCCAAGGCACCTGGACCACTTGGGGAAGGCAGGGATAGCTAACTAAAATCATGGTTCTTTTAAGAAGTAAGGAGGAAGATATGAATACTGAAAAGGTACCTAGCCATGTTGTGTGTCCATCCATCATTGGTGCCGCTGTGATTTAGCACTCACAGATGCCATTCCTGACCCCACCAGCACTGGACTCCAGAACCCTCTTCTGGTGGCACTGTATTAGAAGTCTCTAAATCTCACTGGCAGGACAAAGCGTTTTTGTATCACTCACTGGGGACTCGAGGACCCAGGAAAGAGCACAGAGTTGAGTCTAGGTCATTGGCACTCCCTAGGCACCATCTTTCCCTTTGGTTCTCTTAGTGAGAGGGTGCCCACTTCCCATCTATTCTGAGATTCCTCTAAAATAGGAGAGGCACTTGTTCTTATGCTGAGTAGCCAGGGGCAAAGGGGAAAGACACCCTTTGATGGACAAACCATGTTCTGACCCATTCTTCCCTTTAGACCTCTGGCAACCTTATATGGCAGATAGGGCTATTACTAGTTCCACTGGCAGACGAGGAAACTGAGTCTCAAAGAATTTAATTGCCTTGCTCAAGTTCACACAGCTAAGTGGCAGAAGAGGGGTTTGCATCCATCTCTCTGACTCTGAGGCTGGATCTCTTCCCACAGCCTCAGACTGTCTCCTATTAATGAGCTTCAGATCATGAATAACCGAAGCAGGTTTGATTGGAAAAGCAAATGGCTTCTCAAGAAATAATGCAGAAATGGGAGGCTAGGGCAAATTCTACCCAGGACCTTGCTAGAAATCTCAATCCTTCCAAGGCTGGTCACACTGGAGTTATAGCTGGCTATTTTGTTTTTTTGTTTGTTTCTTTGTTTTTAAATATTATTTATTTATTTATTTATTTATTTGAGAGAAAGCGAGAGAAAGCATGAATGGGGATGGAAGGATGGGCATAGGGAAAGGAAGAAGCAAGACTCCCCACTGAGCAAGGAGCCCAATACAGGACCTTGAGATTGTGACCCAAGCCAAAGGCAGTTGCTTAACCAACTGAGCTACCCAGCCACCCCGTAGTTGGCTATTTTGGTTCTGTTCCTGACAGTGTCTAAATCTCAATCCATCCATCAACCCCACTCCTACTCATAACTTAAATTTCCAGATTAAGACTGGGAGGGATGATATTCCAGAGATCAGAATGAGGATTCCCTGGGAGGGTCAGAATTAAAGAATCTTTCTCCAGCTCAACTCCCTAGCCAATGCAGAAATCCTCTAGTACCATGAACCCATGACTAGACACCTCCAGGGTCAGGGAGCCCACCTCCACCACCAGGCAGATCCCTGACTTGCACTGAGTCAAGAGTCCTTGCCAGGTAATGACCATCTCATGGTGAAGTTCTAACTATCTGCAACAGCATGGGAGGTAAGTGTCTCCATGACCCTCCTTTGGGGAGAATAAGGGGGCGGGGGGAAAGAGAAGATAAGAGAGAGAAAATGGTAAGCACAAGGTAGAGGAAAAGATATTTTTTCCCCGAGGCTAAATATTCCCAGTCCTGCAGTCCAGCACGCCATTTCCAGAAAGATGCTCCCCTACAAGAATCAAATTTACATGGGGGGGGGGGGAGTACATAGGTTTGCATATGACACACACAAATAAATAAATGCACTGACACACACCTGAGATCCGGCCCTTGGCCCTGGCACGGCACAGCCTCAGCCCCAAACATCTGCCCTCAAACTGACACCTCTCAGGCCCCCAAGAAATGCTTGAACACTGCTACTGTCCTGTGTTCCACCCTCACGTACCACAAAGATTTGTGGATTCCACCACTAGCAAGGTTGCACACAGTGCAGAGAGGCTGGAAGGAGCAGAACTGCCTGGGTAAAAGACAAACCAAATAACTTGTGGAATCTTTCTTCACGGAGGGCAGGAATGCATCCTGGCATTCCATGTATCATTTAGGAGGGGCGCTGAGTATTTTCTGGCTTCTTTCTGTGTCCCTGTGAGCGGTGCGAGAGCTATTCATGAATGACTATGGTATTTCCAAGAGTTGTCTGAGAGTGACTGAGAAACTTTGCAATAAATGATTTGTATTAATCTGAAATTCGAGTATCTCTAGGTCCAGACATAGTATGCATAAACCACGATGCCAATTTTTTTATACTGTCAGCTAGATAGATGCTAAACTTCAGGTTTGCAGAAAGTTCATAATACAAATATTTAACAATTTTAATTCTTAAAAAGGTACAAGTAGTTGGAACGCCTGGGTGGCTCAATGGTTTAGCGCCTGCCTTTGGCTCAGGGTGTGATCCTGGGGTCCTGGGATGGAGTCCCACATCAGGCTCCCTGCATGGATCCTGCTTCTCCCTCTGCCTGTGTCCCTGCCTGTCTCTCTGTGTGTCTCGAATGAATGAATGAATGAATGAATGAATGAATGAATCTATCTATCTATCTTAAAAAAAAAAGGTACAAGTAGTCTCAGCTTTATTTAAATAATCATATTGAATACTCCTGCCTGTCGCTTCTGCTTGCCCTGGGACCCACCCTTGGACCCTCAGCTCCAGCCTTGCCACAACCTGCTCGGAACCTTTAGGTCTGGCCTATCAGCTTGTGCTCTGCACCCAGCTAGGCCCTCCTGGCCCCCGGGGGCCTCTCAGGGACAGATGTTAGAAGAAAAGAAGAGCGACTCCTTTGAGCCACTAAGCTCAGAGTTTGAGGGAAGATAGCTGTTAGGGACAGACTTGTGATCCCTTTTCACAGCTTATGACAGAAATGCCTAGTAGAGGAAAAGGTTACATCTATGTTGGAAGCTGACAAGAATAATCCACATGCAAAAAATGACAAGGACTTTATGCTAAATACAGAGCATGTAGGAATAAATTACAGAAGGACTTTTGGGACCACCCCAAGCCACCTCGCCTAGGAGAGGCCTGGCCTCACTAAATTAACAGCTTTCCAGAAGGGGGAAGAATAATCAGATTGAATCCTTGGGAAGCAGGGTGTAAAAACACAGAACGTAGCCAAGGAGTGAGTCCCTGCTCCCCCCGCCCAGCATTCTGAAGCACACTGCGAATCTAAGAGAATCATTTTCAAACATCATTACCTGGCAGCAGTCCCAACAGTGCTCATAAATATTTTTGTATTGACTTTTGTTTTAGTCTTTAACAGTATCCTATGAACTTTTTCAATAAACAGTGCAAGGCAAAGGAAGAGAAGTTTCAGAGAGCAGAATAAATCTCTGAAATGTTAACATAAACTCCCAGCCAACACTGCCTTGGACTGCCAAGGAGGAGCACGGGGCATTGAGGGAGATTCAGGCACAGACCAGGCATAGATGTGGCCACCTGGGCTCTGCCAGCGTCTCCAGCAGTGTCGCCAAGCAGAGAGGGAAGGAAGATTCCAGAACAAGAGAAGGAGGTCAGCTGGAATAAGAGAATGGGAAGGGAGTCTCAGCCAATCACAGAGGTGTAAGGTGTCTCTGAGACCCTCTGATCCTCCTGCCCTGTGCTATGGGCTTAAGCGCTCAGGCTGTGGAACCAGAGTTCAAATCCTGGCTACACCACTAACTAGCCATGCACCCTCAGACTCAGTTTCTTTATATTTAACTTGAGGGTAAAAACAGCATCTGCCACCCAAGGCCAATTGTCAGCATTAAATGAGACAATCCATTTGAAGTCACCTAGCACAGCGGGTAATGTGCTTAATAAATCGTGCCTGATGTGATTTTCGCAGGCAGGGCTTTGGGGGTTCTAGAAAGTCCCAAGGATATCCCACAGGTCAGTATCTCTCATTCTAAAGTATCTCTCAGTTCTCCCAGGGACAACCCAGGGACAACCAAGTTCTGGGAAACAGGTTGTCGCGAAACACTAATTTGTTTACAGCTATTTACTGTGGAAGACGGGCGATGAATACCTGGCCAGAGACGGTTAATACAGCTCCTGGGAGGCAGGTATGTTCAGGAAGCCAAAGCACGGATCAGCTGGTAGCTGGTGAATGCCAGGACCAAGTGGCGTGTCCTGGTGGGAGGAGCACAGCTCCGGGACAGAACCTGGTTCCTGCTACTGCCTGTGTGGTCCCTGACCACATCACTTCACCTCTCCAGGTCTTGATTTTCTAGTTAATAAAATGGACATGGTGGTGCCATCACCAGGATCACTACAGAAAGCAAAGAGTTAGATAGAGTCTGGCTTGAACAGGTACAGCTTCAACCTTAGGGGACTGAGTGACTGGTGCTCCCATTGACGTCAGAAGATCCAGTGGGATTTCTAGCTCAGCTGAAACCTCAGCAAATCACTTCTGTGTCAGGATCCAACTGGATAGTGTCCCTAAAAGTGCTTTAGTTGTGACAGTAATTTGCCAAGCATACTATTTGCCAAGCAGTCTTATATACTGGGCCTCATTGAAACCTGAGGTTCAGAGAGGTAAAGTGATTTGCCCAGGGTCACACAGCAAGTAAGTGGAGAAGCAGATCAGATGCTAGTTTTGCAACCCTGAATCCGCAGCCCTTTATCTCTGTGCCCGCCCCAGAGCTTGGGGCTCTACGTCTTGATGAGCAGCCCAGCCCCACACCATCCCCAGGCCCTGGCCTACCTGCCTCTGCCTGGTCCCACCTATCAGCTCCTTCCCCACTGGTGAGAGGACCCAGGGACTATCTGCTGCCACCACCCCAGCATCTGATGTGGCAGGGCTGGGATTTGAGCCCTGGTCCATCTGACACCTTCTACAAATGCCAAGTGGGATAATACATAGAAGCACTAAGCACGGCACAAGCCCCTATGGGTTCTCAATGTCTGTTAGCAGAGCATTGTCAGATTAGAAGCTCCTGTGGGCAGAGACTGTGTTTTCTGTACCTGTAAACTCTGGTGATTCCAGACTGAGAAGAACACACAGTGTTTTAGCACTGGGTGAAAGAGCAGAAAGCCCAGAAATTAAGAGAGGAGAGCTATTAGGGAAGCATAGGTCATGATGCCTAATGCTGGAACCTACAAATATTAGAATGGACAGCCCCACACTAGAGCATCCCTAAAGGGTTAGGATCGAGAGGCCTTTGGATTCTGCAGTTGGGAAGTCAGGAGGCCATCCTGAGAGCAGGGCCTGTCTGTAAGAGATCAGATGCCAGAGGTCTGAGTGGCTGAAGAGGATGCTCCTTCCTGCCCAACAGGAGTAGCTAATGTTTATGGAGCAATTGTCACATGCCACCCACTGTTGAGCATATTTTTGTTCATTATTTCAGTAATTCTTCTCAATAATCCTTATCAGATGTGCTATTGTACTCATTTACTCATTTTAGACATGGTAAGATCAAATTAAATAATTAAATTAAACAATTTCTCCAAAGTCTCACAGCTAGGAAGGATGAGATTCAGGAGTTGAATGTAGTTCTCTTTGATTTCTTAACCAAAATCTTAATCGATGCAGGGGAGTAGGGCAGAGGAGAGCCAGCCAAGGTGATAGGGACCCAAGATCCAGGCCACAGTGAGTAGAATACATCCCTTTCTTCTGGTTTCTGCCCACATGAGCCATTTAGTTTGAACCAAGAATTACTTTGAGTGCCCACACATAGTTTTACAGGCTGGGGTACATCTGGACTCTAATTCTGTTAGCCCTTTTGGCCTTGTGGGCCAGTAAAGAAGCTTCTGGAAGAAAATGGAGTCCAGAATCTGTTCCTCTCCCCACATACATATACTCTTTCAGGAGTAGAGTGCTCAAGCTTTCATTATCTCAGTTGGTCCTCCAACCAGCTTGGGGGAGATACACATGGATGGAATCATCCCCATTTGCCAGATATAAAACCTGAAGCTTGAGGATTCTTGTCAGAAGCCAAAGTATCAGAGTGCTAAACAGCTCTGCTGAGAGGAGGTTTTAATCTTGTTCTCACTGATCAACTCTGCCAAGAGACCAAGACTGAGATCAGAGGGAAAGTCCAGGATGAGTCATTGGTGCTACATTCATGCACTGACCACCTACTACGAGCAGATCCTTTCCAGGCAGAGCCTTAGAGACAGAAAGACAACAATCTCTGCCTTTAACCCGGGGAGACAGACGAGGGCACGGTTGGTGACTCGTGACCGGTAAGAGCCAGGGACACCTGGACCCTTAAAGTAAAGATGCTGGGACGAGAGGGGCTAACTGTCAGGGAGGGAAGGCTGCGGCTGTCCGGGACTCAGGGAGCCACCCCTCAACCCATCCTGGTGCTCTCCGCATGCAGGGCAACCAGACACCTAACACCCCAGATGGCCCAGGTCAGCAGCCCCTACGCGGTCTCCTTGCTCCCCAACAACCTCAATGGCAGCACCTGGCCATTCGCTGCTTCGGGGAACAACCTGGCCCCAGCATGAGTCCCATTCAAGACAGTCCCATCCCTGCGACGAACTCTGTGTGACCCAGAGCCACTTGATCACACCCCTGAACCTTGGTTTCCTCATCTGTCCATGCGCCCCACAAAGCTGCCAGGAGAATGAGACGGATCCGTGGTCCACAGAAGTGCTTTTTAGGCTGTAAATGTCTTTACAAAGAGCAGGGGCTTTTTTAGGGCTCCTGATGGATCCCCACAGTTGAGGTTCAAGGCTGTGGTTCTCCTGGCTCCGAAGGTAGCAGACGAGTTAATTCTCAAGTTCGTAAGCCCTTGGGGAGCAAAGACAGAGCAAAGGGCAGGTCTGGAGGCCTCTTTTGGAAATGACAAGATCCATTTAGCAATCAATTAGCACCGTCCCCAGGCTCCGGGCCTGCACGCTCAGCAGAAAGAATGCGCCACACGGCGCTGATTAGAAACAGATGCCCTGGCGAACGGAGCTGGCCGGCGGGGCCGGAATTCCTGGGCACCCAGCTCCTGGCTGGGGACTGCGTTCTGGGCCCCGGTGTGGGGGGGAGGCCCGGAGACCAAGCTAGGGGAGCAGCCGCCCCGAGAATGCATACCTGCAAGGGGATTCAGAGGGGGAGGGAGGAAAGTTGACTGTCGGGAATAACCAGGAATATGATTAGTTCAACCGAATACAGAATATGACTTTTGACCAACAGATACTGATTCCACTTGTGATACAGCTGATATGCGAGGAAGTAAGACTCTCTGGTGCCTTGGAAGATAACCTATAGCCACCAATCTCCTTGATTGAGCTCTGCAAATAAGCCCCTTTCATACTATCCCCTTTATTTATCATAGGTCACAGCCACCCTGCTGTTATGCCCATTTTGCAGATGAGCAAACTCAGGTACAAGACGTTTCATAACTTACCCAGGATGGACAGCTGATAGTGAATTCAGCATTTGAACCCAGCTGAGAGGCTCCTCTCCTGACCATGGTAATGACTTCTCTACTCCCCACTTTTTCCTTCTCCTTTAACAATCAGAAGGGAAATTTTGAGCTCCTTTCCTCCAGCCTTGCAGCCCCACAAGGAAGCTCACTGCGGTGTCCCTGTCAAACCATCCCCATGATGGAGGGCTCACTGCCTCCCCAGGCTGCTTATCCTCAGCTTGGACAGTTTACCAGGCTGGCTATCCTTTCTTCTATTCAGCCAAAAGTTGGTCCCTGCAAATTGTGGCTTCCCCCAGCAGCGCTGCTTCTGTCCTCTGAATCCACTCAGGTGTCAAATTCCTTTTCCCTGGGACCGATTCAGGGCATGATCATGAACCCACCCTTATTTGTCTAAGTTGTGCAGCTTCTGTGACAGCTGCTCCCCACACCATCAGCTGTGCAGCTCCCATACCACCCCCACACTCTCCCCCAGACACCTGTCAGCCCATTCACCCCCCTGGGGGTCCCCCAATGTGGACATGGCTCCTCCCCTTCTTCCCACAGCACAAGAGTGAATATTCTTTAAAATAGTTCATTTGCCATTATAAGAGTGATACATGCTCACTATAGAAAATATAAAAAATGCAGTGAGCAGAGAAAAACACTTTCCCAGAAAGAAAAATCACTCATGGTTCCACTCCAGCCTTCTCTGCTATGCTTACTTTTTACCTAGCTTCCTTTACTGTAGATCTGCAAATGTGTTTTCTGCGGTTTCACTTACCATCGTGGCATCAGCAATTCGCTGCGTTATTAGAAAGTATACGAAAATGTCATTTGTAATGATCACATAATAGTCTGTAAAATATTTGCTATTTCTCTTATTTGGGGCATTGCTATAAATGCACACCTCCAGTTATTCCTTACCACAGAACCTCAGTTTTGTTCAAGGTCTCCACAAGATGTCACCTACGTACTAGGGCATAGGGGCCTTGATTCTAAATTCCCTGTAATGATGTCAAGCCTCCTACACCCCCATGTTTGCATCATCAGGGCTGAGCAGAGAACGCCACTAATGCACAGGCAAGGGTTCAAGTGCTGTTCCCTTCTTAGTGCCTTGCTGAATTTTAGAACCTCATGTCACAGCCAGATAGGACATTTAAAGATCAACCTCTCAAGTTTCGGATGTTAAAACTAAGTTCAGAGAGGGTAAGTGAGTTGCCCAAGGTCACACAGGGGCCCTTGGCTCTCAGCTCAGGGCTCTCTCCACAGCCCCCACCTCCAGCCTATCTGGAGTAAATGAATGCAGCTCCCAGATAGCCAAGGAGGGCTCAAGTTAGGGCAAGGTTTGTTATTATTAGGTCTTAAAGAGAATAAATCAAGCAAGACATTTTTAGCTAAAGCCACTGGCCTCTTACCAAGAATTTGAATTTAACCAGGGGGAAGAAAGAGAGAGAAGAGAAATCAACAATGGCGTGTATCCACAGATGAGGTGACTTGGAAGCACACAGGCATTTCCATTTTCCTCTCCATCTCCTCTTCCTCTCCCCCACAATCTCAGCCACCACCAAGAACCCTGTTGGGATAATCAGACTTGGAGTTCTCAGGCTGAGATACTGAGGTCCTGAATCCTGGAGAACTGAATGAGAGAGAAGGACCACAGCCACCAACAAAATAAGATCCAGAGCACAGGACTAAGGGACTTGGTATGTCTTCTCAGAATGGCAGGGATGGATTAATTTGTGGGAAACATCAATGTGCGAATGATAACAACTAGAAATCACCTTTGCCAGCACTGAGCTTCCAGAGACGTGTTAAGTCACTTCACATCTCTGGTCTCCAAGTCCTCATCTGTAAAATTTATCATTCCAATCCATTCTGCAAACATTTCTGTAGTGTCTACTCTATGCCAGGCTATGTGCTAGGCACCAAGGAAGGCCATAAGGATCTCAATTACCAGGATAAATAAAGAAAGAATAAAAGAAGAGGACATTTATTTACCAGGATAAATAAAGAATAAAAGAAGAGGACATTTAATCCCCCAGGCATTAGGATAGGCAAAATGGACACAATGATCAACAAAATGCATAGTGAGGCTTATGGTTTTAGATATATGATTTACCAGACAACCTGAAAACCCTCCCACTAATAAACACTTGGACATTCTGAATAAAATATAATAGACATCCTTTTTAAAAGCAGAACTAAGTTCTCAAGTAAGTAAGGAAATCCAGGGCCAGAAATTAAGATGGAACTAAATATCAGAGGGGTAAGCTTTTGAGTTAATGCTGTAGTTGTAAACGGGGGAACCCTACACCTGTGCCCCCCAAACTCCCAAACTGGAAAATAACACAGTTAGGTAGCAACGTTCTCAGGACAGTGATACTCCCAGGATTCTGGAAAGTGCACTGTCAGCCACGGCTTCACATGATTCCTACAGGCAGGGTGCTGCTGTAGATGAGACCATTGTCCAAAGTTCCAAGATGGGTGAGCAAGAATCAAACAAATAAGCAACTGGATTTATTCCATCCCTCAGGATTTCGTACATCAGAACGAATAGCACATCAACTACAAAATAAATATATCCTTTTTTTCCTCATTGGAACACCTGATGAATTTGCACATCATCCTTGCCTTCCAATTTTAGTATTTGTGCTGCCCAAAGCGAGCACCAAAATAAGTATATCTTAATTAACAACATAAAGGGTGTTTTAAAAAGGAAAAAGATATTTTCTAAAACAAACATATTTGGAAAATATCCAACTTGAACTATTAGGAAAATCTAGAAAGTCATTGAAATTAAAAACCCAGTGGATGAGTTAAAGAGCAGATTAAATGCAGCTGAAGGAAGATTGGTACACAGGAAGATATAGGCCTATTCATAACTTGCCTTCTTGCTTCTTAGGCAATACTTATACTCTCTAAAGCATGACGTTATAAGTTGTAGTGTCATTTTGAGACGAATCATTCAAAGGATAAAAAGAGAAATTGATTATTTTAAACATAGATGTGATAAGCTTTTTAACTATCAAACATGCCTTATTTTACTTTTTTTTTTTTTTGCCTTATTTTACTTTTGAACAGACTAGTTTCTGACATCATACATTTCTTTATTTCTTCTTCAATAACCATATACTTCCAAAGTCGAACATCATATGACCTGTTATCATAGCATGCCCTCTGCACGTGAGGCCACAATCCCAAGCAAACTGAAACAGTTGGCAGGAGTTGTATTCCTAGAAATCATTTCCAAACCCAGGATAGCTAGCGATACCTATACATGGTAATCACCAAAAACAACATAAATGTATACCATCGGGTTGGACAGCCTGCTATTGATTTATAAACACCACTTCTTTTAAGTCAGAGAATTATTTTTCCCAGCATGGATCCAGTTTGCCGGGGAGAGAAATAAGGTTGGAAGAGGGAAGAGAAGTTGAAATAACAATTTTTTTCCAGAAGGTTGTGGCAGTCAGACGTGGCTTCAGAATTTCTCCATAAGCTACCACTTGGAGGCTGAGCAGAAATAGTAGTTCGCAGCCTTTCTACAAACTCACTTCACAGTTATAATGGCAGGACATAGCGGTTTCCCAGATAGTCCCACAATCAGTAGCTTCTCCTAGCCTCTCCCACCTGTCCTTCTTGCAGCAGGCCAGAGGTATAGCTATTACACCAATTCATAGACAAAGGCTAAGAGTTTGGCTGGATCGACAGGGATTTTGGAAAAATGAGATTGGACAGTTGGTGATAAAGATATAGAGGTGTGAGGATAGAGCTCTCCAAATGAGCATATTTAGTGTGGGGTTGCTCAGCAGAAGAGGGTTCCAACAACCAGTGGGGAAGATAATCCACTCTACGGATGTCAGTCAGCCATCCCTCCAACCACTTCTGTCCTTCTTGAAAGTGCTCATCAATGAAATGGCCATGGTAAAAGAGATGGAGGTTGTGCATGGGTTCAGCAACAGGGGCCCCTACTCACCAAGGTCAATCTGGCTAAAGTTCCTGCCGAGTGTCCAACCTCCAATCACAAAGACTAACACTGAGCCCTGAAAATGGCACTGTTTTCCAGAGGGACACACCAGGCCATTTAATGGAATGTTGATGACATTGAACTAATTTCATCATTGAGAAGACAGTTCATGGAAACTGACAAACTCACTCTAAAATCTGTATCGAAGGGCAGCCCGGGTGGCTCAGTGGTTTAGCGCCGCCTTCAGCCCTGGGCATGATCCTGGAGACCCGGGATCGAGTCCTACATCGGGCTCCCTGCATGGAGCCTGCTTCTCCCTCTGCCTGTGTCTCTGCCTCTCTCGCTCTCTCTCTCATGAATAAATAAATTTAAAAAATAAAATAAAATAAAATCTGTATGCAAGAGTATAAGACCCATGGAAACCTATCATGCTTAAAGAATAAGAAGGGAGGATTTGTTCTAGCAGATACCAAGGTAAAGCTACAATAATTAAAATAGTCTAGTATTGGTATAGGAATAGACAAAGACATTGATGAAATAGATAAGAATGCCCAGAAACCAATGCAAGCATATATGGAAGCTGGACATATAGTCATTACAGATTAGTAAACAAAACAAAACAAAAAGGATGGACCATAACAAATAAGACTGTCATGCCTGGACACCCATATGGAAAAAAATTAACATTAATTCCTCTGACATGTCCTACATAAAACTAAATTCAAAGTAGATTTATGGGCACCTGGGTGGCTCAGTCAGTTAAGTGTCTGTCTCTGGATTTCAGCTCAGGTCATGATCTCAGGGTAGGAAGATTGAGCCCCACATCAGGCTCTGCACTCAGCAGGGAGTCTGCTTGAGATTTTCTCCCTCTGCCCTTCCCCTCTGCTCATACACTCTCTCTCTCTAAAAAAGACAAACAACAACAACAACAACAAAAAGTAGGCTTAAATACAAATGTGAAAGATAAAATTATAATAAAAAGTAGAACATATTTATAGGATCATCATTTTAGGTCCTCAGGATAGAGAGGGACTTCTTAAGGTACATAAAAGCACTTATCTTAAAAAAGCAACAACAACTACCAAAGTAGGTAAATTAAGGACTTATGGTTTCCCAAAGACTTCATAAAGAATGAGAAACAACAAGCCACAAACTTGGAGATGACAACTGCAATATATATTACAAAGGAGTCACTTCCAGAACATGTAAAGAATGCTTATAAATCAATTAGAAAAAAATAACCTCAAAGAAAATAGATAAAGGGCAAAAACATTATTATTATACTGAATACTGAGAAGACAAATGCCGAAAAAATATGAGAACACGCGCAACATAATTGAGAATAGACAAAATGCAAATTAAAAGCAGAATGCTAAAATTAAAAGTTTAAACACACATAGACACACACACATGCAGAATGCCATGCCATTCCACACTCACCAGTTTGGCAAAAATTAAAGCACTGACAATACCAAGTGTTAGTGATTATGTAAAGCAAAAGAAACTCATATACTGGGGTGCCTGGGTGGCTCAGTGTTTGGATGTCTGCCTTCAGCTCAGGTCGTGATCCCAGGATCCTGGGATTGAGTCACACATCACACACCCTGGGGGAAGCCTGCTTCTCCCTCTGCCTGTGTCTCTGCCTCTCTGTGTCTCTCGTGAATAAATAAATAAAATCCTTAAAAAAAAGAAAAGAAACTCATATACGGAGAGCAGGAATGTAAATTGGTACCACCACTAATTGTTGGGTAATAGTAAAGTTGAACATGCCCTATGAACCCTATGACCCAGAAGTCCCAAAGTCCCAATGATAGGTGTATAATCACCAAACATTGAAAACATCACAAGTGTCCGTGATGAGATTAGGTTTATATATTGGGATAAAGTCAAACAATGAGTCCACTGTTTGTACTGTTAGTGAAATGGGTGAACTCCAGTGCTGCTCAGCAATGTCAATTAACTTCAAACACATAAATCTGAAGGGAAAAATAACAAATCACAGAAGACTATATATAGTAGGATTCCATTTGCATACACTTTAAAAACAGGCAAGATGAAATAATAGATCCTTTAAAATTCATATACATGTGGAAAAACTATATAGACAAGTAATGGAATAATGAACATTACATTCAGAATAGCGATTATGTGGGGAGCAGGGCAGAATGCACTTGAGCAGAAGCACAAAGGGAGCATATTAGGTATTTGATAATTTTCTAATTGTCATCCTGACTGTTCAGTACATCATTCTTCAATATGTGTTTTATATATGTTTTATGTATGTTGCACAATGAAAGCAAACACACAGAGGGTTGAACCAAGTACCAGAATTGAGCCCATAAAAATGGTCCATTACACATAATATCTGGTGTGTTGTAATAGTAGCCATTGGTAGCTTTAAAGGGTACTGAGAGGTCAAACAATTTGAGGAGAAAAAGAACATAATTTAATAGCATATTTATTAACTTATTTCTTAAGATACAATTTTATTTTTACTTACTTATTTACTTTTAAGTAGACTCCATACCCAGTGTGGAGCCCAACACAGGACTTGAACACATGACCCTGAAATCAAGATCTAAGCTGAGATCAAGAGTCAGAAGCTTAACCAACTGAGCCACCCAGGTACTTGAAGACATGATTTTAATTCAAAGGTTTTTAATGTAGATTTTTTTTAAAAGAGAAAAATAGTCAAACATTCTCTAGAATGATGAATCTTCAGAAAGAGGAAGCATAATGAATGAATCCTCAAAAAGATAAGTAAAACTGAAACCATATGTATATACATTATAGTTAGGGGACCACATAAATTATCATTCTACCAAAGATACCGTTGAGAATGAGAGAGGCACTAGTAATAATTATGCAAAGATAACGACTATTACCATGACTGGCCAGGGCAAACTGAAACATATTCTCATCCTGGGGACACTACAACCAAACAAATTGCTTAAAAAGGGAATACAATTAATTGGCAGGAGACTTTCCAACAACAATAACAGACACCAGGAGACAATGTGAAAATACCTTCAAATTACTCAGAGAAAATAAAGGTCAACCTAGAATTCTATGCCCAGCGAGATGTTAGAGGGGAAAAAACCTACTTTTGCTCAAACTAAGACTAAAAAAGTTTATCCAACATATCTGTGCTAAAAGAAGGAGTGAAAGGTAATAAACAGTGGTGAGCAAATGAATTGGTAAAGTTGCAGATAAATCTCTAAAAACCATGGCAAATAACATTAATTATTATAATGAATAATGTAAGGATATTAGAATAAGTTATCACCAAAAAAACTATAAAACAGTATAGGAAGCTAGGACAGAAGTGATTATACTAAAGGATCAAATGGTTTGGGAAGAATACAGAGATATTGATTGTTACCTGTTAGATCAAGTATATATATTAAATTTTAAGTGTAACCTCTGAAAAAACAGAAACAGAATGCATAACTTCCAAACTAGTAAAGAAAAAAGTGAAAAGAGTCAACTAGATTGATTCAATTGAGATATGAAGTGGAAAAAAAGACAAGAAAAGCCAAGAACCTAAAAGGAACAAAATAAAGCAATATAAATAAGTCCATCTATCATACATGTTAACCAAAATATGAAAATCATTACAGAAATATCAGTAATCACAGTACATTTTAATATACTAGATTATTCACTCGGGAGATAGAGGTTCTCTGACTAGATTAAGAACAAAAGCTGGAAATATGCTGTTTACAAAAGACACTTAAAACGCAAGGACTCTGAAAAGTTGGAAAGTTTTTTAAATTGATAAACAATGAAAGAGGCAAATATTAATCAAAAGAAAGCTGGTGTAGTCAACCAATATCTGACAAACTATACTTTATCACCAAAGCATTATTAGAAATAAAGACAGTTCTATATAATAATTATAAAGTTCATCAGAAAAGTAGAAGATTTCTGAACATATGTGCATCTACATAATACAGTCTCAGAATATATAAAGCAAAAATTGACAGAATTACAAGAGCAAATTTAAAGTCTAAAAACCATAGGAGAGTTTATCATATCTCTTAGAAATTGAAATATCAAGGAGGAAAAAAACAACTTGGGCTTTAGAAGATTTTAACAACACACTAAGTTTAATCTAATGACATAAGTAGAATTCTACAACCAGCAGCAAGAGAATATATATTATTAAAGCTTCTGTGAAGATTTTCAAAATTGATCATGTACTATACTATAAAGAAAATGAATAATCTATCATACAGACTACATTCTCTGATCACAACTCAATTGAATTCAAAATCAGTAACATAATACAGCTTTGAAAGTCTACTTCAAAGCTGTGTTTGGGAAATGTAAAAACCGTTCTATCTAACAAAAGGATCAAACACAAAAACAAAATGCAAAATAAAAAAATATTTACAAGGGGGCGCCTGGGTGGTCCAGTCAGTTAAGCAACTGACTCTTGAGTTCAGCTCAGGTCAGGATCTCAGGGTCATGAGATTGGGCCCCTCCTCGAGCCCTGAGCATGGAGCTTGCTTGTGATTCTCTCCTTCCTTCTTCCTCTGCCCCTCTCCCCTTTCTCTCTCTCTCCAAAAAAAGGAATTTACAAAGTGACGTACTGTTCCTAAAGTTTATGTGGAAGAACAAGGACAATAAACACACAAGCAGATTTTGGAGAGAAAAGTATGATACCTTATCCTACCAGATAGCCAGACATTTTATGAATTATAGTAATTAGTACAGTATGGTATTGGCATAGAGATAGAAAAATAAAACCAATGGCACAAAATGGAGCCAAGAAACAAGTCTAGGTCCAGGTGGAAACCTTATATATGACAGAACATTACAATGGGGCAAGAAGGTGATGCTCTAGTCAATAGAAGTGTTGGCAATATTAGTTACCCAAATGGGAAATAGGGGGAAAAATAGATTCTTACACAGTTGATAAAAGTCAATTTCAGTTGAATTGAAACTCCAAATGTGAAATGCAAAGTTTAAAACCTTCCAACAGGAAATGAAAAAAATCTGCATGACCTCAGAAAAGGATTTCTTAAAGCAAGCAGGAGCCATAAAGAAAAATATTATTAAATCTGATAACAGATAATGCCCTTAACAGAATTAAAAGATGAAACACAGTATTAATTATAAAGTCAAACACAAACTTTCCCTATCGCTCCACCAATTCCACTCTGAGGTATTCACTCAAGAGAAATGAAAACATATATGCACAAAAAAAAACAGGTATAAGAATGTTAGCCATTTTATTCATAGTAGCCAAAAACTGAAACCATCTTAGTGTACATCAGTGGGACACTGGGTAAAACTATTATAGTACATTCATACAATGGAATCTCTTCAGCAATAAAGAAATCTATGCAACATGGATGAATCTCAAGAACATTATGCTAAGCAAAAGAAACCAGATACACAGTATGATTTCATTTGTATTAAGTTCTAAATCAGACTAAATTAATACATGGTAAAAGAAATGCAAACAGTGGTTGCCTTCCTTGAAAAGAGCATAAAGGATCTTACTGGGGAGACAGAAGTACTCTATACCATGACAGAGGAGTGGGTTACATGGCTATATGCATTTGTCAAAGTCTATCAAACTGTCCCATTTACAATCACATCAAAAATAATAAAATACCTAGGAATAAACTTAACCAAGGAGGTGAAAGACCTGTACTCTGAAAACTTATGAAACGCTGATAAAAGGAATTGAAGATGACAAAAACAAATGGAAAGATAGTCCATGCTCATGGATAGGGAGAACAAATATTATTAAAATATCTACACTACCCAAAACAATCTACAGATTTAATATAATCCCTACAAAAATGCCAAAAGCACTTTTCACAGAACTCGAATAAACAATCCTAAAATTTGTACAGAACCACAAAAGATCCAGAATATCAAAAGCAACCTTGAAAAAGAACAGGTTTTCAGAGAGATGGGTGGAGTGGGAAGACACCGTGCTGACCTCATCCTATAGGTACACCTTCGTAATACCCACATTAGCATAAATAATGCAGCTAATGACCCAAACACTGGCAGAACAGACTCCTACAGCTAAACATCTAGAAGAGGCCCCATGGAAGAGGGTAGGAAGGGCAGAATCGAGGTGGGTGCTAAATGAACTCACAGGGGATCAGGGAGGGAGGGAGCCATAGGCATGAAGAGGGGAGAGAAACAGACCTTCACATTAGGGGAGCCCGTGTGGGGAAGATGAATCCCTACGACACTAGGCTTTGAAAACCAGAGGGGCTGAATTTTTGAAGTTCTTACAACCAGTGGGACTTAAAACCTGGAATTTTAAAAATCATTGGGTTGGTCTGGGGAGAGCCAGGAGCCGGAGAGGAAGACAACCAGCAGTTTGGAAAATGCCTGGGGCACCTGAGAGGGATAGTTGTTTACTCATCTCATTGTGTCCCAAAGAGAGGAGATTGGTGGGGGACTCCTCCAGGACAAAGGAGCTGGCAGGCATCATTATTCTCTCTTGCCCCACAGCCTAGACACCTGGCCACCTGTGGGAATCAGTGTGGCAATGATACTGGCTACCTAATTTGCTTACACTGCTGCCTCACTCCCACTACCCTCCCAATCCCCTCTGGCTGTGCTTCCATGGATCCACCCCTCCAGACTGGCCTGCCTCAGTCTGATGCTACAGGGCCCTCCCACAAGAGACCAAAAGCACACAAACCTTGCTAACCCTGCCCCTCTGGCCCCTGTGCACACCCCTGTCAATACCCTCTTGGGCAGAACCCATCCAAAGAAGTACCACAAGCCTGGCAGTGTGCTAGCAGCCCAGACAGGGGCCAGAACCACTCCAAAGTGACTCCTTCTCCTGGGAAGAGGGAAGATAACTACACACACCCATCCGACTGCAGCCCCAGCAGTAAGCTAAGGGCAGACAGAGGTTCTGACTGCAGGACCTGCCCACTAACAAAAGCTTCTCAGAGACAACATAGGAAAAACTGCCACATAGTTTGGTGTTACTTCATCTCTGGGGATCTCCTGGTCTGACTCAACTCAAGCCCTAGGCAGCCCCAGACGGGCCCACTAACCATACAGGGATCAGATCCTGTCCATGACAGGCAAAGAGAGATATTGCAGATGACTTAACTGAAGGCAAACAGCTCAGCCACGACCGTAGGGTTCATGCAATACACATAGGGGACACCTCTGAAGTGCCGTTTTCTGGGAAAAGGAGACATTGCACTGAGGAGCTCTATAAGACCTCTTCATAAGGCCACTACTTTCAAGAGCAGGATATATAGCTGACTTTCTTAACACATAGAAACAGGCACAGAGTTAGACAAAATAAGGAGACAGATGAATATGTCCCAAATGAAAGAACAGAACAAAATCATAGCAAGACACTTAAGCAAAACAGAGATAATATGCCTAATAGAGAACTTAAGTAATGATTGTAAAGATACTCACTGGACTTGAGAAAAGAGTGGAGGACATCAGTGGGACCCTTAACAAAGAGATAAAAAAAGAACTTATCAGAGATGAGCACCACAATGAATGAAATAAAAAATACACTAGATGAAGTATATAGTAGACACGAGGAAGCAGAAGACTAGATCAGCAACCTGGAGTCCAGAGTAATGGAAAGTTGAATCAAGCTGAGTCAGTGAGAAAGGAAAAGGAGAAAAAGGGGAGAGGGGAAAAAATTATGCAAAATGAGAACAGGTTTAGGGTTCTCAGTGACTCCATCAAGCCTAATAACATTCACATTATGAGGATCCCAGAAGAAGAGAGAGAAAAGGGCACAGAAAATGTATTTAAAGAAAAAATTACTGAAAACTTCTTGAATCTGGAGAAGGAAACAAAAATCCACATCTAGGAGGGACAAAGGTCCAATAAAATCACTTCAAGGAGATCCACACCAAGACACATAGTAATGAAAATGATAAAATGTAGTGGTAAAGAGAGAATTCCCTTTTCCCCCTTCCACTACACCAGGAGCAAATCCGGCCACTCCCCATACACATAGTGCTGTTGGCCTGTTGGTCCCAAATCTACAACCCAGCTGTCCTCCTGCCTTGGTCAATGGGCACTGCCTGCTGTCTGCTGAATGCCAAGTGAACACACCTTCACCTCATATCAACAGGACTCAAACTGAGACTCTCTTACTCCAATTTCAGCCCCATATCAAATTGTGCACAAAAGTGTGCATAATTATAATAGCAGAATGAAGCAACACAAATGACAACACTAATTCTGTGGAATATGTAGTGGATAAAAGGAGTGTACTGAGTTGGGAACATCTCCAACAAGCACATCAAAGAACAATACATACAGCATGATTCCAGTTACTAAAAGAATCAAGCCCCCTCTCCACCCAAATAAAAGAAAAAAAGAAGAACAAAGCTGGAGATATCACAATCCCAGATTTCAAGGTATACTAATAATCAAAATAGCATAGTATTGGCACAAAAATAGACACATAGATCAGTGGAACAAAATAGAGAGCAAGAAATAACCCCATGATTATATATGTTAATGTTTGACAAAGGAGGCAAGAAATATGCAATGGGAAAAAAAAGTCTCTTCAACATATGAGACTAGGAAAACTGGACAGCTAAATGCAAAAAAAATGAAACTGGACCACTTTCTCGTACCATACACAAAAACAAACTCAATAAAAGTGGATTAAAGATCTAAATGTAAGACCTGAAACCTAAAAATCCTAGGCAAGAATACAAACAGTAATTTCTCTAACATCAGCCATAGCAACATTTTTCTAGATATAATCTCCTGAGGCAAGGGAAACAAACTATCGGGACTACATCAAAATAAAGTATTCTGCATATTAAAGGGAAAAAATCCACAAAACTAAAAGGCAACCTATAACGGGTGAAGATATTTACAAATGACATATCCAATAAAGGCTTAGTATCCAAAATATATAAAGAACTTATAAAACTCAACACTCAGGCAGCCCCGGTGGCCCAGCGGTTTAGCGCCGCCTGCAGCCCGGGGCGTGATCCTGGAGACCCTGGATCGAGTCCCACGTCAGGCTCTCTGTATGATGCCTGCTTCTCCCTGTGCCTGTGTCTCTGCCTCTCTCTCTCTCTGTCTCAATAAATAAATAAAATCTTAAAAAAAAAAAAAAAACAACTCAACACTCAAATAACAAGTAATACAATTTAAAAATGAGTCTGGGTAGCTCAGTAGGTTAAGTGTTTGAATCTTAATTTCAGCTCAAGTCATGATTTTAAGGTTGTGAGATTGAGCCCCACATCAGGTTCTGCTCTGGGCATGGAGCCTGGTTATAAATAATTATTTATATTATTCCTCTCTATTATTTATTTATTAATAAATTAATCATTAATTAATAATCAATTATTTATAATAATATTATTATATTATTCCTCTCTATTAATTATTCCTCTTCCTCTCTATTAATTAATTATTTATTTAACTAAAATAAAAATAAAAATGGGCAGGAGACATGAATAGACTTTTCTCCAAAGAAGACATCCAGATGGCCAACAGACACATGAAAAGATGCTCAACATCACTTATCATCAGGGAAATACAAATCAAAACCACAATGAGATTATCACCTCACAGCTGTCAGAATGGCTAAAATCAGCAACACAAGAAACAAGTGCTGGCAAGGATGTGGTTATAAGTGCACTATTGGTAGGAGTCAAACTGGTACAGCCAGTGTGGAAAACAATATGGAGTTACATCAAAAAGTTAAAAATAGGGACACCTGGGTGGGTCAGTAGTTGAGCATCTGCCTTTGGCTCAGGGCGTGATCATAGAGTCCCGGGATCAAGTCCCACATTGGGCTTCCTGCATGGAGCCTGCTTCTCCCTCTGCCTGTGTCTCTGCCTCTGTGTGTGTGTGTGTGTCTCTCATGAATAAATAAATAAAATCATTTTTTTAAAAGTTAAACACTAATTCAAAAGGATATATGTATCCTTATGTTTATTTTTATTTATTTATTTATTTATTTTATATATCAACATTTTATTTTATTTATTTTATTTTTTTTTAATTTATTTTTTATTGGTGTTCAATTTACTAACATACAGAATAACCCCCAGTGCCCGTCACCCATTCACTCCCACCCCCCCCCCCCCCCCGCGCTCCTCCCCTTCTACCACCCCTAGTTCGTTTCCCAGAGTTAGCAGTCTTTACGTTCTGTCTCCCTTTCTGATATTTCCCACACATTTCTTCCCCCTTCCCTTATATTCCCTTTCACTATTATTTATCTTCCCCAAATGAATGAGAACATATAATGTTTGACCTTCTCCGACTGGCTTACTTCACTCAGCATAATACCCTCCAGTTCCTGTATCCTTATGTTTATTGCAGCATTATTTACAATAGCCAAATTATGGAAAGAGTCCAAGTGTCCACCAATGGATGAATGGATAAAGAAGATATGGTATATGTATACAACAGAATATTATTCATCCATAAAAGAGAATGAAATCTTGCTATTAGCAACAAGATGAATGGATCTGTGGGTATAATGACAAGCAAATTAAGTCAATCAGAGAAAGACAAATTCCATATGATTTCACTCATATGTGAAATTTAAGAAACAAAACAAAGGAACAAAGGGGGGGAAAAAAAGACAAACCAAGACATAGACTCTTAGCTATAGAAAACAACCTGATGGTTACCAGAGAGGATGTGGATGGGGGATGTGTGAAATAGGTGATAGGGATTAAGAGTCACTTAGGATGAGCACGAATATATAGAGTTGTTAACTCACTATAGTGTACACCTGAAACTAATATAACACTGTACATTAATTATACTGGAATTAAAATTTTTTTAAAAAGTTAAATCTTGCCATTTGCAATGACATGGATAGAACTAAAGAGTATAATGCTAAGTGAAATAAATGAGTCAGAGAAAGCCAAATACCATATGAAATCACTCACATGTGAAATATAAGAAACAAACAAACAAAGGAAAAAAGAGACCAAAGGAGACTCTTAACTGTAGAGAATAAACTGATGTTGTTTACTGGAGGGGAGGTGGGGGAGGATGGGTGAAATAGGTGAAGGGGATTAAGAGTACACTTAAAAGAATTGGATGTTTAACCGACTGAGCCACCCAGGCACCCCAAGAGTACACTTCTCTTGATGAGCACCAAGTAATGTATAGGATTGTTGAGTCATTACATTGTGTACCCAAAACCACTATATATTAATTCTACTGGAATTAAAACTCTAAAAAAATAAGACAAAACAAAAATCTATCAAACTGTAGCAATTAAGATTTGTGTATTTCACTGTATTTGAAAAACAAAAACAAAATCCCCAACTCCCATTTCCTCCAAAAAAGACAAACTACAGCTTGGGAGAAGACATTTGCCTGCCAACAGATTCATGTTCAAAATCTATAAAAAACAAAAAACAAACAAACAAAAAAAACCTGCAAATCAATTCTGGAGGAAAACCACCAAATATACTAGGCAAAAGACATGCACAGGCAATTCACTGAAGGGAAAACATTTGAAAATATGCTTGACCTCAACAGCAGTCAGGAAAATAACAAGATATCACGTCATAGCCATGGGAGGCACAGTTTCTGAAGTCTGAGTCTCCTAAGCTCTGATGAGATTCTGGAGCAGCTGACATTTGGATGCCCTGCTGGGGGAGCTGGGCGGGGTGACGGGGGGGCACACTTCAGGAGATGAAATGAGACCTGTTGCAGTAAGTGCCCCTCCTACTTTAGAGTGGGCGCACTGCACAAGGGTCATCTGTGGCTGCCACACTGGTAACATTGGGGTCCTGAGAGAGAAGCTGGAGAAAAGCAGCCTTGGGCCAAGGGTGGGGGCCCAGGGCTCTCTGCCAGATTCATCCACTCCCTGCCCCCATCCCAACCTGAGCTCATTCACAAGCAAACAACATGAAAACAAAGGGAAATCATCCAGCAGAGCCTTCCCATCTGCATAGCAAGGAAGTCTTGGTCTCAAGGTTAATGATGAAGAGGAACTTGCCTGGCTGTGGTGGGTCATGGGGTCGGCAGGATCCTTGATAAACAAGAGGGGACGGTGGCACCAGGCGGCATGGGGGTGGGAGATCGCTAAGTGATCTGACCACAGGGTCAAGAGGAGGCCAAGGATGCACAATCTCAGGGAAATGAAATGGTGATCATTTATAAGTGCAAATTTTTTTACATTCCAGGAGAGTTGGCTCCTAAGCCACTCTTCCTGCAGAAGTTTAGGTGGTGGGTGAGTCATTGTTATAAATAGACCAGCAATCAGAAGAATATCATCAGAAAGGACACAGTCCCGTAGGCATAACCTTGGAGGGAGTGGAAGGCACTGCATGAATAGAACCGGCTTCTAAGGGGAGTGCAGAGGGAGGGCTTTGGGGGCTGTCAGGGCAGAGGAAGCAGCCACCAGAGAAGGGGCCTCCAGCTGAGCAGGAGGAAGAGAACTTTAGACACTGGCCAGGGACAGCCCCCTGAATGGCTGAGCAGAGCCCAGATCACAGCCCGCAAGTCCCTGGACCGACTGAGCCAACTTGCCTTCTAGTAATTCTTCCAAAGAATTCAAACTCTTCTAGGGTCCCAAGATAGCCCATCAACCAAGACACGAGAGAATGGAATTCCTCAACTGGCATGAGCTCAGTCATGCATCCACCCACAGACTAATGAGCCCTGGGGACACAGAGGTGCCCTGCCCTCAAATTCACAAAGACTCTGAAACTGGTGGTCAGAGCTTTAAACTTGCAGAAATGGAGATCATCATGGAAATCAAGCACTACCCCCTGAGGGAATCTGAGTCCAGCCGTTCCTGGCAGAAGGGGGTTGCCCAGGAGCCTTTCCCAACCCCTTTGGCCAGGCTGGGTGGTGTCCTCTTCATTTCCACAAGCCCCTGTACTTATCTTACCATAGGTCACATCCCAAAACTGAGCTCCAGCCCATAGCTAAGTACCAAAGGACCTAAGAACCTAGAGCATTCCCACACCCCAAAGAGGAGGCCTGGGTCTGCCCAGCCACCATAAACTACCACCCTCAGAAAAGACCAGGAAGCTGTGGAATCCACCCAGATGTCAAGGGACAGGAAAGGGGGAGGGCTTTCAACCTAGCGTAATGGAAAGCAATGTGAAAAAATAAAAACACGTCCTGTTTAGACACCCATGAATTGACATTCCCCAATAAACCACAAATCATGGGATTACCGTATCTGTTTCCACAATAGGATCATGAATTCCTTTCCAGGGAAAGATGTCATCGTCTTTGTTCCCAGCACCTGCCCTGCTCACACAGTAGCTGCTTGGTAGACGACCGGAACGCCCAGGCCCCTCTATTCTCAGGGTAGGGGTTACCTGGGATCGTCACACTACAGGTCTGTTGGTTCACACTACAGGTTCTGTTGGACAGAACCAACCGCCACCCCATCGCACTTGCTCGGGGTTCTCCCCCATCCAGGGGCCCCTGCTGTGGGCCGCAGAGCAAAACCTGCTTTTTGAGAGACTTGGCAGCCTGGCTTGGAGCTTCTGACTTCACTTAGGTCTCACCCTTCTTTCCTCTTCTGCTGTGAGGTCCAGGGTTCAGCTCTGTGGAGCAGATATTCCAGTGGGAAGGAGTCCCCCCCCCCCCATTTAATACCCACCAGCCGCAGATCAATAGGAAGTGGCCAAGAGGCTCCAGCCAAGCCAGTGGGGGACCCTCTCCCTCCCAGCAGTGCAGGTGAAGCCCAAGCATATCTCTTTTGGCAGGAGGAGAAAAGAACAGGTAGCAATCCCTGTGAGCAGACAGCGCCATCCTTAATACAAGCTGCTGGCTTCCCCACAGACACCCAGGGCTTTCCCCCTACTTCCTCTGACTCTGCCCCAAGGACCATAGGGGAGGGAGATCCTGGGCCACCAGCCCCTCAGACACCCCAGTCAGCAGGAACCACAGACCCAGCACCCACTCACATCTCAGGACATCCAGGGGAGGCCGCAGGGTCTAAGCATACAGCCTCCAGAAAGGCCTCAAATGTCACCTAGGCTAACACGGCGTATTCACAGTGCCCCCAGGAACCCCCAGCACACAGCAGGAAGGCAGCATAGCCAAGACCTGGGGTCTCCACCCCTGTGGGAGCTTGGTTTTGATCTGTTTTCCATATGAGTATGAAAGGGAGGTGACCCTGGCACTCTCATTCCGCAACTGGGGAACTTGGGGCCAGAGAGAGGGAAGGATGGACCCAGCCTGATACAGAATCTGTGCTGGGCTCAGGAGTCTGTGTTAAGTATGGCAGGCATGGGGAGCCATGGGAGATTTCAGAGGGAGTAATAGGTCTGAAGTAGGCAGGATTTTGATGGATTCTTGTCTCACATTTAGATCTTTCATCCATTTTTTGAGTGTATCTTTGTGTATAGTGTAAGAGAATGGTCCAGTTTCATTCTTCTGCACATGGCTGTCCAATTTTCCCAGCACCATTTATTGAAGAGATTGTCTTTTTTCCAGTGGATAGTCTTTCCTGCTTTGTTGAATGGTCTAGTTGACCATAGAGTAGAGGGTCCATTTCTGGGTTCTCTATTCTATTCCATTGATCTATGTGTCTGTTTCTGTGCCAGTACCGTACTGTCTTGGTGATCACAGCTTTGTAGTACAACCTGAAATCTGACATTATGATGCCCCCGGCTCTGGTTTTCCTTTTCAATATTCCCCTGGCTATTCAGGATCTTTTCTGATTCCACATAAATCTTAAGATTATTTGTTCCAACTCTCTGAAGAGAGTCTATGGTATTTTGATAGGGATTGCACTGCACCTACAGAATGGGAGAAGATATTTGCAAATGACATCAGATAAAGGGCTAGTATCCAAGATCTATAAAGAACTTATTAAACTCAACAGCAAAAAACAAACAATCCAATCATGAAATGGGCAAAAGACATGAACAGAAATTTCACCAAAGAAGACATAGACATGGCCAAGAAGCACATGAGAAAATGCTCCGCATCCCTTGCATCAGGGAAATACAAATCAAAACCACAATGAGATACCACCTCACACGAGTGAGAATGGGGAAAAGTAACAAGACAGGAAATAACATATGTTGGAGAGCATGTGGAGAAGGGGGAACCCTCTTGCACTGTTGGTGGGAATGTGAACTGGTGCAGCCACTCTGGAAAACTGTGTGGAGGTTCCTCAAAGAGTTAAAAATAGACCTGCCCTACGACCCAGCAATTGCACTACTGGGTGTTTACCCCCAAAATACAGATGCAGTGAAAAGCCGGACACCTGCACCCCAATGTTTATAGCAGCAATGTCCACAATAGCCAAACTGTGGAAGGAGCCTCAGTGTCCACTGAAAGATAAATGGATAAAGAAGATGTGGTTTATGTATACAATGGAATATTACTCAGCTATTAGAAACGACAAATACCCACCATTTGCTTCGATGTGGATGGAACTGGAGGGTATTATGCTGAGTGAAGTAAGTCAATCAGAGAAGGACAATCATATGGTTTCGCTCATACAGGGAATATAAAAAATATTAAAAGGTTTATAGGGGAAAGGAGAGAAAATGAGTGGGAAAAATTAGGGTGACAAAGCATGAGAGACTCCTAACTCTGGGAAACGACCAAGGGATAGGGGAAGAGGAAGTGGGCAGGGGGGGCGGATTGGGTGACCGGGTGACGGGCACTGAGGGGGGTACTTGACAGAGTAAGCACTGGGTGTTATACTATATGTTGGCAAATTGAACTCCAATAAAAAATATACATAAAAAAATAAAAATAAAAAATAAACCCCGATCCTTCTAGCCTAAAGCACAAACTCTCCAGCATTGGATTGGATTGTACCTCAACTGGCTTCCTGGGGCCACAGGGCTGTCTCCCACTTCCAGGAAGGAAAGCCAAGAGGCTCAGAGGATAAATGGTATAAGCGGTAGGTGTCAGCCCCTAAGACCTGAGCCCAGAATCATCTGGACATGGTTTGGACAATTTTATTTGTCTCCAAGAGACCTGATGACATTTTTCCTTCTTTATTCCCTTCCCTAATTTTTCTTCTCTAGTCAATGAGACTGTACTCTCCATTCCAGTGAGTCACCGGAAAATGTAAATTAAAAAAAAAAGTTAAGAGGAACATTGCTCCTACGTAAGCCCTTGCCATCTGTGAATCATTCAAGACAGGTATAATGGACATAATTACAGCTCGCCCACAAGCTAGACCCAAAATCAGTCTTTAAGTCTGATTTCAGAGTCCAGTGGTTTCCCCAGCAGAGCCTGGGGCAGCAGGAGCCAGCCCAGAGAACTCTGACCTGAACCAGTGCTCACCGGGGGGCCCAGGGTGGGAGGAAGGCCCTGACACTGGAGACCCAGCAATTTCAGAACACCCCTCCTGCCCCATCCCCCTTCTGGCTGCCACCTCATGCTCTCAAGGCCCCTCCCTCCATTTGAACTCCTCCACCTTTTACCACCTCACTTTTTACAGGAGCCACAACTTTATTCCTCCATCACTGTGTGAAGCCCTCCAACCTAACAAAACATGTAGGGATAGTCAATTCATACTACAAATAGGATAGGCTTATGTGTGTATAGATAGCCAGAAGCTTGAGTAACCATTTTCTGCTTCTATTTCTTCATCTATAAAATGGGACAATAGTAGCCTCTTCCCCATAGGCAGCTAAGCCTGTGTTCAGTAAACACCAGGTATTATCAACACCATTGCACTCTTCATCATCTCGGGAGATGGGAGTGTCAGTAGTTCCCATGTAAGAGGGCAACCTCTTCCCATGGCCTTGGGGGTCCCACATTCTAGAAGCCAGTATTAGGAATCACAAAGGCACAGTAATTAGAATGTTAGAACTTGAAGATCATCTAGCTCCAGGAGGGAAATTGTCCCAAGAAAGGCAGAGACTAGCCCCAAGCCTCTTAGTTGGTCAGTGGCAGAGTCAGGACAGGAATGCAGGCCCCCTGCATCCAGGCCACTTCTCATTCCACTCCAGCACAGAGTCCCTCAGAGTCCCAGAGGTCAAGGTGCAAGCATAACACATCTCTGTAATCTGGGGAGATGAGTTGGGCTCCTGGGAAATGGGAATCATTACGCACTCAGCTAAGTCATTCCAAATTTCTCAAGTTCAAGGCCAAGTGTGGGGACTTGTGGTCAGTGGGCGGCCCACTCCTTCATGTCAATGCCAACACCAAAAGGAAAGGAGAATATTCCTAGGCTTCTCAGGGAAAATACATTAATCCTGGAAATGCCCCCAAAATGTCATCAGGAAGCATGGTTTGAAGATTGTCCTTTCCAACCTGTCCTTCCAGACACCCCCAGACACAGCAGCTTACTGCCTCCCCTTGGCCTGAAGATACCCACTCCTGCTCCTCTTCCTTTCTCCCAGCAGTGATGCAGCAAATACACTAGGCTACAGAGATAAAGGGAGCATCTCTACTCTCCCAGAGCTCACAGGCTGTGTGGCCAGGAGATAGGCAAATGCAAAGGAAGCAGGTCTGTAGGCAAAAGACAGTCCCAGCCAGAAATCACACAAGACAAAGGAAGATGTCACATTGACGGCCTTTTTGTCCTCCCTGCTGCTGTCCTCTCCTCCCCCAAGGAATTAGGCACATCCTTCAAGCCCTTGACCAAGACCCTCTCCTCCTAGAAGCCTTCTTTAATAAAAAGGTTGTAATTGCAGTCCTTTGAAATTCTGTCCTAATTGGTCTCTGAGCAGTCCATATCCCTGCCCCTACTCCCCACCAACTAGGGCCCTTGACCTGACCTACAGGTCTTCCCTGCCCTAAGCAAGAGCCACTGTTGACCAGAGGCAGGAATTAACAGAGCTGAGAGCCAATCCCAGACCTTCTGACTGTGACCAGTGCTTTTCCCACTTTCCCAGGCTGTCTTTGTCTGTTGCCTTCCACCAGTGATCCAAGGCAGTAAGAGGCCTATAAATGGTTTCCCCACCCCTAAGTACTGTGGGCTCCTGGGTCAAGGTGGAGGCCAAGGTTCTATGTCTATGGGAAAATGAGTATCAAAAGGATCCTGACCCAACCTGCCCCCATTACTAGGAAGGAAGTAGCCTTCCCCATCAGTCAGGATTTCATTCAATTGGCTTTAAGTACCAAAAACCTTAGTTACTGTGGGCTTCGACACCTACAGATTCATTTTTCTCACATACAATGCCCAGAAACAAATAGCTGTTCAGCTTGTCACCAAGGATCTAGACTCAGTCTATGTTCCAATCTGTCATTCTTAGAGTCTGAGTTCCATTCTCACAAGATACCTGCCTTGTACCCACATTGCGTGCCAGCCACAGCTGTCCCTCAGGGACTCCTCAACACCAGCAGCCTCCTGGACATGTAACAGGACAGAAGACTTAAAAGGGACAGGGTAGACTCCTGGACTTCCTGCTGCTGCAGCCAGGAGGCGGAGCATGGACGTTCTGGGGGTGGCCTGGCCCAAAGGGTGAAGAAGGAAGCCCAACCCAATGCTAGGCAGCCAAAGTCACTCCTTCTACAACCCAGCATGGCTAGGAATTAACAGACCCAGGACTCTAGCCTATGGCTCCTAACGTCAAACCAGAGCCATTCTCACTTTCCCCTCTGGCTCTCCCCTTCAGCCAGCCATTCCAAGCAGCCAGACTCCAGAGCCAGAGGAGGGAGCTTGGGCTCTGAAACCTGGTGGGGCCAATCCCAGCCTGGGCTCTCCAGGGCTTTCCAGAACTTCTTTGTTCTTTTCCAGAACAGCTGCCAAAGAGCCACCTGACAGGAGAGTAGGCTGTGGACACCAGGGCAGCCTAGGAGGGCCTGGCACCTGCTACAGCTCTTCAGGCAGGGCTCTGAGACGTGAGTGCAAGGAGGAAAAACAATTCAAGGGAAATTCTGTGGCCAAGACAAAGCAGCAGTATTTGACTTGCCTTGAAACTGCCCTCAAGAAGTTCTACCCAGGGGCATCTGGGTGGTTCAGTGGTTGAGCATCTGCCTTTAGCTCAGGGCATGATCCCAGGATCCTGGGATCGAGTCCCACATCAGGCTCCCACTCTGCCTCTCTCTGTATGTCTCTCATGAATAAATGGATAAAAATCTCAAAAAAAAAAAAAAATCTACCCATCGGGGAAATGGAATCAGCTGAGGGAGTTGGCTGGGTAGAGCTGGACTAAGGGAGATGTGGTCCAGTTGACCCGCACCCAGAGCAGCCAGAGCAGTCAAGTCTCTAATTTCCCCCACAACTTCCCCCTTCCTCAGCTCCTCACCCCACATTTGTGCCTGCACTGTGGTACCTGAAGCCCCCCACCCCCACCGTCGTACCAGCGGCATGGGATGCACAAAAGAAAAAAAGAAACTACGCCATGCAATTGAAAAAGTCACGTTTCTGATTCACATAAAGTCTTTAGGCTGACATTCAGATGTCAATCACAGTGCATGCCCCATAGGCAGCATAGTGTTATGCAGGGTGATTACACCTTGCCCCAACCTGCAGGTAATTGGTCAAGAGAAAAGCACGTGATTCAGATCAGTGACTCCGTAGACTGGCAACTACACAGCCTGGGATTGAAATGTGAGCTAGACCAAACTCTTCCTCTGAAAATTGGCACTAGGCTCACCAGAAAGCCTGAGATGAGGAATCCGCAGGGCTCCACAGGGTGAGTCTGCCCTCACAGCTTCTAGGTCATCTACCCTGGTGAAACCTGGCCAGAGGCCCTGACAATCTCTGAATCGCCTCAGGGGTCTTCTTCCTATTCATAAAGCATAGAACATATTCAAAACCTTCCTCTGTCCTCTCCTATTTTCTTTTTCTTTAGTCCCACAGTGGTATTTCTGCTGGTATAATCTCACCTCTATTCCTGGTTCTGTTGAGATAGCTGATTAAATCCATGGTTCACACCCACACTGATCTCTTTATTGAATACTCCCTCTGCCACACCCTCAGTGTTCTC
The DNA here is from genome assembly GCF_011100685.1 of Canis lupus familiaris. Lineage (NCBI taxonomy): Eukaryota > Metazoa > Chordata > Mammalia > Carnivora > Canidae > Canis > Canis lupus. The sequence continues at coordinate 41,175,355 of NC_049230.1, read as the reverse complement.
TTCCAAACATACTTTCTCATTTTTTATGATTATAGACAGGCTGAGACTCTTCCAGATCTTTAAGTTCTCACTCTTTTTTGCTTAAACAATTTCATCTTCAATTCTTTTCTCTCTTGCATTTTACTGTAACTAGCAAGGAGGAACTAGACTTTTCCTTGAATACTTTGCTTAGAAATCTCCTCAGCAAGGGGCACCTGGGTGGCTCAGTCAGCTAAGAGCCTGACTCTTGGCTTTGGCTCAGGTTATGATCTCAGGGTCATGAGAGTGAGACAGGGTTCCAGGGCTGAGCTGAGCATGGAGGCTGCTTAAGATTCTCTCTGCTGGGATCCCTGGGTGGCTCAGCGGTTTAGTGCCTGCCTTTGGCCTGGGGCACGACCCTGGGGTCCCGGGATCGAGTCCTACATCAGGCTCCCGGCATAGAGCCTGCTTCTCCCTCCTCCTGTGTCTCTGCCTCTCTCTCTCTCTCTCATTCTGTGTCTATCATAAATAAATAAATCTTAAAAAAGAAAAAGATTCTCTCTGCCCCTCCCCACCCTCATGCTCTACCTGCATGCTTGCCCAAGCTCAGGCAACTACCCAGTTTCATGGCTCCCAGGTTCTACCTCTTGCGAAACACTAAAACATGAACACAATTCAGTCAAGTTCTTTGCCACTTTTTAACAAGGATTACCTTTTTTCCACTGTCCAGTAGCATAGAAGTCTTAAGTATCTTGGAGTGTAGCACACCTTCTCATGGGTCACACTTTGTACCTCACCTTTACACACCTTTTGGGACTTGAGTCTAGTCATACATCTAGAAGAAAAGAGGAGTGGTCCAGGTGAATACTGAACAGAACCAGCATTGTCTTTCATGGCAACTGCCTCAGAGGAGGCCATTATAGTTTCCTCTGGCAATGCAGGGTTAATCCCCTGAAAAGGTGTGGAAGGATGGCTGCTACCACTGAAGATGGGGAGATCTCTCCCACTGCCAAAGAAGACTCATCAAAGATTAGGGGTTCAATGTCCCCAGCTTCATTGGAGTCTTCCCACATATCCCCATCCCAGTGTACAGGATCCCATTCTTTCCCAGTCAATGCCCCCATTTTATCAGATACCTTGCGAGGCTGGGGAGCCAATTTGTATTGTAATTTAGCCACTCACAGGATGAAATTCTGTTTGACTTTCAGCACTCTCAGCCCTGCAGCTACTAGCCCTGTCTCATCAGGACACACATAGAAGCCTTCAGGTCATTTATACTGAGTTTGAGCTGGAAATTTGAATCCTTGAGCTCATCTCACTTTGTCCAGCAACATTGTGGCTTTGTCCACAAGCCAACATTATTACATTCATTCATTTTCCAAAAATGTTCCAAAGTATCATATTCACAATTATCCAACCCTTGCTTCTTATAAGAGGTTGATTAGGACTATCTAATGCAGATATTGTGTGTATTTTTATTGCCAGATCACACCATGGACTACCAGTACTCTCTTTACTACTGGAAATAGAGTCTTAGCATCCTTAACCTTAATCAGATCAGAGACCCACTTCTAGAATCCCTAGAACCAATTCAGAAAACTCATCCTCAAAATTCTGTTCTTCTAGTACCACTCCTGGTACCAAAACCTGTATTAGTCAAGGTTCACCAGAGGAAAAGAACCAGGTGTGTGTGTGTGTGTGTGTGTATGACTTATAATAAGGTATTGTCTTGTGATAATGGAAGGCTGAGAATTCCCACATTCTGCTGTCTGCAAGCTGGAGGCCCAGAAAGTCAGTGGCATAGTTCAAAGGCTGGAGACCCATGGTATAGATTCCAGTCTGAATCTTAAGTTCTGCAAACTAGGGGCACTGAGGGCAGAAGATGGATGTCCCAGCTCACTGAGTCAGGCAGAGTGCAAATTCAACCATCTTCCACTTTTTTGTTCTATTTAGACCCTGAACAGATTGGGTAATGCCCACTAACACTGAGGAGAGCCATCTGCTTTACTCAGTTTACCAATTCAAATGCCAGTTTCTTCCAGAAACACCCTCACAGACACTCCCAGAAATAAAATTTAACCAGATACGTGGGCATCTAGTGGCCCAGTCAAGTTGACAAATAAAACAAACCATCACACAGCCCTAGAAAATCTGATTCAGAGGAGTGGCCAGGAATTTGATTTAAACCAGCACGCCAGGAGAGTTTGATGCAGGTGCTTTTGGGTCCACTGAAGTAGATAGAGGGCAAGAGGGCCAGCTAATAGTGATATATGGAGGAGCAGACACATGATGAATAGCTGGTGGCATAGGTCCCCAGAAATCCTACAGCTGAATTCCTAGAGTCACCTTGGTTAGGAAACCCCTCCAGCCCTGTTCTGAGGCCTGGTGTGAAGAGCTCAAGGCCCCTGCATGTATATCCCGCAGTACCTCCTCTACTGCATGAAATGACCAGAACATGACTCAGCTTCATCACCCAAAGAGCTCAGTTAGGACCAAGTATCACCTCCTCAGTGGTAGTTCTAGGGAAAAGGATCTTAGAACCTCTCACTTCCCCTACCAAAGTCATTGTGTGTAGTAGTCCAGCCTTTGGAGCCGGGAATACGTGGATCCAAATCCCAAATTCCACAGCTTGCTTCTGTGCCCTGCTGGCCACATTAATTCACCCTATGGAGCCTCAGCTTCCCCTTAAAATACCAGGTGTGGAATATCTGCCTCACAAAGTTGTCATGAGAGGTTATTGACCTTCAGTATATACTGGCTTTCTCTTTTCAATCTCATCTAAAACTATTGTCAAGATCAGACACAAATTGGATATATGCCATAGCCCCAATCTGCCCTGTATGGAACTTGTCTTGACAGCTACTATTGTCATCCTCCTGGAGCTACACAGAGCAGAAGCATCAGTGCATCAATGGTTCTTTTTCTATAGAGACATTTTTAAAAAATTATATATATTTAATATATATTTTAATAATTTATTAATATTTAATATATTAAAATATATAAATATAACAAAATATTAACTTTTAAAATATAAAAATAAATATAAAATGCTATTTATATATTTTATTTTTTGAGAGAGAGAGAAAGGAAGAGCGAGAGTGCATGCAGACACAAGCAAGGAGGAGGGGACAGAGGGGGACAGAGGGGGACAGAGGGAGACAGAGGGGTAGAAAGAGAGAGAGAGAGAGAATCTTAAATAGGCTCCACACTCAGAGTGGAGCCTGACATGGGGCCTGAATCCACAACCCTGAGATCATGACCTGAGCTGAAATCAAGAGTCAGATGCTTAATGACTGAGTCACCCAGGTGTCCCAATATGAATTTATTTATCAAGGAAAAGGTAAGAAGAGGGACACAGGCAAGATAGGATGGTATTTTTTTCATCCATAACCAGTTGCTAAAACAGGATTTTTTTTTTTTCAAAATAGAAATTTTTTTACTATTTTATCTGATTACAAAAGTATCACTTGTTCATTAAGAAAAAAAACCGGGATCCCTGGGTGGCGCAGCAGTTTGGTGCCTGCCTTTGGCCCAGGGCGCGATCCTGTAGACCCGGGATCGAATCCCACATCGGGCTCCCGGTGCATGGAGCCTGCTTCTCCCTCTGCCTGTGTCTCTGCCCCTCTCTCTCTCTCTCTCTCTCTCTCTCTCTGTGACTATCATAAATAAATAATTAAAAAAAAAAAAGAAAAAGAAAAAAAACCATTACAAACTCTGTATGGTAAAAGTGTCAAATTCCCATAGAACACTAAGCCACAGAGAAAACCATGGTATATGCTGTGTCTTTCCAGATGCCTTTTATTTTTTTTTTAAGATTTTATTTATTTAAGAGAGAGAGAGAGTGAGCACACATGAGTGGGGAGAAGAAGGAGAAGCAGGCTCCCTGCAAGCAGGAAGCCCAACACAGGGCTTGATTCCAGGATCCTGGGATCATGACCTAAGCTAAAGGCAGGTGCTAACTCGACTGAACCACCCAGGAGCCCAGCCAGATGCCTTTTAAAATGTATATTTGCCTTTTTTTTTTTTTAAAGATTTGTTTATTCATGAGAGACAGAGAGAGAGAGAGAGAGAAGCAGAGACATAGGCAGGGGGCGAAGCAGACTACCCCCACAGGGAGCCCGATGCGGGACTCGATCCCAGATCCCGAAATCACGCCCTGAGTCGAAGGCAGATGCTCAACCACCTAGCCACCCAGGTGTCCCTATATATGACTTTTAAAAAACATAATGGAATTATACTGTTCTGTATTCTCCCTTTTCCCAATTACTTTATATCATCCTAGTGGTTTCAAGTGCACTCTCCTTGCCTTGCTCCTAGAGGGAAAGCAGCCAGGAGCCAAGCAAGACCTTGTGAATGACTCAGTAGAGACTGCCCTGATGTAGTACATTATGCAACGTACATATTTTTCAGTAAATGCTGAAACAAGAAAGCTCTTAGACACTGGAATAATTGCCCCTATTTTAAAGCCTGCTTCTATCAAAGAGGTGCTAACTGCATAGAGAGTAATTTTACCAAAAGGGGATTTGCATCAAAAAAGGAGTACAAATGCAAATTAAATAACAAAGAGATACCATTTTTCACTTACCAAATTAGCCAAAAACTTTTTTATTTTATATATTATATACCTGGTGTGGCAAGGAGTATAGCAGCCTCTTTTGTGTGCTCCTGGTGGGCATAGTAATTAGAATATACTTTCTTGGAGCACCTGGGTGACTCATTCAGTTAACCATCTGATTCTTGACTTCAGCTCAGGTCATGATCTCAGGGTCATGAGATTGGATTCCATGCTGAGTGTAGGAACCTGCTTAGGATTCTCTCTCTTTCCCCCTCTCCCTCTGCCCCTTCCCCACCCCACCCCCTTGCATTCTCTCCCTCTATTTTTTTGTTTGTTTGTTTGTAGTTTTATTTATTTATTTTTTTAAAAGATTTTATTTATTTATTCATAGAGACACAGAGAGAGAGAGGCAGAGACACAGGCAGAGGGAGAAGCAGGCTCCATGCAGAGAGCCGACATGGGACTTGATCCAGGGTCTCCAGAATCACGCCCTGGGCTGCAGGCGGCGCTAAACCGCTGCGCCACTGGGGCTGCCATAGATTTTATTTATTTATTTGACAGAGGGAGCGAGTGAGAGAACATAAGCAGGGGGAACAGCAGAAGGAGAGTAAGAAGCAGGTTCCCCACTGAGCAGGAAGCCTGACACGGAGCTCAAGCCCAGGATCATGACTTGAGCCTACAGCAGATGCTTACATAACCCCTGACTGAGGCACCCCTCTCTCCCAATCTCTAAAAAAAAAAAAAAAAAAAAAAAGAACATACTTTCTAGAAAGTAAGTTGACAATATATATATATATAAAAAAAAACCTGACAGATGCTCATATCTTTTGATCCATTGTTAGGAAACCACCCACAAAGAAAGACTTCAAAATGCTTGCAAAGAGGTAGGCACAAAAATGTTCATTGTAAATATTTTGCAATAATGGGAAAATGTAAATAGCCTAACAGGAGAATGATCAAATAAATTATGGTCCATTCAAAGTATTACATATTATCTGGCTATTTAAAGTCCTCATTAATGTAGGGAAGATCAAAATCAAGTGATTGGGACACCTGGGTGGCTCTGTGGTTAAGCATCTGCCTTCGGCTCAGGGCATGATCCTGGAGTCCCAGGACCGAGTCCCACATCGGGCTCTCTCCATGGAGCCTGCTTCTCCCTCTGCCTGTGTCTCTGCCTCTCCCTCTGAGTCTTTCATGAATAAGTAAATAAAATCTTTAAAAAAACAAAAAACAAAAAAAAAAAAATCAAGTGATTAAATAGTGATATCTGCTACTTGAAGGAATTTGTGGGTAATATAAGGGAGGAGACTTAGGCCATTTGTAGAGGTAATTTGGTGGAGTCCTTGAGGTCACCTAGTGGAAGCAGAGGCCTCAAGCTCTGTGGTTTTTGTTCTGGGTTCAAGCAAATATGGGCCTCCCTTAGCATCTTTGCCATCTTCAGACAAGTGCTAATCTACCACATTATCTACTGACACTCAGGTAACTGGGATAGCCTCTGTAATTGGGTACTTTGACATGTAGAAATCCAGAGACTGATCTCTCATTTTAATTTTTGTGCTTGCATGATTATTTGTTCTCATTTAAAATTATATCCTATTGTTTACCCAAAATGAAAACACTAATTTAAAAAATATATGTGCACCCCTATGTTATTGCAGCATAATTTACAATAGCCAAAGTAGGGGAGCAATCTAACTATTCATCGATAGTGAATGGATAAAGAAGGTGTGGTATACATATATATTATCAGCCATAAAAAAAAAATAAGATCTTGCCTTTTGAGACAACACTGGATGCACCTGGAGGGTGTGATCCAAGGAAGAGAAAGACAAACACTATATGATTCCACCTGTATGTGGAATTTTAAAAATAAAAAAAATGAACAAATAGAAACAGACCCATAAATACACAGAATAATGATGGTTGCCAGAGGGGAGACAGTGGAGGGTGGTGGGTGAAGGGAGATGGGTGAAGGGAGAGGGAAGTACAGGCTTCCAGTTATAGAATGAGTAAGTCACAGGGATGACAGGTACAGCATAGGGAATATAGTCAACAGTGCTGTTAATAGCACTGTAGGGTAACAGATGGCAGCCTCATTTGTGGTGAGCACTACATAGTGTATAGAGTATATTATGTACACTATGTTATACATGGGAAACTAAAAGTGCATGTCAACTATAAATCATAAATACGTAATAAATAAAACAATGCTCTATGATCACTATATAGAAATCTTAGAAAGCATGGGGCAGGGAAACAAAAAAAAAAAAAAAAAATCACCAAGTCCACAGGATTGCATTCCCTGGTTAAGGGTAGACTACCAGTAAAGCAGCTCTTGCAAGGACTGCCAACTGCTTCAAGACATTTGAGGAGCCCAGGAGCCTTAGCCCCAAACTAAGATTAAGTTTATATTAGATTTAGAGCGCCCAGGCACCTGCAAGAAAAATTTGAAATCCTTTTTAGAGGGACACAAAGTCATACAAGGCTTCAAATTATTTTTACTAATAATTTTTTCAAACATAGTATCCTACACTCAAAGATAACCAAGTTCACAGGGGACAAGACACCATGAGTAAAAACTGACAGGAAAAGGGGCACCTGGGTGGTTCAGTGGTTGAGCATATGCCTTTGGCTCAGGTCATGATCCCAGAGCCCTGGGATTGAGTCCCACATCAGGTTCCCTGCATGGATTCTGCTTCTCCCTCTGCCTGTGTCTCTGCCTCTCTCTCTGTGTATCTCTCATGAATAAATAAAATATTTTAAAAAAAGAAACTGGCAGAAAAAAACGAGACAAGAGATATACATCTTGCTAGATCCTGGTATTATCAGATAGACATTGATCCTGGTATCTGGCAAAGGGTCTCATCAGTATGCTGTGTTCACTGAGGCAGGGAAGGATGGAATATATTTTAGATAGACTTCCTTCAAAATGTTTTCAAATTTGCTTTAAATTGATCAGGAAAAAAAAATTATCAGGAAATTTCATCTGTAGACCAAGCACAGCCTCTCTCTTTGTCAACTTTCCTGAAGGGGGAAGCCTGTTTGCAGGGTTCACACCAATGTTACTTATAATAGAAGTGATGGAAGTACACAGCCATAGCAAAATGGTTACATTAACAAAGATACAATATCAATGAACCATTCATAATTGTCCGGCTGCTGCTCAAAGCTGCTGGGGAAAGAGAAGAGGCCAGAGCTTCAAGCCTGTGCCCTCCAGACAACCTGCAGACATCCATGGCTCCCTACTCCAGACTTGAGAGAAAAGATAAGGAACACTAACAAGTGAAACAACCCCAGGACAAACCCTCCAGAGAGGTCTGTAAGGGAGGTGGACTTTGATCTTCGGGTCTTCTGACCTTTTCTTGACTTGCTGAGATTGGCCAAAACCCAGAGTCCAGCTGCCAACAGAACAATGTGGTTGTTCTGAGCCTCTGGAGCCAAAGGTTTCAGACTTGATTTCCAGGTGTCCAAGGGGAAATCATCTGTTCTCTATCAAGAGAGCTGGCGTCCCATCCCAGCCAACATACACTCTCCAAAACATGTTTTAACCCAGCATTGAATGTCACAAGAAAAGCGCCTTAAGACTCTCCAAGGTCTCTGAGACAGGAACCCAAATAGGCAGGGCTGAAATATTGAGTTCCCAGGAGATACCAGGCATCAACTCTTACACAGTCCACATGAAAACCTGGCCCAGTGCGGATGGTCATTCACCCACCACAGTTGAGGATAGTGGAGCCAGAACACAGCAGGGCTACAATTTTAAACCAGGTCTCTTGCCAACAACCCTCCCCTTTTCATAGAACCCGCTAGAGCGCTTGGGATCCGACCACACTGCTGTCTCCCACACTCCAGAGCTGATCCATGGGACCTTCCTAAGAGTCTTAAGAGAGAAAGAAGAGGCAATATGGTTGCTTTGCCCAATAAGATGTGGAAATTTACCCAAACCTACTCGACCACATGGAAAAGACTGGCTGATTTTATAAAATCCTTCCTCAAACACATCATCTGTACTTCTTCTTCCACACACTCAGAACTTAGGAAAAAAATTTCTCATAAAAAAATAAGCAAACAAGCAAGGCGATGGATGTGTTAATAAATGGCGAGAACCCTTTCACAATATATACATAATCAAATCACCACGATGTGCTCTTTAAATGTCTTACAACTTCGTCACTAATACCCCAATAAAGCTAAAAAAAAAAAACCAAACAAACCCAAAAACAAAAAACAAAAAAAACCTAATGATTACCAAGAAGGAAAAAAGAAAGAAAAATCTGCATTCTTTTTCCCCAGAAGGAAGAGACTTAAGCTTCGTTAGACGATTACTCTGCGCCAGATGCCCTTAGCCCTGGCAAAGTTGCATGGCGCGTGTCAGAGCCAGTCCTCATCAGCCAGAGCTCCTTTTAGAAGGCATCTCCCTTCACTTACCAGCTAGCCATCAGAGTGACCGATGCATCCTGGTTTACATGGGACTGCCCAGGATTTAGCACTGAACATGTCATGAGAGCTGCTGCTTGTCACACCATTTTGGCTTGAACAGAACATTTTTCTTCTTGGTACATTTAATAGTAAAGCACAGAATAGTGTCAAAACACCCTGATTTCCCTATTTCTGTATTTTCTCTCTTCTCCTTTTTTAATAGCACTGAAGACACAGACCTCATCCTCAAGTCAATTGAACTCTACCCATGATGGAGGAAGACTTGAAAATTATACAGGGATCCTCAGTGGCCCCATATTTCCTTCCCAGAGAAAAATGAAGCTTCTAGGAAGGCAAAGTGTTTTCCCAGGAACCAGAACCCCCGAGCTGGTACGGCTTGTTAAATAGCTGTGTGTCCTTTGGTAAGTTCCTGGCCATCTCTGAGCCTAAGTTTGAAATACAGGCATTTTAAATGATCTCCTTCCCTTAGGGAGTACAAAGGCCTTGATGCTCAGCCCCCTCATTCTACAGATGAAGTCATGAAGGCTAGAGAAATAGGGAGGTTTGGCCAATGTCACCCGGCAAGCCAAAGTAGTACAAGACATGCAGTACTCTCTAGAGGTCTTTTGTCCCCGCCCCCAACACCCACTAGAGAAAAAGCAGAGTATGCTGAGAAACAGAATCTGTTTAATGTTGCTTTCTAAGCCTGTAAGGAAAATGAGCCAAATGCTGAAAGATTAAGAATTCTGATCTTAAAAAAAAAAAAAAAAAGAAGAAGAAGAAGAATTCTGATCTTTCAAAACAAATCAGGGTTTAATTTGGGTTTTCTTCAAGCCTCATAAAAAAGGGGAGCTGAATCCTTGACCAAATACTCAGCATTCCAAACTGGGAAGATGAGACAGATTTTAATCCCCTGCGTGAGGAGCAGGCTGATGGGAGGATGTGTGTTTCCATTGGCTGCATATTTCTCAGATGTGTAAATGGCAGGCAGCCTGGAAAGAGGAGGCCCGGCCCCAAAGGGGCATGCAGGGCAGGTGGGGGCTCCAAGGAGAGAATGTCCGAGCAAAGCCAGAAGGAAAGCCAACTGGGCTGAATGCTGGTAGCTCAGTGAGGTTAAGTAATTTGCTTAAAGTCATTCAGCTAAGAAGGGTCAGAGTCAGGAACTGAATATGCATCTACATTCAAGCCCAAGTGCTCACAGGCTATGCTACATCACCTTGAGAATAGGAATATAAATAGATCAGGGCACCCTTCAGTGAACCAGGGAGTCTGCTGTAGACTCTCCAGGCCCCCTGTGGGTGTCTCCTACTATACTCTTGCAGCCTGTTTCTTTAGGGTCCCTGATTGGATTGGGATTCATTCATTCATTCAGCAAACATTTAAGAGTCTACTGTGTGCTGACTGACACTCCCCATCAGGAAAATAAACCAATTAAACTAACATGGAGATGTGTCCAAGTGCTGTAAGATGAAGGAAGGCTTCCTGAAGGAAGCCTAACCCAGAACTAGGGTAGCCATTCAACGTGAGTCTTGGATTGGGATACATCAACTGTCATGTCAAGATGAAATGTGGCTGAATTATTCAGTCATTTACTAGCAGGTTAGGTCCCCTTTGGTAGGGAGGACCCTGGTACCATTGACTAAAACAAACTTGGGGATTGTCTAGGAAGGCTGATTATCCTCAAATATTCCAAAAGTCAATATATCATGCTCTCAATTATCTCTATATCCCACTTGTGTGACATCTGCCCCCACCAGTATTGGCAAGGCAAAGAAGAGGACTTCTATATCCCTAGCACCTCTGATCCAGTAACTTCAACAAATAGAGACCTGTTTGAGAAGTAATGTAGTCTTGTGTTATATGTGAGAAAACACAAGCTGAGAGAGCTTGGGTGGCTTACTCAAGGCCACGCAGCTGTATAGGACAGCACCAGGATTGAAATCTAAAGCCCATGCTGTTTTCATGACCCCACCCACCTCCTGTGTTCTAGATAATGCTTCAGAAACAAGATCTCTGTAAAGAACAGTCCCATAAAGATACCAAACAAAAAGCGATTTTGACCCCTCTGGAGTGCTCAGCCCCATGCTAGTCACCAGGGGCTCAGGGAGGCCTAACCTCAAGGAAACTCTATTTAGACATGAAAAGACCTAAAAGGTCTACTTGAAATCACAGAGGCCCACATATAACCAGGATCTGAGTTATATGGCATCCCTGGTGTCAGAGATCAGTGCCCCAAAGGAGGCAAATTTGTGCTGGCCTAACAAGTCAGGAAGTGTGTTGACAAAGCTGGAGAGAAACTGGAACCCTTGTGCATTGTTAGTTGGAATGTAAAATGGTGAGTCTGCCATGGAAAACATGACAACTCTTCAAAAAATTAAAAATTAGGGACACCTGGGGGCTCAGCGGTTGAGCGTCTACCTTTGGCTCAGGGCGTGATCCTGGAGTCCCAGGATCGAGTCCCGCATCGGGCTCCCTGCATGGAGCCTGCTTCTCCCTCTGCCTGTGTCTCTGCCTCTCTCTCTCTGTATTTCTCATGAATAAATAAATAAAATCTTTTTTAAAAATTAAAAATTAAATCTCATATGATCCAGCAATTCTACTTCTGGGTATACACCTCCCCCACCAAAGAATTGAAAGCAGGATCTCAAAAAGATATTTGCACACCTGTGCTCATAGCAGCATCTTTCACAATAACCTAATGGTGGAAACAACTCAAAAGTCCATTGACAGATGAACAATGTGGCACACACATACAGCAAAATAGTATTCAGCCTTGAAAAGGAAAGGAATTCTGACTCATGTTACAAGATGGATGAATCTTGAAGGAATTATACTAAGTGAAAGACAGCCAGACACAAAGGACACATAGTATATGATTCCACTTGTAGAGGGTAGAAGATGCTAGAGTAGCTGAACTCAGGGACAGAATGTTGCCAGGGGCTGGGGAGACAGGGAAGTGGAGGAAATGGGGAATTATTCAATGGATGTAGAGTTTCAGATTTGCAAGATGAAAAAGCCCCAAGATGGACTACACAACAGTGTAAACGTTGGTCTTCCACACTAGCACTCAACATGTTTTCTTTTCCCCAGCTCACCTCTACTCCCTCAGGCTGGTTCATTTTCAGGCCTGACCCCTCGAGCTCAGGCTGCTGCAACCATATCTTCCAGATTCACATTCTGCCAAAAGAAAGCAAACATCTATGTCCCAGCATTCCCAGAAGTCCCAAGATCCATTTTGGTTGGACCAGTGTGTCACTTGCCCATGAGGCAATCAGGGAGCACGGAGGCTTATGATGCATTTAGCTTCAGACTGGATCATGGGTTCTACTCCTGAAGCTGGGAGCATAACCAACTCTACCCAGAGATCCATGGACCAAAAGTGGACCAAGAATTTTCCCAGAGGAAAATTGGGATATGCCCACCAAAGAGATAGTATGGGTGAAAATGGATGCAGAGCCTCCAGACTTCAGTTAACATCCCCTAGTTCTATTTGCCTAAAGAGAACAGGAGGTTCAGAATGGCTACGTGTATCCGAGATCATGGAGCTGAAGGAGTAAATAGGGACCTCAAGTTCAGATCTGCTCCGATCCAATGAAGCAGAGTGAGTGTGTGTGTGTGTGTGTGTGTGTGTGTGTGTGTGTGTTGGGAAGGTAAAAGAACTAATGGTAAGAGTTGCATTGGGTGGGGTAGCCATGCTAGGTATTCCTGGTAGGGTGACCCTTGTTATGGGGAATTCTGAAAGTCAGGAGGAGGAGGTTGAATTTCATGGAGAAGGAAATAGAAACTTCTATGGGTTTTAACAGAGATATGACACGATAGGATCTAAGCCCCACTAGAGGCTGCCATGGGTGGGGGGGTCTGCTCTCTTACCGATTCCGATTAACACTCCCTTTTATGACTTGAGGATATTTTCAAGGGATGGGCTCCATGAGGCGTGACCCATCCCCCCAGCTTCCTGGCTCCAGCCTGTCCTCTGAGATTCTGAGTGCCCCTCCTCTCCCCTCTCCTACCCTCTGGCCCCCCCAGTGCTGTGGCTTTGGCAGCCACTTTGGAAACTGCAAGTTTTAAATGAATTTCCACCCCAGAGGAAGTTAAGAAGCAGGCATGTTCCACCAGCCACTTCTGAGCCCCAACATTTCTCCTACCCCTTCCGAAAAGGGATCAAATACTCTTTCACAATAGGAGGAGGAGAAGGGAGGAAGACAGGAGGGGCAGCAATGAGGGGGGAAAAAAGAACAAATACGAGAACCTCGTTTGATCTTAATCAGACAAAGTTTATGTCTGAATTTTTCTCTTCCATGCTGAGAAAACCAATACATAAGGGAAAACAAATCACATGTTATTTACTTCCCTCGAATTTTCTCTGATTGATTCCAAAAGGGTTTAGGAGGCTCCTAAGCCTAAACACAACAGGAACCGTGATAATTAGGGGCAAGAAAGGAATGAACACCATAAATGGAACAGAGGAAGGAGATGCCAGCAGGATACCAGCAGGCACCTGAGGAACAGCAGTTTATACCTTGGACACTCTCGTGGCCCCATATGGAAACACACGTTAGCTTTATATTCGTTTTGTCTGCTGATGATAGAAAAGCATTCAAGTGCATCTCTGGCCACAAACTTCTTTCTGGGACTAAACTCAAGCAGAAATATATCACATGGGGCAGACAAATTATATTGGAGTCGCAGAGAATAACAAGAACAGTAAGCCCAAAGGGCTTTGGAAGGAGGCACAGCCCTGACTGGCAATGAATGTTCTAAACAGCGTTTGTATTGCCCAAGGGAAAGCATGATGCTTGAGTGCATCTTGTGGGAAAAGATGGGGACCTCACCCTGGACCTGGAAGAGTTAAGCACAGCAAGGTGGGCAGGCCAGGAGATTCTGAGAGAAGAAACTGGCTAACCCAGAACTAGGTCTGCAAAGTGAGCTGGAACAGCCACCACCCGCCTGCTCCTGGCCCTTCCAGCCAGCCTTACCCAGTCACACATTGCACCTCTGGAAGTCGAAGCATCCCTTCCTCTCCATCCCTCAATCCTTGCATGCTTCCTTCTGATTTTAAGATCCTGGCTGTCACCTTAAGCCTCTAACTATGACTGCCAAGGTCAATGTCCAGTTAGATAAACATTTGCAGATGACCTCCCTGCGTCCACCCCTGCCTGGTCCCCCCAGCAGTGCTCCCTGAGGACCCCCTGGAAAGCACTCTAGCTCTATTTCAGCCACGTGGTTTGGGTGGGATTGATTCTGCTCCCAATTCTAGGGTTGAATTCCAGGACAAAGCATTAACCCATCAGAGCATCACATCCCTCCGACCTTGATGGCTGCTTTCATGGAAGGACAACAACCCATATCAGGCTAACAAACCTCAGTTCTAAGACTTTTGTTTTGTACTCTCAGGAAAGTGAATTTTCTCCTTCTCATCTAGAAAGAAAGTGGAAAGGATGCAGCCCCCAGAGCTGCTGGCAGCCATCCTGTGACCACGAGGGCAGTGCCAGCTGAAGAAGTGAACCCAGAGGAAACCAAATTGTTAGATGGGAACATCCGGATTCTAGAGATACCACTTGAACACATGCAATGAGCCGGACCCCTGGACTTCCCAATTAGCTCTTTCATTTAAACCAGTTTGGGTCCTCATAGGTAAGCCACTTTTGAAGCCCTTCAGAGTTAGGGCTTCAAAATGCTCTTCCTCATTCTCCCCTGCACTGAGACGCTGCCTTAGCCTGCTCCTCTGGGCCCGTGGTATTCCCTCGGGTCTGAGGTGGGAACTTCTACTCTCAATTCCCACTCCAGATGGAGCAGGTTGAGCCAGCCCTGGCCTTCCAAGGAAGGCTGCAAATAATTCAAACACCAGTTATCAAAGATAAGAGAAAGTTGAGTCAACAAGCAAAAATGTAGCAGCCTACCCGATCCCAGCAAGCCTTCAGAGGCTTGGGTCCACTGTTCCCCAAGGCCGTGGCAGCCAGGCTGAGGGAGGTCTCTGGGTATCCAGGCGAAACGGTGCTCGGGATGCCTGTCAACAGGTAGTGAGGCTTTCTAGCACCGGACTAGAATCAGGAGTTAGGGCTCTGACTAGAAGAAGATGGGCAGAAGCAAGCAGGGTTCCCAGCTTAGATCCAGGCTAATTACTTAGCCAGGAATTCAGACAAGAAAGCATCCAAATACCAGAACAGGAGACGAGTCCAGCCTTTTATCAGACACAAGGCAGAAATCCAATTACTTCAGTGAAGCCAAAATCAGATCCAGCCTAGAGGCCAAGCTAACCTGACTCTGGGTCCTTTGGACATCCTGATAGAGCACAGGTCACAGGGCCCCCAGCTGAGGGTCCAAGGGCTTGAAACTATCCACTTTGCCACCCAATGCAGGAAAGCTCTTAAGACAGAGACTATCTCCCACCTCAAATCCACCCTCTCTTCTTACTAGATGTTTGCTTAAAAGCTTTGGTCAAAGGGGCAACATACACAGATGATTAAAAGGAAGCTTTTTGTCATCTTCTTCCCCTTTCTTCCGGCTTGGAATGATGTGTAAGTAAGAATCACCCGGAGCTCTGGCAGCCATCTTGCAGTCCAGAGGAAAAGGCCAGTAGACAGCAAAGACATGGCCTCGACCTTGATAACACTGAGCTGCTAAACCAACTCTGGGACCACCTTCTTCTGGATTGTTTTGGTTCTCTGAGGCAATTTAATATCTCAATTGTTTAAGCCAGAGTTTCTCAAAGTGTGGCTCCAGGCCTGCAGCATCAGCACCATCTGGGAATGTGTTCGAAATCATATTCTCAGGCCCTGCCCCAGACCTACAGAACTGGAAATTCTATGGGCGAGGGGGGTGCTGCAATCTGAGTTTTACCAAGCTCCCCAGGTGATGCTGATATGAGCTAAAATTCAAGAACCACTGGCTTAAACCACTGTTGGCCTGAGTTTCTGTGAGTTTCAGCTGATAATATTTATACTGACGCATTTCTCCATGGCATCCCTGAACTGTTTATGGGATATCAGGGGGCTGAGAGCAAAGCAGGAGAATGAATATTCACAAAGCCAAAAGGGAAAGTTTCAAAGGGGCAATGGAACTCACAAAGGAAAAGATAAATAAAAATTAAGCACTTCTGGCTATCAGAATAACTGTAAACACAATTAAAGGCAAAAGAAAACATTGGGGAAAATAATTGCAACAAATGTGACAACACTTAAAATCTTTTCTGTCAAAAAGTCATGCAAAATAAGATCCCAAATAAAAAACACAAAGAACACACACACAAAGAAAACATTTACAGAATCGGAAATACAAATGGATAATTAAAAGGAAAAATACTCAACCTATTAGGAATCAAAACAATGTGAATTAAAATGAGATCTTCTCATCTATTGAATTAGCAAAGATTGAGTAAAAGAAACTTCTTGCTCTGGGGAGGGTAAGACAGGATGGACACCTGCCTGCACTGCCGATGGGGGTGGAAACTGGAACCACCACCATTCTGGAAAGCAATCAGGTCGCATTCATCAAGAGATTTTTTAGTGTTCATACTCTTTGAATCAGGAACTCAACTTCTTTTTATCTAATCCAGAGGTCAACAAAGTTTGGTTTTTGTATGGTCTGTAAGCTAAGAATGTTTTACGTTCTTAAAAGGTTGGAGGGAGAATAAGAAGAAAAAGAAGAAAAAGAAGAAAAAAAGGAGGAGGAAGGAAGAGGAGGAGGAGGAGAGATGGGGGAAGGGGGCAGGAAAAGGAGAAGAGGGAGGGGAAGGAGAGAAGAAAAGGGGGAGAAGGAATAGCAGCAACAGAAACTGTACCAGGTACAACTAAATATATGTTCCAGGGTCACCGGGGTGGCTCAGTTAGTTAAGTGTTGCCTTTGGCTCAGTTCATGATCCCGGGGTCCTGGGATCGAGTCCCACATCGAGCTCTCTGCTCAGAGCCTGGTTCTCCCTCTCCCTCTGTCTGCCACTCTGCCTACTTGTGCTCTCTCTGTGTTAAATAAGTCTTTAAAAGATAAAAATTTTTTAAAAATACATTTTTCTATCTGCCTTCTATTGACAAATGTTGCTAACTGACTGTAGGCTAAGTAGGGGTTGGCAAACTATAGCCCATGGACCAAATCCAACCAGCCACCTGCTTTTGTAAATAAAGTTTTGGGTTTGTTTTGTTTTTGTTTTTAATTTTTTTATTTATTTATGATAGTCACAGAGAGAGAGAGAGAGAGGCAGAGACATAGGCAGAGGGAGAAGCAGGCTCCATGCACCGGGAGCCCGATGTGGGATTCGATCCTGGGTCTCCAGAATCGCGCCCTGGGCCAAAGGCAGGCACCAAACTGCTGCGCCACCCAGGGATCCCTAAAGTTTTGGTTTTTGTTAAAGATTTTATTTATTTACTCATTAGAGACACAGAGAGAGGCAGAGACATAGGCAGAGGGTGAAGCAAGCTCCCTGCAAGGAGCCTGATGCAGGACTCGATCCCAGGACCCTGGGATCATGACCTGAGCTGAAGGCAGAGCAGATGCTTAACCACTGAGCCACCCAGGTGCCTCTCATGCAGCCTTATGGCATGGATGAACTTGAAAGACATGCCAAGAGAAAGAAACCATATACAAAAAGATAAATATTGTATCATCCCACTGATACCAAGTATCTACAAGAGGAAAACTCACCAAGGCAGAAAGTAGAACGAACAGTGGTTATGAAAGGTGGGGGATGAGCGGGGAGGGAGTCACAGTCAAGTGGGTACAGTGTCCATCTGAGATGATGAAAAAGTTCTGGACATGGATGCGGGTGCTGGCTGCACAATCACATGAATGTACTTGATGCCACTGAACTGTATTCTTTAAAATGGTTACATGGTGAATTTCATGTTCTGTATATTTTGCCACAATTAGAAGAAGAAGAAGAAGAAGAAGAAGAAGAAGAAGAAGAAGAAGAAGAAGAAGAAGAAGAAGAAGAAGAGGAGGAGGAGGAGGAGGAGGAGGAGGAGGAGGAGGAGGAGGAGGAGGAGGAGGAAGAAGAAGAGGAAGAGGAAGAGGAAGAGGGGGAGGAAGAGGAGGGAGAGACAGAAGAAAAGAAAGCACCTCGGGCCCTGGGAAGAGGAGAAGGGAATTAAGTAAGTAGGGGCTGCTGTTATCCAGCCGAGGTTCAGGGAGCACCCTGTCCAGGGGGCCCAACCGGACAGTAGCAGATAGCGACTCATAGCCAGGCCTGTGGCCTCCAGGGCACCAGCCATTCAAACACTTTCACAGACAGGACACCTCTGAAAGACCCAGTGCCCATCACTGCTCACACAGTGTCACCAAGCACCTCCCCTGCACTGGACAGAGGATATGGCAACAAAGCGGACAAGCCCTAAGACACAGGACAGCTGGAGGCTGTGGGATCTCACACAGCCATCCCCTCCCACTCCCCCCACCCCCATTTTGCTACTCCACAGAATCTTCACACAGACATGGCCCAAGGGACATTCTGCCTCTGACATCATGCCCAATTTCTACACAGATGGAGGCTGCAGCAAGCTGGGGTGAAGACAGTTAGGACTGGGGTCAAGGGGAGACCAGAATTTAACTCTGAATGTCTCAGGAAATGGTCACCAGACATCCCACAAGAGCAGAGGGACACGGGATCAAATCTTGCCCTGGGTTGGGAAGCAGCTTGATGGAACAGGAAACCCATGGGCTTTGGAATCAGATGATCCTGGGTTTGAGTTCAGCCTCAGTTTTCCATCTGTCAAAGGGGTATGATGGTACCTGCTCTGATAGTCATCCCAGGTGGAGCCAGACTACCCGGGTTCAAATCCAGTTTCCCCACCACTTATTAGATACATGACCTCTAATAAGTTAATTTCTCTGTGCCTCAGTTTTTCTCATCTATAAAATGGGGAGTTCTTTCCTCAGTGGGTTGTTATAAGAATTAAGAGTTAAGACAGAGAACATGCTGAGCACCGTGGTGCCTCGCACACCAAAAAGTGTGTGTGTGTGAGTGTGTGTGTGTGTGTATAAAATACTATACACTATGCAAGAGGGGCTCTGGGAGAGAAGAGGAAGCCATGGCCGTGTCCTCCAGAAAGGAGGCAAAAACAGAGCCATTCCAGACACACTCCTTCTCTTGGCTGCCTGTGCCAATCCCTCCCCACCAATCCTCAGCATAGGTTCTAAGGTCCTGAGGTAGCTCTCAGCACTTAGGGAGCCTCCTGCTTTCCCTCAGAAGGTGTAAGGAGGACTCTAAACAGGAAGAGACCCTTCTTCCAAATGAGCATTGAATGCTCACCTCCAAGCCACCCTAAGGAGTATTGTTTTCTCTGTTTCACTGATGAGGATACGCAGGTACAGAGAGGTTAAGACACTTGGCCAAAATTCCCCAACAAGTCATCACGAGGGTGAAATTTAAACCCAGGCTTTTCTCGATGAAAGTGGAGGAGTTTCTCATGGTCACATTCTCTTCCCATCGAACTCAGCCTCAACATCAGCTCTGCCACGTCCTGGTTTGCTGAATTTGGGTAAGTCTCTCCCCCTCTCTGAACCCCAATATCCACAGTTGTAAATGGGGAGACTAGGTGTTTGTTCATTCAATAATCATCAACTCAGCCCAGGACCATGTTTACAGGGAAGCTGTTGAAGATAAAGTTTTGTGGCCTCCCTCTTGCACAGGCTCCTTCTGAGATCCTGGGGAGTCTATTATATACTTTTCTTAAAGAAGTTCCCAGGCCCCCAAAACCTGGGCTCCCCCCTGCCACCCAGCGTGCCAACACCATGCCAAACCCTGGATGTCGGGTAGGACAGGTGTAAAAAGGACACTAGAAAAAGCCATGTTTAGAGTCTCCAGCTAAGAGCCTGACCCACAGGAGGTGCTGAACAAAGGGTAGCTGGCAGTATAGTGCTTATTACATATTATTTGTCTCTCCCCTATTAAAATGTTAGCTCCCCAAGGAAAGGGAACTGTTGGTCAGTTTTGTCATCGATGCACCCCAAGAGCCCCATAAGTATTCTCTGACCCTAGAAATGGTGTGTTTCAACTTCCCAACCCACCAATGAGAAAGGTGGTCCCACCTTTAATCAGAGCCAGGCCCCAGGGCCCCACAAACCCCAGCAGAGGGTTCTGACTTCCAGCCTCCCACCCCTTCCCTCCCTGGGGTCACTCTGGAGCCAGAGAGATACTTTTAGAATAAAAATCTAGGGCTGAACCGTCTAAGAAAAACAAGGAACATGGCAGAGGGGGGCGTAAAGTGCATAGAGCATAGTAAGATTGCCAGATTTAACGATAATATAGGACAACTAGTTAATAAAGTTCGACCAAAGAGAAATCATATTTTAGTATGACTGTCCCAGGCAATAATTTGGGGGCATACTTACACCATAACATTAAGATGCATTGAAACTGAGATTCAAACTTAGCTGAGCATCTCGTATTTCATCTGGCCACTCTGCTATGTACTGTGTCTTCTTGCGCAAGTATCTCAACCACTCCAAGCCCTCCCTTCCCGGTAGAATTGCTGTGAGGTGGAGGAAAAGAGGGACTCACATAAGGGCACAAGGAGATGCTTGTGCGCTCCGGGTTAGCTCCTCCTCCCCTGCTGCAGACACACCTAGGGAAGCCCTGGCTTGCCCGCCGTAAGAGAACATGGTAACTACAGTGTGGAAGGTCTCCAGCACTGTGCATAGATGGAGTGGGAGGGTATAGGTCCTGCCTTCGGAAGGCAAATGTCTAACCTGGTATTTCTCCGCCCTAGCGGACCCAGCACTCCCTTTTCACAAACATTTTTATGCCTCCTTTACCTTTGCTCAAAAGAAACTCAGTGATAAAGTAATGCATTTATATGCAAACTCCCTGCTCAGCAGGGAATCTGCTTCTCCCTTTCCCTCCCCCGCCTCCCCCTGCTCTCTCTCAAAAGGATAAATAAAATCTTTAAAGAAAAAAAAGAATAGAATGCTTTACTTGCAATGTAATAAAATAACATTTCAGTATGTGAATGCTTGAGCATGCGGTGGGGAGACGCATAAACTAACAGGGAGTAGGGTTGGAAATCAAGACACTCTTCAATACTAACTTGAACCATATGAAATTACTGATATGGAATGGTTTCTAGTCTATGAAAATTTCATGTGATTCGACCTAATATTTGACATTCAGAACACAAGTAAACTAAATCTACCTATCGTGTGCGTGTTGCACCATGAATCAACAGCTACAAATGCAGTTATAGATCTGTTGGCAAGTCAAAAATTATAAGCATCATTGCCATCGAGGCTGTGATTTTCCAGAATGATGGTCCATCTTGTTAAAGTTGCAAACAACACAAAGTATAATCTTTTTTTGTGTTGCTCACTAGTTGCACTTTGGAAAAGTTTGTATTTTGTTTTTTTAAGTTTTTATTTTCATTCCAGTTAGTTAAAATACAGTATGATAGTAGTTTCAGGTGTACAATGTAGTGATTCCTGCTTCCATACATCACCCAGTGCTCATCACAGCAAGTGTGCTCCTTTATCCCCATCACCTATTTTCCCCATCCCACGAGCCCCCACTCTGGTAACCATCAGTTTGTTCTCTATAATTAAGAGTCTGTTTCTTGGTTTGTTTCTTTTTTCCCCCTTTGCTTGTTTTGTTTCTTAAATTCCACATACAGGTGAAATCTTATGGTGTTATCTTTCTCTGACTGACTTATTTCACTTAACATAATACTCCCTACCTCCACCAGGTCATTGCAAATGGCAAGATTTCATTCTTTCTATGGCTGAATAATATTCCATTTTATATATATGGCATATATATATGTATATATATATATATATGACTATATATGTGTGTATACACACACACACACACACACACACACACCGCCATCCTCTTTATTTATTCCCCTACCGATGGACATTTAGATTGCTTCCAAATCTTGGCTACTGTAAATAATGCTGCAATAAACACAGGGGTACATGTATGCCTCTGAATTAGTGTTCTTGCATTCTTTGGGTAAATATCCAGTAATGGGGTTACTGGATCACAGGGTAGTTCTATTTTTAACTTTTTGAAAAATCTCCATATTGTTTTCCATAGTGGCCACACCAGTTTGCATTCCCACCAACAGTGCAAGAGGGTTCCTTTCTCACCACATCCTTGCCAACACCTGTTGTTGATTTTAGCTGTTCTGACAGGTGTGAGGTGATATCTCATTGTAGTCTTGATTTGTATTTTCCTGATGATAAATGAAGATGAACATCTTTTCATGTGGCTGTTGGCCACCTGGATCTCTTCTTTGGAGAAATGTCCATCCAGGTCTTCTGCCTATTTTTTAATTGGATTATTTGTTTTTTTGGTGTAAATTCTTTATATATTCTAGATACTAAAATATTAAGTTTATATTTTAAAAATGAAAAAAATTGCATTTGTATGTAAAACAGTTTTAGGTTCCAGGCACAGAAAATTATAAACAGGTTTTTGTTTTGTTTTTTTCCTGCATGATCTTCTTACAGGATATTCAAAATTTGGGAAGAGGCAAGAAAGGTTCTTGTTGCATGGGTCTGTCCCACACACTGTAGGACTTGCCCTCTAAATGGACATGTTTCATCACCAAATCATTAGGGCAACCAAAATTAATCCCCCCCACACTTCCAAAATGACCAGAAAAGAGATGATGACAATGCCCCCTCTGAGAACCAGTCTAATAACCTCTGCTTGAATAGTTTCAGTGATAAGAAACCGATTAACTCCACAGGGCCTGGTATCACCGTTCTCATTGACTCATCTTTCAGGAGGTTATACTTGTTCCTTATGCCTCTGGTTGGGGCAGATGGTGGTACAACTCTTCTTCAAAAACCTTGACCCAGTCAGTACTTCTACTTCTAGGAAGGAGCCTCTTCTAAGAATTCTACTTCTAAGAATATATGTAAGTAAACAATCCAAATAGCCATTAAAATCCCTGTGCACAGAAAGCACCATATGTAGTGGTAGAACTAATAGCCATTTCCCTACTGTTGGTATTTCAAGTAAATTACTATACCACCTCTCTCTGGACTAGGGAGTCACGATCAGAAATAACATGTTGACAGCTATTGGGGGGCATGGGTGCTTCTGGATTTTCTTCTTTTTTGCTCTTCCTGTTTCTATAATGATTTTTATCCTTACTGTAACTGGAAGAAAATAAACTCCATGGAAAGGAAAAACAAAAAGTCAAATAAACTCCATGGAAAGGAAAAACAAAAAGTCATGAAGCCATGGTTAGAATCCTTTCCTGTGGAGATGAAGAAGCCGAGGAGAAGTGGCATAGGAGAGCGGGCCACTCAGGCCATCAGGGATCCCCCATCTCTTGCCACCATTTGAGACTCAATCAGTATATGGGTCCCCAGTACCACTCCAGGGGCTCCCAGGAACAAGATCTAGAGACACACAGACCACCCAGCCTGTGGCCTGCAGAGTCACCATGTGGGTGTCCCAAAGAAGTTGTCTTCTTGGGGCACCTGGGTGGTGGATCAGTGGTTGAGCATCTGCCTTTGGCTCAGGTCATGATCCCGGGGTCCTGGGATCGAGTCCCACCCACATCAAGCTCCCTGTGAGGAGCCTGCTTCTTCCTTTGCCTGTGTCTCTGCCTCTCTGTGTGTCTCTCAAGAATAAATAAATAAATAAAAGCTTTTTTTTTTTTTTTTTTTTTTTTTTTAAAAAGGCTGTCCTCTATAGCTTCCCGTAGTGACTCATGCTCTAAGTTGTGGGGCTGGCAGGGGGCGGGGGCTGTGGCACCGGGAGGCCTGGGAGGCCCCATCCAGATGGGGTCAGGCTGAGATATGATCTATTTTGCTCTCTTGCCCCTTCTCAAAGTGAGTTAGTGGGGAAAAGCAGGCAATAAAACAGCATATGTAGTATTTCAGTATGGCAAAAATGTGCATGCTTCTGTGCAGGTGATAGAGATGGAGACTGGTGGAGAGAGACAGGGGACATGTGTGTGAGAGAGACAGAGAGTGTGCGAGCACACATGTGAGATTGTACACAGGCTGCCCAGAAAGGCACACACCAAAATGCCACTGTTGGTCATATGCAGGAGGAGAGAAAGGCCACACTTGCATGGTTACAAGTGCAGACAGTTCTGGGCTCAAGTCCCAGCTCTGTCACCTACTAAGGTACAACGCTGGAGAAAACAACTACTCTGTGACTCAGTTTCTCAGTCTGGAAGGTGAGAATAGCAACAGCACCTACTTTATAAGAGTGAATAGAAACATTGCTTCAGGGATGCTCGACAGAATGCTTGGCACCCAACACATGTTGGCTTCCATGACTTTCACTATCAAGGGATATAATGATACATTTTGCTGGGTCAAAACCCACATAAACACAAACTACAAAATGAGCCCTCTGGTCCCACCGGTCCCACCTGGTTGGCTGAACACAAGCTAAGCAGAAGTCCCTTCAGTGACCTCGGGCTGTGAGACAGACTGTCCCCTTCAATCTGGAGGCGATCACGCTGAGAAGTCTGTAGAGAAAGGCCCTGCAGGCAAGATTCAGCCCAGGTTCAGCCCACTGTTGCGCAAAGGACCCAGAGCTCACTGATGCAGCATTTTAGTGAAACCAAGTGAAATACAAGGAATCAGAAGGGAAGATAAGTGGAAGCTATAAACAAAATAAAAGGACAACAATCAGCCAAGAAAGAAACACTGGAAAAGGCAGGGGACAGCAAATCAATTGAAGCAGGGCTTTATCAGACGTACTGGAGCTGAAATTTAACCATAAAATATGCCTCCCCATCCTTCCCAGAACGCCTCTGCTGGACCAGTTACTACACAGCAGACCCCAGAAGGCAGCTGTCTGCTCACCAGAGTATACTTGGGGGAAGATTAAATAAATACCTTCATACAAGGAACAAGGAGGGAAGAACTATCAAACTACATCAAAAAAACAAAAATGATGTTATGGAATACTGATGTATTTCCCTAGCATTCTTTGCTCTCTATCTCTGACAAACACATCCATTATGTCCTATTTCAGGAATTTTGAATTTTTAGGTATTCAATTTAATAAATAGACTGCATGTCTATTTTCTCAAGTTATTGTCTTTACAGTTTTTTTATTCTCCAATTTTCATAAGACCTTGTTTAAATTATTACCTGGGTAGCTCTAAAACTCTAAGCTTCCATAAATCAAAAAATTACTGTATTTGTTTATAGTAAGTTAATTTGGATTTCCGTTCTTATATTTTGGAGATCCAGCTATCCAAAGCCTCTACACACAGAACTCTTATCCTTCATGTCAGCATTCCAAGTTCTTGATGGCTAGGAATCCTAGTTTCTCGGTCTGCACTTGTTCCCTTGGTACTGGCCATGAGGATGCTTTCCTATACGAATGAGACCACTCCATTCTTTCCTTTTTCATCAGACAGTGACTAGAATCCTACTGGGAGTCTGGGAAAACGTTCTTACCAGTTACAACTTGTATTCCTTCAAATAGCCATCTACTTATGTACAGATTCCAGACTGTACTCAGACGAATATTCCCTGGTTGTCCTTTGTCAATTCCCTCATGGCTACAGTCTCCTGGTTCTATTGTCACAAGCTTACTATAAGAGACATCATGTGCCCTATGGAGCCACTTGTCAGCTGGAAATGCTGTTTCATTCCACTTATAATCCGTAATCTCGAACAAACCGGAAAACCCACATTAGGAAGTCATGAGTACATCACCACGTTAAAATTAATTAAAACCTACAATTCGAGTAAAAAAAAAAAACTTCACAAATAAAAAGGATAGCTCAAACCATATGCAAGTGCTTAGTTAAGGTGAATGGATTGGGAATCCATATAGCCCAGTGGTGATTGTGAGCTGCTTCTTAAAGATTTTAAGGACTAGATACAAGCTGAGATTTCTCCCCACTTTTTACCTTTTCAGGATGTGTTTTTTGGAGACTAGGATATTATTTAAGAAGAAAGAAGAAGAAAAGAAGAAGAACATTGCTTACAGTTATTTGAGAGAGAGAGCATGCATGTGAGTGTGGGGAGGAGGAGAGGGAGAGAATCTCAAGCAGACTCCTTGCCCGGCACAGAGCCCTACAAAGGGGCTCAACCGCACCACCCTGAGATCATGACCTGAGCCGAAATTAAGAGCCACCCAGGCAGCCCTGTCAAGCAATGTTTTCTTAAACACACACACACACACACACACACACACACACAATTTCCACTATGGTTCAGAAATGCTGTGCCTTACAAACAGAAATTTGTTTTTAATATGGAAGTGAAAGGAGGCTGATTCTTGAACAAGTTAACATTTGTGTTAACCAAAATAAGTACTGAATACAAAGTATATATATAAATCTCGAGATGTACTGCCAACCTTTAAAAATGAACTTTAAGAATATTTTTTTAATCAAGTGTTAAATCAGCTCATTTTTTGTAAGAATTAATCCATACCTATATACATACAGAACGTCTAGAAGAAAATATTCCCACTGTTAATACCAGATAAGTCTTGATTATATGACTGTGGAGGACATTGTCTTCTTTTTTACACTTTCCTGTAAGATCTGAATTTTTATAGTGATCACAACAGTTATATTGCTTTTAGTAATCAGAGGGGGAAAAAACAAAAAAATCCTATTTTTCCAAAAATGACAAAAGAGGAAAAACATCTAATGAAATCAAAGTGGGTCAAGGTTGCTCACGGGCCAGGGAGCTGGAACAGACCAGAATGCCTGGTTGGGAAATGGCCCAGGCTAAGCCACACCAATGTGACTCCACAAACTGTCCCCGATGAAAAAAGGCCAACCAGGCACATGAGCAACTTGAGGTCAGATGGTTCTGAAAAAGCCAGACATGAACACCAGGGGCTGCTGGTCCTAAGAGGGGGACTCTAGACACAAAGGTCACTTGGCCTCAGTCCTTGGAGAAGCTTCCAGCCTCAATGAGCCAAAGAAAAGCATGGTGACATCAATGAAGAACCACAACTGGTTTAACAAACCACTCGTAAAATTTTCAACATCTCTAGAAATGAAAGGAATACACAATAAGACAATAAGTCCTCACTCTTCACCTAACAAAAGAATGAAGAATTTTTAAATGCTGGTAGGGGTGCATGGAGACTGCCAGTCACTCACTGCTACAGGGAATAGCTGCTAATGTGTGTTCTGAAAGCAGTGCAGCAGTACCAGTCGTTTTAGATATTCATACCCTTTAGGGATGCCTGGGTGACTCAGTCGGTTAAATTGTCTGTCTTTGGCTCAGGTCACGATCCCAGTCATGACCCCACATCGGGCTCACTGCTCAGTGGGGAGCCTGATTCCCCCTCTCCCTCTATCACTACCCCTGCTTGTGCTTTTTCTCTTTCTCTTCCTAATAAATACATTAAAAATCTTAAAAAAAAAAAAAAGATATTCATACCCTTTCAATTCCATTTCTAGAAATCTACCAGAAGACAAGCAAACAAAATGCTTCATTATCAAAGATATTCATTGCAGTGTGCTTTATCATTTTTTTTAAAGGAAATAACCTGAATACTGCCCAACCATGGTTATAATGGTTAATTTTGATACAACCTCTCAGTGGGGCATTATGTGGCCATTAAATACAATGTTTATGGAGCACTTATAATAACACACAGGAGGAAATGTTTGTGTTGCCATTTTAAATGATACAGTAGGATATAAAATTGTATATAGAACACAATTTTAACTACATAAAAATTCACATTAAAAAATGGAGAGAAAAAAAATGGAAAGAAATGCACTAAAGTGTTTTACAGTTCCCGGTGGGTTGGTCAGGCTATGAGTGGGTTTTTTTTTTATTATTAATCTTTTAAAAAATAATTTTGTAAGGATTTACAGGAAAGTTGTATGAAAAATACAGAACACACTCCTCTTACCCAAATTCCCCAACTGTTAACATCCTTCCACATCTGCTTCCTTGCACGTGTGCACGCTCATTAGTCTTCTGAACCATTGGAGAGCAAGCTGCACATAGGATATCCCACTTCCCCTAAATACTCCAGGGTAAATGTCCTAAAAACAAAGACACTCTAGCATAAGTACCATATAACCTTGCAAATCAGGAAGTCAACATTGACACACATCACTATCATCCACGCCCTATTCAAATTTCACCAACTGTCCCAACAATATCCTTTCCATTTCCCGTCCAGACTCCAATCTAGGAACACACCTGGCATTTAGCTGTGGCTTTCCAGACTCCTTCACACTGCAACATTTTCTCCCATTTCAAGTCTTTCCTCAACAACTATGCATTTTTTTTTAAGAGTACAAGACTTTCAGGGCACCTGGGTGGCTCAGTCAGTTAAGCATCTGCCTTCAGCTCAGGTCATGATCCCAGAGTTCTGGGATAGAGCCCCAAGTTCTGGGATAGATCCCAGGGTTCTGGGATAGAGCCCCAAGTTTGGCTCCCTGCTCAGCAGGGAGCCTGCTTCTCCCTCTTCCTCTGCCTGTCATGCCCCTTGCTTGTGCTCTGTTAAATAAATGAATATAATCTTTAAAAAAAAAGGAGTACGAATCTTTCACTTTATAGAGCGACCCTCATCCCAATGCCTACTGTTTCCTTAAGCCATACATTCTTGGCAGGAAGAACAACAGAAAAGAGGCTACCTTCACATCAGGTGTGATGACAACATGTCCAGTGCTAGCAGGGTTCATTCTGATAACCTGCTTAAACTGGCATCTGCCCTGTTTTTCTCCCAGAAAAATCATCATTTTTGCCCTTGTAACTGATTCTGGGGACACATTCCAGTATTACACCTATATCCTAGTCCTCAAATATTCACCTGCCAGTCTTAGGATCACAGACAGCTCCAGCCTGAATCAGCCACCACCGGATTATTGCCTAACGTTGGCTTTTCTTATTTCCAACATTCCTTCTGCATATGTATGAATTGGTGATCTCTTGCAAGAAAAAGCTTTCCCTTCTTTAATTTATATATCAATATGGACTTGTGGATTCTTGCTTTATTCAATGAGTTTTATTCCATACAATCACAATTTATATTGATGCACAGACTATCCAGATTTGATCCATAGGAGCCCCTTCTTTCTGATCCTTCTTGTATGTTTCTCCTGATTCTTTGAGCACTTCCTTACTTTCTGGCACAAGACATTTCAGACTCATCTTTCTCTGCTACATCTCTGAAATCAGCACTTCTCCAAGAAGCCCTGGTTCACTTTAGTGGAGAATGATGTTCGGAAGCCAAGACCTGGGAACTTGGTGTGTTCATCGCTACTACGAATGTTTTTGCTTCTAGGCCCTCTGGTAACTAAGAGATATGGGTACATATATAAGTAGATGCGCAAACCTCTGTAACTATAATATTTACATATAATCTGCATATCTGCAGATTTGTATACATTAAACTCATGGTTTCAACGTGTGTATAAATATGTGTACATCAAGGAGGTCATACCTAACCAGCACTCACAGGTCTTTCTAACCTTCCCTCTTCTCATGTTTACAAATCACCTCTCAAATAGTAGAACCTTAGTTCTCATTTGTCTCAATTTATTCTATTCACTCAATATAACCAGTCTCCCAACCATACTAGTTGCCATTTCTGCCCACACTCCCTGCACGTGCCCCACTCCTCAGCTGCCAGGCACACCAATGCCCCTGTGAAGCCCCCCACAGTGCCTCGCTTCTTCAAACACCTGCAATGACAATAACTCCGCAAAATATTATCTTCATATATTGCTACTTCCTACATTTTTCCTGCTTTCAATTTTTTAATGTGACAAAGGTTTAAGAATAAGCCCTACTCCCCTGAGGTGGCTACGTGCCAAGGTCTCCCATGGTTCTTGCACATACCCCTAGCAGATACAGAGATGCCATCAGCATACAGTGTTAGAATGACCTCTCCCTGAAGACTTCCTTATCTCCTTCATGCTCTCTCTGCACCCACCCCCAGCCCAGGCTGTAGCTTCCAAGGGTGTGGTTTTCCCAGGGACCCCTTGCCTCCCTGGAGGCCAGCCAGCCCCCTCCCAGGGACCCCAAGGCTCATCTCCCATAGGGCTTCTCAGCCACAACAACACCTTCCATCTGAAGGGGGAGCCCCACCACCCACTCCTCTTCCTTCCCATCCTCACAGACTCAGCACTGAAAACAAAAACAAAAACAAAAACAAATTATGTCAAACCCAATGAGAGACAGTGTGGGAACAAGCATAAAAGACACACAAGACTGCTTTGACAAAAGAACTTTTTTCTTAAAAAGCTTGAATGTCAGAGTGCCTGGGTGGATCTGTAAGTTAAGCCTCCAGTTCTTGATTTCTGTTCAGGTCATTATCTCAGGGTCCTGGGACTGAGCCCTGCATTGGGCTCTGCACTGGGCATGGAGCCTGCTTAGGATTTTCTCTCTCTCTCTCTCTACCCCCCCCACACCTGCCCCCGTCCCCTCTTAAAAAAAAAAAAAAAAAGAGCTTGAATGCCAACATGCTGCTTACAGATGAGCAGGAAAACCACAGAAAGATGGTAGCAGCAAGAAGCAAGATGGCATCAGAACACAGATGGCTGGGGGAGCAGTGGGCAAATTGGGATACCCTACATAGAAGTAGACAGATGGATCCTTAATCCACCCTATAAGCCACCCTGGACAGCCAAGGTCACCTTCCAGACAATGAATGAGCAGGACCAGAGGCACCCTCTAGGCCTCCAGACACACTAGGCTCTGGTCAACTGCTCCTAGCTGGAGCCTCCTGCAGCAGAGTTAGGGCCCATGAGCAGAGTGAGACCCTCCTCTGGCCAGGAAGCTCTGCTGGCAGATTTAGGCCTGACTCCAAGCTGTCTCCCAGCCACGGTCACCCAGGAAAGGAAGCTGGGAGCAAGAAGCCAAGATCACTTAACTCCCAGGCTGGCCAACGTTGTCTGGGCCTCATTCCACTCCTGTCCTTCAGAGTCAAGTGGAAAAATCAGCTCTCCCTGGATCTCAAGTCTGCTGGCCTTCTGAAGGAAACTACGCCACTGGCTCTCCTGGTTACCCAGCTTTCAGGCTCAGACTGGAACTGTACCATCAGCTCTCCTGGGTCTGCAGCTTGCCCTCACTCCAGGCCCTAGGACCTGCCAGCCTCCGTAGTCACATGAGCCAATTCCTTACAATAAATCTCTATATGTATACACACACACTTATTGGTTCTGTTTCTCTGGAGATCCCCGGCTAATACAGCGGCCCAGAGAGAAGCAGTGACCTAGCCTGGGTCCCTCAGCACTGCCAGATGAGGGCGCAGGTACTCAGACTCCAAGCACAGCCTCCTCCTCCTCTTTCCCATTTCACAAGGACTGGGACTCTCACTTATGGAAAAGCAGCCCATAGTGGTTTTGGCCAAGGTGAGACCGCCCACATGGAATAGGCAATTGTTCAGGATACCAGGCCATCCGGCAGTGGGCAGGAAGGAGCAGGTGTTTGCAGAGTCATAGAGCCCTGGGTTCAAAATCCAGAGCCTCTCCAAACTATCTGTTTGCCTTGGCTGTTTGCTGAACCTCTCCAGGCCCTGCAGAGTGCCTCCATAAAACAAGGATGATACACCACAAAGCGGTTGGAGACTAAACCAGCATGGGGCCTGGCCCACAAACAAAGTTAGGAAAATATTCATTCTCTCCCTTACCCTTAAATTTCTCACCTCCAATGGAAAACTGGTGCCAGGGAAAGTGGGCTTCCACTCACTCATGGATCTCTGGGAACATCTGCCACACCTCCTCCTTTCCTTCTCCTCCAGAGCACTCAAAGGACTGGCAGAGTTTGCCTTGTTCATCCCTCCGTGCCCCCCTCCCACCAACCCTCAAGGCACTCCAGCTCTTTGCATTCTACCAAAACTGAAGCGTTTGAGGGCCACAGCCTCAACAAAGAACTTAAGAGGCACTTGAGCAGCACTTTTGTCCAAGACTCAGAGAAGGATGTGACCAGTCCAGGATCAGGTAGTGGCAGACCCAGAACCAGATGCTTGAGCCACAAGTCCAAGATCCGAGTCTGGAAGGGACCCAGAGCCTGGACTCACTCCAACTAGCTTTCAGGGAGACCTGGGCTAAACCGGTGATTCTTGGTGCATGCCCAGGACCAGTAGCAGCACCTGGGCTCTCTCTGAGAAATGAACTTTCTCAGACTCCACCCCAGACTCTAATTAGTCCAAGAGTGTGGGATGAGGCCCAGCAACCTGTAGTTTAACAAGCTCACCAGATGATTGGGAACCACTGCTCTTAGCCAATGGCTCTTAAGGCTTGTGTCCATTAAAATGAAACCTGAAGAGGCTTTGCAACATGTTTGGGCCCCTGCCTCAAAATGCTAATTTAATTTGGCTGTGCTGGGCCAGACAGCTAGAGCTTTGAAAGCGTCGCAGGTGATTCTAGTGTGCAGCCAGGCTGAGAATCCCCCAGGCCAACCCCACTCACCTGAATTTCTCACCCTTCATGCTCTCAGAAGGCTAAGCTGGAAGGACCCAGAAGGGCACCCAGGAACTGAGTATGTGCCTGGTCAAAGCTAGCTCCTTGCTGCTTCATTGCCATGCCTACTGGCTCTGTGGCTGCCTAGGCAAACCTCTCCTCTGCATTCCCAGAGGGGCTTAGCCTCATGACCTGAGTGGCTCTCTTGGCAGGGACACTAACATGCAAATCTTCCGTCTCAGTAAGCCCCAGTTCCTTCATCGGTGGTACGGGGCATCATAAAATCATGGGAGAAAAATGCCAGCACAGCAGCCAGCTCCAGGACCACATCTAAGTTACTGAGGATGATGCTTAGTCATCCAGCCTTCGGGCACCTAGCCTGGCATCATCCAGCTACCCTCCACATGGCCAGTCTCCTGCCTAGTGCCTTCCCACCACATTCAACTTCTCACCTGCATATGTGCTGTCCGTTCTGCCTAGAACATGCTTCTCTGCCTACAAACTTCTACTTATCCTTCAAAGCCCTACTCAGTTGTCGCCTCCTCTTTGCAGTCTTCCATGACTGTTAGGCTTTTGTGAATTACAACTCTAAGAGCTCCTGACCCCTAACTCAAGCTAGTTTAGGCAGAAAAGGGACATTTTGGCTTTCAGAACCAAAAATGGACTTCAGGCCTGGTACCTGGTCACCACTCTCCTACTCTTGATACTGGTGTCCTCCAACTTTGTCTTTGTTCTCTAGCAGGCTGGCCTCATGGGTGACCAGACAACCCCTAGCATCTCCAGGTTCACATACTACCAGGGAGCTGCCCCAGCAGGTAAGAGCTTCTCTGATCCAGTAGTTCCAGACAAGGCCCAAGGTTTTTCAGTGGCCAGGATTGAGTCCCTTGCCTATCCCTGAACCAGTCACTGTTGTCAGGAATGCTCTGATGGGCCAGACAGCCCTGGGGCTTGTGTCCAGCCCTGGAGCCTGGGGATGGGATCAGCCCAAACCAAACCAAATGGAGTGAAAGCAGAGGAGGTATGATTCCCAAAGGAAATCAGGGAGCAAGTGCCAGATGGAAGAATGGGAACTTGGCAACAACCTGTGGCATACGGCCTCAATGGGTTAGGACCCCTCCTCTCGGCTCTGGAAGGCTCAGAGCTCCTACTGATCAGAGCGTGGCAGCCACTGCACGGCACTTGTCTTTGCGTCTACACTGGCTGCAGAACATGAGCTCTGAGAGTAAAGACGACAGCCTAGCCAAGTCTCAAGCAGCCAGATGACAAACCTCTGACAGCAGGGCAGGCTGATCCCAGGAGGAGGATATGGCACGATAATCGCTCTTGGGGAAAGGTGGTCTTTGTAGAGAGAATATCTGTTAACGGTGAAAAGTCCGGGATGGTAGGAATGAACTAGGGGAGGAGGAGAAAGGGGAAGATTGCTGTGTATGATAAAGTTGAGAGTGTGGCC